>NC_080423.1:48381888-48697721 GCF_029873635.1 Malania oleifera
AGCTAAAAACTCTCAATAAAAACAAATAATCAATTTATAACCGGGAGAGTTTTAGCAACTAGAAGCACTCAATAACACTCTTAGGAAGTTGGATTTCTCAAAGGAATAGCAAATAGTGAGTATATGGGCTTAGTATGTGAAAGATATGATCTTTGAAAAATAGAGGATTTTTGACTAATCAAGTATGCTAATCTCTTTATTTTTGCAAATGAACCCATACATATATATATATATATATATATATATATATATAGAGTCAAAATTATGACTGTTGGGGATATATAGGGTATTATTAAATTTGTTTTAAAACTAATTAGAAAAATTAACCCTGTTTAACCCCTCTTAATTGTAGAAAAAAAATTGTCAACCTGAGAGTTTTGGGCGCCTATCCGTTGGTTCAGTCGCTCAAACATACACAATGGAAAAAATGAATTTTGAAGTTCGGGTGCCTGAATTTATGTTCGGTTTGTTGACCAAAGGCGATTTCCATTCTGTCCAACGTTTGGTTGTCTGAACCATAGTTCAGCTTACTGAATTGCTAAGTTCAGTCGCTTGAGGGTAAAATGAACTGTAAGTTCGGGCGCCCGGGGACGATAGAAAAGTACAAGGTACAAGTTCAGTCAACCGTGGACACTCAAGTAATTTGAGTTCAGTCGCGCAAATGCTGGTCAACTTTTTGACTGGTCCACGGTTCGGTCGATCGAGGCAATTTGACTTGCTAGGTTCGGTTGCCCGAAATCTCATGGTTTTAACCTAAGGTCCATTTTTTGATTTTAATTTAATCCTTGATAACATGTAAAGTATAGTGGGGATTTGTGCACTAAGTGTGGGAACCTAAGGTCTAAGGTCATTCTGAACATATTTTCCTACCATGCATGATGCTGACTATTACAAGCCATGTAGTGTTACAGTCCATAATTAATTACAATCCAGAATGAATAATATAAAGACACAATTACAAGTAAAGTAGAATATTCTTCAATCTTCTGTAATATCACCATACACCATCATGATATAGCATTCTTTTCAATTTTATGCGTAGAGTGAACCTACATACAAGTCTTAATGCAAACATCAGTACTAAGTATATTTGTCATTATCAAAATGAGATATGACTAACTAGGTCAACATGTGAGCTTGATACACATGGGTGAACATCAACTTGACCCAAAAGCTTAAGTTTATTGCGTCTTGGGTCTAACCATGTATATAAGCATCCATCATTTACTTTAATTTTTCAAAGTGGGACAAACTCACAAGTGAAATTCTCAACACCCAACACAACTACCCGTACTCACCACAGCCACAGCCAAATCCACCTCCACCTTACTCCCAGTCGCACAACCACCTTACTCCTAGATGCATCCACTCCATCTTACCCTCACCATCTCCGGCTACTCTCATCCTCACACCACCACTAGCAACCAAGACACACAACCGTGAGCACTCTCATGGCACACACCCTCACACCCGCTCTTGGTTGCGTCTCTTCACTTGCGCACGGCCACACCACAAGCCACCACATATCTCACCTCCGCATTACACCATGAGCCATTAGCGGCTGCCAATCCTGCCATGAAAGGCACCACTGCTACCACTACGATTTTCTAACCATTGTGATTTTGAATCTCCCATTCTAGCAGCAGCCATAGCCCCCCTTCCTCTCACTTATGCAGCACCACCTCGGTAGCCTCCTCTTGCAGCCATCCACAATAACCAACTCCATCTACGACTGCTGGAAGCCTCTCACGCACTCATTGCTCTCTCTCTCTCTCTCTCTCTCTCACGGCCTGCACTTTCTTCCCTTTTCCCATAACAGGCGCCGACAACCATACCCAGTTCACACACTCACAGCAGTGGGCAAACAAAAACACACACGTAGAGGGAGACACAGCCGTAGCCTTCCTCCCATCTCCCTCACTCCCCCTATCCATCTCACATCCTCCCTCACATAGCCCCACTGCTTGCAGCCCCAACCACAACAGCAACTCACGTCCCTACTTGCAGTCACGACACACAAATCCTTCTTTCAGACTCCCCGCAGCCCAACACACACACGACCTGTATCTCCACACACCAACCTCCAGCCAAGATATACACTTTTTCCGTTTGATTTTTTTTTTTTTTCTGGTTTTTCTACTTTCTTTTTTTGGTGCATGTACCAAGAGAAGGGCGATCCATGCCCTTGATCTTGACTTGGTAAAGCGGTTGTAGCTAAATAAATGTCAAGCGTGAGATCTTGCGATCTCTGTCGGCAAATCCGCGTACTGAGCTTCTCACACTTTTATTTACCATTCTCTTCGAGCTATCATTCTTGTTTTATTTTATTTTATTTTTGCTGAAACATAAGACCAATTGTGCAAATAGATTATCAAACTTAAAAACCAACCAGCATCTGACAAACACTAGCAAAATTGTTCATACGCACAATTTCACAATAATTTAGTAGGCACCACTATACTCAAGTATCTGCTACACCAAATTTGAACAGCAGCACAGGGAGGCAGCACCTAATAAGAAATCTAGATGGACCATAAAAGAACAACAGCCAAAAAAATACAGTTAAGCACCAGCACCACCCTTCCCTTTCTTCCTCTGAATCTTCTTCATATAGAACTCCAGCTCCTTGCCCTCCAAATTATATCCATCAGCTCGGCCACATTGACCAGGGCGGGATGAAATGCAGGCCAACAACCTACCAGCACCAAACTGGTCTTCAATGTGGGGATCAACTGACGCTTCTCTAGCTTCCTGACTGCATGGTTGCTCTTCTTAGTTCCTCTGCTGCTGCGGCTTCTCCCTCCTCTATTGTTTCCTTCTTGACCACTGCCTTCTTCTTCCTTCCAAAGTCAACACCGTAATGCTGTAGGTACCACTGTTTGAAGGGAGCTGCATCCACCTGAACAATTGCACTTTTCACCAGGGTTTGTGTCCTAACAAGCTCGTTGTTTGAGGCATTGTACACCACATCAAGGATACGGGTCTTGCGGGTGACAGCTTCACTGCCCCAAGAATAATTCCCTCTGTCCAATCTGAGGGCTCTCCACTTCACATTCCCCCTCTCACACGGATTCTCCTCACTGTTTTGTCACTTGAAAGCTTGGTGTTTGCAGGCTGACGACCAAGTTCATACTTGCGCTTCTTTCTCCATGCCTTCTTCTTGCCACCAGTGGCACGCCTTTTGTGCATGGAATCCCGAGAAATACCCATTTTAGCTGTACTGCTGCTAAACGCCCAACCTCCCTCTCACCCTCACGCTCACGCTCACGCCTCTGTCTATCATTCTTATTTCTTTCGCTTATATTTGTGCTTATGAACAACCCGGTGCCGATTAGATGTTCTGCCATCGGCGCCTGGTGGCCACCTTCCCTGCAACTCCAGCAGTAGGCACAACCGTGAGCACTCTCACGGCATACACACCACACACACACATGACACACGCACACGCACAGAGGCACACACACTCACGCATTCATGCATCCCTTTTATTGTATTTTTATTATTATGTATCTTTAATTTTTATTTATATTTGTTTAATTTTCTGTTTTTGTGTTTGTGTGCGTATATTTAATCCAGTGTATTATTTTGGGGCTGCTCTAACTTTTATTTTGTGTTTTATGTTTATGCTAATATGATTTTTTTTGTATTATGTATGGTGGTGTTTTTATTATTATGTGATATTTTAGTATTTTATTTCATTATGACCTCCATTATTATGATTATATTGTTCTTGTTGTGTTTATTACTATGTTCATTTTTATTATCGTGTTTAGTTTATTATTAGGGTTGTGTATTGTGGTAGTTTAGCATTTTAGTTTGTATATGGTATTATTATGTTAGGATAGTATTTTAGCTTATTGTTATATGATTATTATCTTTATTATCATGTATTGTGTTTGTGTTATCTGGTTTAGTTTGTTGTTAGGGTCATTTTTATTTATCATGTTTTAGTATATTAGTTTTCATTATGTTTATTATTAGGTTTATATTTATTAATATGTTCATATTAAATATGTAGTATCTTAATATTATGGTGTGTTTATTATCCTAGTTTATAATGTATAATTAGTATTTTAGTATTATGGTATGTTTGAGTATTTTAGTTTATAATGTGTATTTAGTATTTTAGTATTATGGTATGTTTATTATCTTAGTTTATATTATATGTTTAGTATTATAGTATTATGGCCTGTTCGTTGTTTTTAGTTCATATTATGTATTTATATCTAGTATTATAAATTGTGCTATTTTTGGTATTATATATACGTATTAACTTATTATTATTTTTATCTTTATTATTATGTCTATATCATTATGTTCATTTTTGTTACCTTGAACAGTCTCGGAAGTTTATTTTGAAAAATGTCAAAATGGCCCGAAAAACTCTATAAAGATTTTGAAAAATCCGGGAATGCTTTAAAAAAATTCACTTTAATAATTTTCTTCATTTTTGTGTGGGTGTGTCCCAATGATTTAAAAAAAGGGCAATGAGCTTTTGAGGCTTCACCTGTATTAGCTCTGAGGGACGCCCTATTTTAAATATACTCTATAAAATGTGCATATTTATTTGCTTACTTAATTGCATGTACTTAGGCGATTTGTTCATTTAAAAGGGAGAAATAAAATGTTATTGAAATTTATTTTGGGATAATTTTTAATTAACTAGATACCGTTTGTAGAATGAGTGTGTAGGGGGTGCTAGTACTTTCGTATCGCATAACTGAACTCCCAGTCACAATCCAGTACACGTCGACCGATTCTACTCTTAATTGGGTAGTGATAAGGTGTTCTGACCGCACTCAAAAAAAGGTTAGTGGCAACTTCAACTTCCAATTTTTCTCGCATATTAAAATCATCATTTTTCATTCGCCTCCTCAGGGCACCCTCGCTCTTGGGGCATCACGACAAACCCATTGTCAACAATCATCACCAACCGAAAGAATTTGGTGCATCTACTTAACATGGATCAGTTTTGTTTCAATGCTCAAAAGACATCATTAACTAACATGTATCCTTTTGGGCTTTGGACATCAATCACTGTTAGTCACACAAATGGACAAATTGTATAATGGAAAAATTTTGAAAGCATACCATTTCAACAAAGAACATAGACAAACTGCAGAGATTGCCGAAACCTACTTAAAGAAGGCTTCCAAGCAAATGAAGAAGCGGGGAGGTCGTAGAAGAAAACTATTGCACTTCAACTTGCATGACTCGGTACTTGCTAAGCTCAATTCATAATACATCTTCGCAAAAAGATAGAGTTAAAAGACTACTTTGGAAATATAAAGGACAAATCCCCATTAGGCAGGGGGGTTCTTGAAGAAATAATCCTAAACCAATGACCTCTATTTGGTTGCATTGGGTGGCTAAGGAAAATATCACACTTTTTTATCCGCAAAATAAAATGGAATAAAAATAGCACGTTAATATATAAAAGGAATGTTTAAATTTAAAAATTTTGTAATTACAAAATGAGAATAATAATAGGCTATTTTTAACAATAAATTTAGTGGCCAAAAATATGTCCATGCATATATCTTTCATTTGCAGAAATAGACCACACTAAAATATCTCATGAATAAAACAAAAGAAATTTCATAGTAATTTCAAAATCAGAACTACTCTTAGGGTTCCTAGCTAAAAGTAAAATCCCCAACTAAATAAAAACGTAGTTGCGTCCTAATGAAATTACTTGCTGACTATGCCCATTTCGCCATTAAAGACATGCATCCAGCACCCAACAAAACCGCAACATAAGCCCATATCTGAAGCTTCGCCCTTCCCTGCAGTTTAGGCCCCATGAAGTCGGACGCCAAGAGATCCACCAATGCCATATAATTCAACAATCCAGCGGATGAAGCATTCAGCAGTCCCACCACAATCAAAGCCGTCGGACTGTTCGGACTGTACACGTTCGACAGACCAATCCCAAGGGCGATTCCAAACGGAGTAGTCACCGAGAAGAAGAACACCATGATCATCTTCATCACGTACCCATACTCCGCCTGATCAAAGGTTCATCATATAAACCACAACCGTGTGGACCGGCACACATGGAATCAAAACTTCATCTAATATCTACACCCTGGGAAAAAAAAAATATATAATAATTATTGATCATACCTGCAGTATGCATCCGCCGAGTCCCATTCCTTCAAAGAGTTGATGGAAGCACAGAGCCGCCACCAGAGGTCTGATTGTGCATGGATTGTCGGAGGTACCCATTGAGAGTCCAATAACCACCGAGTGCACAACTATTCCCACCTCCAGCACCTGCATATATATGTACAATTATACATAGCCGATAGGATAATATGTAGTATGTAGTACGTACCTGAGCCACGACCCGATATCGTAACAGCTGCGACTCTATCTGGTCAGTGCTGTTGTTAATATGGCAATGCTCACCCTTCACCAGTTCCTTAGCGCTCTCATCTTTCACTTGCTCTCTGGGTTCAGGCGCACCGGAGAGATAACCTTTTTGGTAGCAACTGGTTGAGAAGGAATCCAGCATCAAAGTCGCCAGAGCTGAGAGCATCGCCACGAAGGTGGTGAACGGGAATCTCCTCCAGGGGTGCTCCGGCAAACAATACGACGTCAAATCGTTGAAGGAGTCGGGCATTACGTGCATGTACCCGGTCGCCAGAATGACGCCCGATGCGAAGGCTTTAACCACCACAAATAGATCCCGGTCGGGCTGAAGGGCCGGGACGGCACGTGAGAAGATCGGAAGGCAAACGCCGATCATGCTAGTCACCAGTATGGAACTTATGGCAATGAGCTTCAGCTTTAAGGTCTCCCCACCGCCGTGACATCCTCCTCCGACAGACCTCGAACCACATTCCTCCGGAGCTCCGGTCACTGGTTGCCCGGAAGTCTGTGATGTGAAAGCGAGGAGGAGGAAAAGAAGAGAGAGAGCAGCGTGAGGATGGGGTGGAGCGAAAATGGCCATGAGTGAGAACGGCAGTGGGCAATAACGGAATTTGTTAGGGATTTGAATTTAATGGTTACGCAGGCCCGACAAATTCAAATGTCATCTTTGATAGGTCTAAAATGCCCTTAAACTCGAACTTGAATTCCCTCCTTTTGGTCTCTACGTGGAGGTAAATTCTGTTGCAGAGAATGGTATATTGGGAAAAAGCTGACAGGGAACAGGACTTGTGCTTGGCGTGTGGCGCTTGTGCGCTGCACAGTCTTGACTGCTTCGATTTCACAGCAGGGTTTGTCTCACACGCTCGCATCTGATATGCCGCAGATGACATGCAAAATTTTGGGGAGTTTTTCCCAGTTTTATTATTAAATTAAAATAAAATATTAAATAATACTTTTTGTTTCTCCATTTCTTATCCAATTAATTCTTCCTGTCGCATTTACCAGACATATATATATATATATATATATTTAAAAGTAAAAATGCATTATACCCAATTAAAGAAACTAGATATTTTTTTTACCTTTTAAAAAAAAGATAAGTATTTTTAGAAATAAACTCTATTTAATAAAAAATAAACTCTATTTAATAAAAAAATAAAAATAAAAATATTATTTACCTTCTAAAAGAAAGACAAGTATTTTTAGAAATAATAATTTCAATAAAATTAGATAAATCAACTTTTAAAAAATTTATTTGAATCCCGCAAGACTAGACCTTAAAAGATCAATTTTATTCAAAAAAAAGTGCAAAAAATTTATAAATGTTAAATAAAATACAAGCTACCCTATCCAATGAATGTTTAGTTGAGAATCTCATATATATCTAGTTAAGATCTAATTTGTACCTTTTTTCACATTTTTTTTAAATTTTAGTCATATTTTTTTATTAGCTATTTGATTAAAAAAAGCATCAATTTAATTAGGTTTTTAATTTATTTTAGTTTTCAAAATACTAACAAAAAAAATTTGCTAATTTTTAATTTTTTTCTTCCTATTTCTAATTTTTCAATTCTTGTTTCTAGTTTTTAGTTTCATAATTCTTGACAATAATACCAAACAAATTGAAGATTTTTCATTGTTATAACAATATTTTAATATGTAAAATTGGTTTATGAAGATTAATTTATTCATTTTATATATAAATTTTAATGGAAATTAAAATAAAACGACCATGTGAATTTAAAATATAATTCAAATAAACATATTTACAAAATTTTAAAGAATTTTAAAAATAATAAAAAAAATATTACTATTTTTCAATTGTCTGCAAGATTATTTTTTTTAGTAGTTAAATTTTGAAAATAACTGCAATAAAAAATAATTATAATTAATATCTATTTTTATTATAATATATTATGATTTTTATTGTCTTAATCATGTTTACTAATTTTTATTTAGTCCAAATTAAAGACAAAAACTAACATACATTCAATTATGTGTTTTTGTTTACTAGTTAGGGATACATGTGTTGATCATGGAGTAAATTTTACGAATTTTGATATATTTACAAACATAATTATAATTCTTTGATATATTTAACTTATAATTAAATAAATAACTAAATAGTGAAAGATTAAGAAAATTGGAGTATTAATCAAAAGAACTTGATATTTACAAAGATCATGTATCCCCTAACTAGTAAACAAAAATACATAATTGAATGCATAAAATAGATATTAATTATAATTATTTTTTATTGCAGTTATTTTCAAATTTTATTGAAATTATTATTTCTAAAAATACTTGTCTTTCTTTTAGAAGGTAATAATATTTTTGTTTACATTTTTTTTTTTATTAAATAGAGTTTATTTCTAAAAATACTTGTCTTTCTTTTAGAAGATAAAAAATATTTTGTTTCTTTAATTGGGTATAATGCATTTATAATTTTATATATATATATATATATATATATATATATATATATATATGTCTAGTAAATCTCGCCGGAAGAACTTGCGAGATTTAATTGGATAAGAAAGCGAATGGGGGGAAACAAATATCGCAACTTGGTCTTGCGAGATTTGCTTAGCCACCTTGCCATGTGTCACCATTGGAAAACACTGTCCAATTAAATCTCGCAGCTTGGTGCTGTGAGATTATATGAGCATTAGTTTGGGAAATTTTTTCTCAAATAGAGTATTATTTAATATTTTATTTTAATTTAATAATAAAATGAGAAAAAACTCAAATTTGGGTCTTTATGGATCACGAGCAATGGTGGTACACATAGCTTTCGATAATGGTGGTACACACAGCTTTGGATAGACAGACAAGCAAAATTTAAAAAAAAAATAAAAAAACAAGGGTGTGAATCCAACGACAATTACAAATTTATTTTATGAAAAAACAATGTTAAAGAGAAATTTAAAAAACTGTTATGAAAAAATTAAGTGGATGTCACCCCTTCATCTTCCTGGCCCTATAAAGGGCCCTCTCCCTCTCATTTTGTAAGATATAGAAAAATAAAGGAAGAGAGTAGGCATATAGAAAGGATGAGAGAAGAGGAAAGATAAAAGAGAAGAGAGATATTTTGTATAAGGCTGATTGCAGATCATTTTATAATTCCTCCCAAGATAGTGAAGTTTTTTATCCCATCCACCTGTGAGTTAGGCATAGCCGAACCACGTAAATTGCTGTTTTATCTGTATTTATTTTTCTACATATTTTATAACATGTTATCAACACAAGACTCTAGCCAACTGTGATATTTCTTTAAATCTTATTTGATTTATTTCTTGTAAGTTTTACTTCACAAGAGTATAATACTCTCCAGAAGAGAATATGTTATTTAAAGTTTAAAGAGTACCAATCTTCAGAAGAAATGGTAAGATAGTCCCCCTGAAGAAGTTATATATTTAAATCTCTCAAAAAGATAGTCTTTTTGAAGAGGCTATATATTTAAATCTCTAGAAGAGATAGACCTCATGAAGAGACTATATATCTAATCTCTAGAAGAAAGGCTATATATATATATATATATATATATATATATATATATATATATATATATTTAAATCTCCCGCATATATTTTTAATCTCCCGAAGAGATAGACCTCCTGAAGAGGTAATATATTTAAATCTCTTGTCTGCTATTTAATCTCCCAAAGAGATATACCTTTTAAAGAGGCTGTATATTTAATCTTCAAAAGAGATGATAAATATTTACCTCCTAAAGAGGGTATATTTTTAATCTCCCGAAGATATGTTAAATTTGACCTCTTGAAGAGGTGAAACGTTTATCTTGCAGATGAGTTTGTATATTTAACTTCTAAAAGAGGTGATAAATTATTACCCAATTTAATATTACAAATTAAAAAATAAAATAATGTTCCTAAAGAAACATATTTATGTAACCTAAAAGGGTGGAAATAATATTATATTACTATTTCAATTTTATTTCAGTTTTTACATTTTTATTTTTCTAAATTCCTTTATTATTGTTAATTTATCTACATGTTGAACATAAGTAAAATTGAATTTGTTTATTTATCATAGATTCTTGATGTTGATATTCATTTAAATGCAATGAATTTCGGAAATACTATTTTAGATAGAAAGATTGCATCCTTGCAAGATCGCACAAAATTTATGATCTTCCTTCGTCGTCATTTAGACGAAAAATTAAAGACTAAATACCTTACTCTTAAAAACCCACTTATCCTATGGAAAAATTTAAAGAATAGATTTGACCACCAAAAAACTATGATTTTACCAAAAGCTCGATATGAATTGGTTTGCACTTGAGGTAGCAAGACTTTAAAACAATCGGTGAATATAAGTCAGCTCTGCATAAGATTAGCTCGAAATTAAAATTATGTGGTGAAAATATTACTGATGAAGACATGCTTGAAAAGACTTTTACTACTTTTTATCCTACTAATATGTTCCCACAACAACAATATAGGGAGAGAAAATTTACTAAATTTTCTAAACTTATATCATGTCTTCTTATTACTGAGCAAAATAACAAGCTTTTAATAAAAAAATCACCAAACTCGTCCAACTGGTTCAACCCCATTCCCTGAAGTGAATATGAATATGTCTCGTGGTCGAGGACGAGACATAGGTATGGTTGTGGGCATGGTCGTGGTCAGGGTCGAAATAATCACTGGCATCGACGTGAGACTGCAATCCTCTCAGAAGAGGGATGACCCCTAGAAGCGAGTTAATGATCAAAATCAGCGATACAAACATCACGAAACTGAATGTTATAGATGCAGAGGAAAATGTCATTAGTCGTGTACTTATCGTACGTCCAGACATTTGGTAGATACATACCAAGCCTTAATAAGAGAAAAGGAAAATAGTAAAGAAGTAGAAATAACTTTTGGTGATTTTCTTACAAATCAAAACGAAAATAATGATGCAATATTTTAAGATATCAAGTTAAAAATATTATATTTGGGTTTAAATAAATAAGCTATCATATTTATTATTGCTATGATCAATTATAATAATGGGTTTTTATTATTTTTATTATTTCTGGGAAGAAACAATTTTAGAAAAACTACCAACTTTATCTTTTGGATTGTATTATACAAAGATTGAAGTAGTAGAATCATATAATATCTTGCACTAGAAGTGCAATGACCCAAAGTTATTTACACTTTGACATGATCGTCTTGGACATCTTAGAGATGTAATAATGTGAAAAATCATTGAGAATTCACATAGTCATTGACTAAAGAACTAGAAGATTCTTTTGTCAAATGATTTCATGTGTACTGTTTGCTCTCAAGGAAAATTAATTGTTAAACCATCTGTTTCAAAAGTAAGTCTTGAATCACCTAATTTCTTATAGAGAATTCATGGTGATATATACAGACCAATACATCCACCATCTGAGCTATTTAGATATTTCATGATCTTAATTGATGCATCTACTAGATGGTCACATGTTTCTCTACTTTCTACTCGTAATATATCATTTGCTAGACTTCTTTCTTAATTGATTAAATTACGAGATCATTTTTTTGATTATCCAATTAAATTAATTTGTTTGAATAATGCTAGTGAATTTACATCCCAAACTTCTGATAACTATTGTATGTCATTTGGAATAAATGTTGAACATCTAGTTGCTTATACCCATACACAAAATGGTTTGACTGAATCTTTTATTAAGAGACTTCAGGTCATTGCTAGACCTATGATTATGAGAACCAAGTTGCCATTATCTATTTAGGGATATGCTATTCTTCATGCTGCATGTTTAGTTCGTATAAGGCCAAATGCTTACAACAAATTTTCACCCATGTAATTAGTTTCTGGGCAACAACCTAATATTTATTATTTAAGAACTCTTGGTTGTGCAATATATGTTCCTATTGCCCCTCCTCAAATAACTAAATTGGGTCCTTAATGTAAGCTTGGTATTTATGTTGGTTTTGATTCCCCTTAATTTTGTTATATTAGATATATTGAACCTTTAATATGTGATTTATTTAAAGCACGGTTTCAAGATTGTCATTTTGATAAAACAGTATTCCCTACATTAGGGGGAGCAAAATCAGTGCTTGATGCACAACATGAATTCACATGGAATGCCATGAGTTTATCTCATTTAGATTCTCATGACACAAATAAAAGTGAACTTGAAGTTTAGAAGATTATATATTTGCAAGGGGTTAAAAATCAATTACCAGATTCTTTTGCAAATACCAAGGCTATATTAAAATCTCATATACTTGCTGCAAATATTCCAGCACGTATTTATGTCCCTGAAGGACAATAGCTGGCTAATGAACCTAAACCACAAGTTAAGCGTGGAAAGCCTGTGGTACAAAAGATAAAACTCTCAAAAGGAGAAAATTGAAATCTGTAAACACTCTAAAAGAGGCTATAGAGGTGGATTATCCATTTGACATTCACAAACTTTTTTTCCTAAAAATGAAATCCCTATTATGGAACCTTCTGAAGAGAAAACTCTTGAAGAGACATCCCTTGAAAAGGGACAAGCACCTGGAAATAATAATGAGATCTCAATTCAATATATAGGAGAAATTTGGGATAGAAATAAAATTGTTGTCTACAACACATTTGCATATGCAGTAGCTACTAACATTACCAGAAGTAATGAGGATCTCGAACCTAAATCTGTTAATGAATGTTGATATAGAAGTGATTGACCAAAATGGAAAGAGGCTATCACATTAGAATTAAACTCTTTATCAAAAAGAGAAGTTTTCGGACCTATAATCCAGACACTAGAAGATGTCCAACCTATTGGATACAAATGGGTATTTGTTCGCAAGCGAAATGAAAGTAATAAAATTACTTGATATAAACTAAGGCTTGTGGCACAAGGTTTCTAGCAGAAACCTAGAATTTATTATGAGGAGACATATTCTCCCGTAATGGATGGAATCACTTTCAGATTCGTAATTGGGCTAGCAGTCGCTAAATGACTGAGCATGTGTCTTATGGACATAATAATAGTATACCTATATGGATTGTTGGATAATAAAATTTATATGAAAATCCTTGAACGATTTAAATTGGCTGAAGCAAAACCCAAAAATTTATATTTAATTAAACTCCACCATTCTTTATATGGATTAGAGGAATCCTAATGCACGTGGTACAATTGATTATGTGAGTACCTTGTGAAAGAATGATTAATAAATGATCCCATTTGTTCATGTGTTTTTATTAAAAGATCAGAATCTAGATTTGTTGTAATTACTGTTTATGTTAATGATTTGAATTTAGTTTGGATTCCTAAAGAGCTCACTAAAGCTGCTAATTATTTAATGACGGAATTTGAGATGAAAGATTTAGGAAAGAGAAAATATAGTCTTGGCCTACAGATTGAACATGTAAATGAGGAAATTCTTGTTCATCAATCTAAATATACCAAAAAGGTATTAAGAGAATTTTATATGGACAAAGTTCATCCTTTTGGATCTTTTATGATGGTGCTATCACTTGATGTTAAGAAGGATCCATTTCGACCTCATGATGAGGGGAAAAAATTACTTGGTTATAAAGTATCATATTTAAATGCTATTGGCTCTTTGATGTATCTAGCCAATTGTACAAGACCCAACATTGCATTTGCTATAAATCTACTAGTAAGATATAGCTCTGCTCCTACTCGGTGACACTGGAATGAAATTAAGCACATTCTATGCTATTTGAGAGGTACATATGATTTGGGACTATTCTACTCATTTGATTCCAAATCTCAACTAGTAGGATATGCAGATGCTGGATATCTATTTGATCCTCACAATGCTAAATCTCAAACTAGATATGTATTTTTGATTACGCGTCAAAATTACATAATTAGGTGTTTAAATGCATTAATTAGTTATTGAAATTTTAATTAAATGCCTATTTATGTGCAATATTTTAACATTGAGCTCAATTGATGATACTGAGATAATTATCATATCTTAGCTCGTAAACTTATGAACATTTATAATTATTGTAGAGCAATGCTTAGGAATTAAAGGTGAAGGCCCAAATATTTTAAAGCAATGAAAGATGCACAAGGAGGACGCTGTTGATGAGCTATGAAGAAACAATAACATGGACCATGAAGACTAAAGAGAAACAAAAGCATAGGCCATGCAAAGAAGGCCCATGTGGTTATCCTTTCTTGGATTATAGTTTTAAGGGTTGCAAGGGGCATGCATATATGTTGTGGGCTGCAAGGGGCAGCCATGCTTGAGAGAAAAAGAAGGCATGGGAAAAAAAAAAAAATAGGCCCATGTGCCTACTTGGAGAAGTCCATGCGGCTAGGGCTGATTTGTGGAAGGAAAAATAATGTTTTAAACAAGAGTTGGCCGTGTGCATGTGTGCAAGCTACAAAGGTAGCCATGCTATAAAGAAAAGAAGGCATAGGCCAAAGCAAAGAAGGCCCATGCACACAAGGAAGGAGTCCGACATGACTAGGGCAGATTTGGAGGCAAGGAAAAGAAGAGTTTTATGTGTTTATGGCTGTAGGATTGAGTATGTTGGAGGCCATGAGTAAGAGGGCAGCACACAACTTGGAGTTTGGGAGCATCCTTATGTAATCACATGACTTAGAATCCCCATCTCTACTTTTCTATCCTCCTCTCCTCTCCTTTCTCCTAGTTTTTTTTCTTGTGTTCTTCACTTTCGAGCTTATATTGAAGGCAATTGAAGGAAGTTTTTGAAGCTGCAGATTAAAGATTTGTTAGTAGCCAAACCTAGAGAGGAACCCCTCCATTCAGCCACACTACTATCTCTTCACTCCTTTCCTTCATTCTTCCATCCTTTTTTCTTCATTTCTTTAATTTCATGTTTATTTCAATATAGTATTTTGATTTATTATTGGATTGAGTTGTTTCATTCAAGTTATTGTTGGATTGTGTTTGTTTCATTTAAGTTATTTTTGGATTGATCATTTATGATTGGCCAAATCATTGATACAAATAATATCCAAATACCAAATCTGACCTCTATATAACCTCTGCGAAGTAGAAGAAGATCTTGAGAAAATCAAAGAAAGAACTTGCTCTTCCTCCGTAAAAAATTCTTCCAATAATATTGTTGAATGGGTTATTAGATTAATGAAGTTCTTGTGTTTTGTTCATTGTTTGAATATTCAAACATTGGGTTATTTTTTTTGTTTAATTTTGTTATCACTTATTTTTTTGTTTGAATGAATCATTGAATGAGTTATCTTGGTTGCATTGAATTTGCGTAGTTATTTAAGTTTGATTTTGTTGGAATTAGTGTATTCCCAAGAGGGGGGTGAAATGGGTATTTAAAAATTTGTCATAGATTCAACTAATTCAACAATCAATATTACACAAACCTAGGGTCTTTCTATGTAATCGTACACCCAATCAAATATTCAAACAATAAACATAAACATATAGGTGCATAAAGTAAATTGCAAAAAATAAAATTAACACTGGATATGTTATCGGGGTTTGGCCAATATTGCCTACGTCTCCACCTTGGCTCACCAGTACAATGATTCTACTAATGCTCACTTAACAGGTGGAGTGACACCGGCTACAATCAGGTCAATTAGCGGGGCTGACCTCAACCTACACTTTACTAGGATGGTGCACCAAACTTTCCTAACCGGGTCTAAACCAATCTAGGACTATTTACTAGGGCTAGTCTCCCTTTATAGGCCCATGCCTAGAATACAATAAACAATATAATTTTGTGTGCATGGAAATATGCTTGTTACACTAAGCAGATATGTATCAATATGTTCAACCAAATAATGCACTCACATATGATAGGATATTAAGCTCAAGTGAGATTTTGTTAACCATTGTGTTAACTCTTTAACTCACTCGAAAAATGAGCAGCTCGAAAGCTATCCCAAGTATAGGAGTTACGTCGTGTAATACTCAACCCAAGGGTTAGATCGTCTCCTCAGGGAATGCGTTTTAATTTCAAATTTCATGTTTTTCCAATCAAAAACAAAAAGGCATTGAACTCGGTTCAGATTCAAGTTTTCAAGATTGTTGAGATTTCACTATTGGCAAATTAAACAACATGCAATTTAAAAACCCTAAACCTAACAAGCACTGAATTAACGAGTAAAGATGGAAACTATTGACCTTATTGGTCACGCTCGATTTTGATTATGACAAATACTCATTGTATCTAATGAGTGTTTGAGGTGTTGTGCAGGAACTAAAGGTGTTAAGATAAAGATGTGCACAAAGTTAAGAAAAGCCCGAAGACCAAAGCTTTATTTCATAATGTAATATATTTAATTAGTCTGTAATAGTAAGTAGGCACTTGGTTTGTAATAAGCTCACACACATCACATGTATGATTTACTACGTAAGCTCAAACCAAACCATGAATGAGAAAGGACCTTAGAAAGACCCTAGGGCGTACCCTTCGGTCAACCGACACCGGACTTTTTCGGTGTCTTCAAATTGGACCCCAAGTGACCTTAGGACACACACATATACACATATGTTTGTTAGGCACTTGAATAGGACTTGTTTGGGTCAATACGGGACCAAAATGCACACTTGGTGCACTTTCGGTCGACCGGCCAACTCAGTTCACTTTGGCCTGATTGACCGAACCGGACCTGGGTCAACAGTTTGACCAAGGCCCAGTCGATCGAACTTCATAGTTCATTTCTTGCCGGTCGACCGAACCACATAAAAGTCAACATTTTGGCCTCCCGATCGACCGATCACTTTTGTACTCCAACGACCTAGTCGACCAGAGGGTCCTCGGGAGAATTTCCAGCGGTTTGGTAAACCGAACCATGCAGTTCAAAAAGGCCCGGTCGACCGAACCTCGGAAATTTGGAAAATCGCCTTGCCTCGGTCAACCGACCACTCAGTTCAAAATACCTCTGGTCGACCGTACCACTTGAGTCCTGGTCGACCGAACCATTTCTGGTCGACCGGACCTCTCAGGTTGCCCTGATTTTTTATCATAGTTAATATTTTTTAAACAGAGTTAAAATGCCTTAAACGTCATTAAATTTTTCTAATAATACCCAATAGGTCCCCAACGGTCATATTTTTTCCCTTGCCTATATATATGAGTTCATTTGAGAAAATTAAGAGTGATTAGCCACCTTGATTAGGGAAAATTCTTTGAAAAATGAAAACCCTATAATACTCATATCCAATCCCCATTCACTCATACTTACCTTCTTCGATCTCTTAAATCCTCTGTAAGTCGATTGAGTGTTTATAGTTAATAGGTTTGCTCTCCCATTCATATTTGATTGATTTATTTTCATTGAGAGCTAAACCTAAGTATTCTTAGGAGACTTAGTAAATAAGTCTATCCTAAGAAGACTTTGATAGATCTTCTAAGATTTGCACCTTCATTGCAACATCTTAAGAAGATTGTATTTGCTTTTGGTTGCAAAACATTTTCAAAATACTTTCAAATATCTAGTGTGCTTTGTCTTGATAAATCTTTAAAGAGATATTTGTTTGTGTGAGAAAAGAAATCTTTGTTGCAATATTCATTGATTTATATCTATAGTTGAATACAAAGATTAAACTCTTTTTGAAAACCAAACTTATACATTGCTAGAGCTTCATATACATATATGTATTGAGAAAACTTGTTGATTGAAATATATGAAGTGTGGATAATGTCTTTGTTTGAGCACTTAGATTGAATATCCTGTGATATAAAGATCATTTAGGTTTGCACTCTCACGCACTCATTACAACGATAGTAAATCTATTTGAGAGTTGACATCTTAGACCACATTGAGCTTACATATTGAATCATATTGTGGTGTATGTTATTGCGCGCATCTGGGTACATATTTGCTTTACACGAAAGCACAATCACTGTACCATTTGATTGTAATACACTTTGGTTGTATTTCCAGGCACGGGCCTGAAGAGGGAGACTAGCCCTGGAATAGTCCCGGATTAGCTTAGACCCGGTTAGGAAAGCTAGGTGCGTTGTCCTGTTAAGGCGTGTAGGTTGAGGTCAGCCCCGCTAATTGACCTGGTTAAGGTTGAGGTCAGCCCTGTGTTAATTTGACCTGATTGTAAATGGTGCCGCTCCACCTTTAAATGAGTTATTAGTGGAATCCTCAAGCTTGCGAGCTTGAGGCGGGGACGTAGGCACAGTTGGTCGAACCCCGATAACATATTATGTGTTTGCTTATATTTCTGCATTTTTATACTTACCGCACGTGTATGTTATGGATGAATGATGCATATGACTTAATTTCCATAGTATATTTATCTACGCGTTTGGAAATTGTATAGATTGATCCGAGGTTGTGTTCATTCCGTTGTTGCATAGATCAACCTAGGTAAAAAAGTTTTAAAATTCCAATTCACCCCCCCTCTTGGGAATACACCAATTCTAATAGAAACCCTAATCTACTTAAGGAAACATTGAAACACGCGTTAATTAAAATTGGTAACCTAGAACATGGAATTAAAAACACGCAGGAATAGGGACTCAATCAGATTCAAACACAAACAATAAAAACCGAACCTTTAATCAGATCAAGAACTCGACCCACAATCACAATTTAAACACATTTAAACACAGAAAAAAATTTTAACACATAAATGATAACGAAAAAATATATATAATAAAAACACGAGCTTTAATCAAACCAATCCTAACTAAGCTAAGTCGATAAAAGGATTAATTTTTTGGGAAAACAACTAGTTAAAATTCTTTAACACAAAAACACTTTTTTTTTTCTTTTTTTTCTTTTATTTTTTGTAATTTTAGAACGAACCCGGCCCTTACTAAAATAATTAAATAACACGAATCAAATTCATTGCTAAAATTACTTGAAAACAAATAATTAAAACACAATGACACTAAAAATTAAATAACATTCAAGATTCAATTTTTCCAATAAACAATAATAAACAACTTAATAATGAAAGAAAAGAAAAAGAAAAGAAGAGAGAGAGAGAGAGAAGACAGTTGTGGGGACTGCTGTAGACTTGCCGGGGCTTTGGCCAAGGAGCTTGCTGGTGCTCGTGGAGGAGATGGATCGGGAGTTGGCTGGGTCTCAGGTGGAGCTGCAGAGTCTGGCTGCACTGGCCAGGAGAGGAGGAAACTCTCGGTGATGCTGCTGCATACTGGTGTCTTGCTCTGCTGGGCTAGTGTGTCATGGAGTTCCAGGCTGCTGTGGCTTCGAGTCTCCGCGGCGCTGCTGTGCGGTGGGTCTGCTGGCTGTGCTGGAGGTTGCAGAAGAAGAGGGAGATTAAGAGAGGGAGAGAAGGCAGGGTAAGGGAGAAAGAGTTAGGAAGAGAGAATGAGAAGAAGAAAAAGAGGGAGAGAGCAGGAGAAAAGAAGAAACGAAAGAGAACATAGAAAAGAGAAAGGGAAAAAAAAGAGCTTGAGGGAGAGAGAGGGGTGCCGGGGGCACGCTGAAGCACTGGGAAAAAAAAGAGATTAAATAGAGGAGGGCTTTGCCCTAGACCCGGATAGCTTGACCCATTTAGAGGACCCGACCCGGCCATGCATGGCCCGGTCATATCAACATTTCTTATTATTATTTTTCTTCTTTTTTTTTTTTCTCATTTTTGTTCTTTGCGAACACGGTCCGTTTTGACCTTCATGGAGCCCTTTTTACTTAAAACTCAAAACACGTAAGTTGTAGATAATCCTTTCCTCTTTCTTAAAAAATTTTAATAGTCTCAAACGGAACTTGGACAGAAAAGTTATGCATGAATTATGAATATGTGCCGATTTTGGTTCCCGAGAATTTTTCTGCGATAAAAATAATTGCCAAAAATTCATAAATTGTGCAATAAAACTCAATAATGATAAATACGGTACTTTGTTAAAATATTGGATATAATTGGACATTTAATTAAAAATATAAGCCGTAAAGACCGGATTAAATTGCCCAATTACGCAGTTTTGACGCGTAATCACTCTCAACACAAGATATATCAATGTGTGTATGTGAGAGTGAGACTTTTGATCTTAAGCTAATATACTTCTTGTGTGAATAATCAAACAACCTCTACAACCCTAAATAAATATCATAAAAATATTTTTCAAATATAAAGCAGAGTAGATAATAGGGTATTAAGCTTGCTAAAGATATTTTCGTCAAAACACAAATCAAGCTTATGAATCTTGCAATGAGGAAACAAGATCTTAAGTCAAGCAAGGATTTTTCCCAATCAAATATTTATGAGTGAAATATTATGGGAAAAATATTAAGAAAATCTCTAAAAATCATTACATAAGCAAATATAAATTAGAGAGAGTTTGAGCTTGTATGAAGATTATGTAAAAACAATCTCACTCAAAATAAATGGCTAGATGAGTATAGGAGAAGATATTTTGGCAATGAGCATGAAAAATATGGAACTATAAATGATTTTAGACAAAAAGATTTTCATAGGAATTTGGCTAATCTCAAAACCCTAATCTTGTTTTAATTTTGCAAATGAGGGCCTATATATAGAATTTGGAAAAATTATAGCCGTTAAGGACACACTGGGTATTTTAGTAAAAAATTAAGTGAGTTTAATTAAAATTAACCTAGTTAACTCTCGATAAAAATTGGGCAACCCGAGAGGGTCGGGCGACTGTGGTGCCTAGTTCCATCGACTAGGGAGAGTTTGAATTATGAGTTCAGTTGACCAGACTTGAGGCGATTTTTGATCTCTAAGGTTTGGTTGACTAGAGTGTTGGGACATCCCCCGAGATGGTTTGGTCGACCAGAGCATTGCAGCTTATTTCTGGTCGATCGACCGAGGAGTCAACTTGTTGACCCCAGGGAGGTTCAGTCGACCGAAGATTTATGCGTGTTCTGGTTTGGTCGACCAAGTGGTCAACAGTTAATCATGTCGAGGTTCAGTTGATCGAAGGTGTTCTGTATGTTTTCGTTTGGTCTACCGAACAAACAAAAACTGTGCATTTAAGTTCTGATTTCTATATAAAGTCATCCCTTCTCATATAATTCTCATTTCTAAGTTATTGGAGACTTTTCATGTGATATTTTGCGGTTCTAAAGTTAATCTATGGCTTTTGAGAGACAATCCCAAAAATCTAGCGTCGATTGACCAAAGGGTGCCCTAAGGTTATTCGGATTCCTATGGTCATTTGAGCTTATCAGTCCTATCATGCATGCAATGCAATGCATTAATTATTATAAACCATATAAGATTACATAACCAAAATGATAAATATAAAAATATAATATAACTTGAAATATAGATCGACCTTCATGTGCGGCTCCTTCGCAATTCCATGAAATACGCCGAGATATGCTCGTTCAGGTGCTTTTATGGCTTCCACATTGCATCATCATCTGTGCTAGCTAAAATATAAACCTGCTTAAATACTCAAAGCATACAGATGAGATACTGTGGTTTGTTATAATCAAAACAGGAATCTGACGAAAAAATCAACAGATTTGTATCCATGGAATGTTTTAGAGCACAAGGAGATTAAGATTTGGTTAAGTAACAAGGTTGCACACAAGGTGTTTGATATAATGTCCTTTAGAGCATGAACACCATATTTGGCCATTTATTGATAGAAATAGTGGATTAGATGATGTTTTTGAATGTGATTTAGCTCCTCGAAGCAAGGATAATCACTATTCATTCAACACACGTCCTCAATTTCTTATAATTTAGGGACAAAAATAGTGTTGGTGACAAGGACATCGGTGCGTGAACTTTGAACTTGTTACGTAACTATAATTTATGTCTTACTTGGGTTATTAAACATGATGCGTTTTAATTTTATTTAGTCCATTGATTAGATAACTTAACATCTCACATAAAAGCAAGGAAAATAACTATCTTCAGATTATGTCCGAAAACCCCATTCCATAGTGAATAACATGTTAGCTAGTTATAGGGTTTAATTTCCTTTATTTTTGGATAATAGTTAAATTTGGAATTCAACTGCACCGTTCCCTGTGGAGATGACTTAGGGACTTCCTTAATTACTACTTGCCAACACTTTTATACTTGGGAGTTAATCTCTAAGGTTTTTTTAGAGCAAAGTCAAGTTTTTGGCGCCGTTGTTAGGGAATGGTTTGCTAAGTTTTGAATTTTCCTATTATCTATTTTTTTATTTCTTTCTCTAGTTTCTTTGTTTAGATTTTGAACTACTTATTTGCATCATTAGTGTTCTTAGTTTCCTGTATTTCTTTCTTTCTTGCATTTTGTCCTATTTTAGTTGTTTGAAGTATTTATTAATTGTGGCACTCATGTTTGATGTTGTGGGCTAGGGACGAGTCAAATAGATTGTATCACGTGCATCAAAGTCGTAGTAGTAGTTTTTCAAGTGTTGAGTTGGATTTTAGCTTTGACCTTGGTTCTAAGATTGAATTAGAAAATCCTTTACTTGCCGATAACATGGCTGAACAAGTTCATAGGACACTTAAGGATTTTCAGCAGCCCACACGAACCACGCATCCGTCTTGCATCGTATTGAATATAAAAAACTTTAGCCTTAAGCATGACATGATACCTGTGATACCTCAGTTTCATAGGATGGAGTCTAAAAACTCATATCAGCGTTTAACTAATTTTGAGCTTGCATATACTACGTTCATGATTAGGGCTGTGACTAATGAGAAAATTAGATTGCTTATGTTTCCTTTTTCATTGAAAGACAATGCTAAGATGTGGTTTAATTCTATTAGGCCAAACTCTATTGCTAGCTGGGCTGACATGCAAAAAGAAATTCTGCATAAATTTTTTCCCTTATGAATATATCAATCTTTGCAGGAACACATCAGTCAATTCATGCAGAGAACTGATGAGATATTTCATGCAAGCTAGGAGAGATTTAAAGAGCTAGTTAACATGTGTCCCCATCACGATTTAGAATCAAGGAGGTTGGTTAATTATTTCTACACCGTGTTGACTCCTGAATTGAAGCAGTTTGTCCATACAATGTGTTTAGGGGATTTCTTGAACAAAGAGCCTGATGACGCACTGGGGTTTTTAGATTATTTAGCTAAAAATGCTCAGCAATGAAATACCAGGATTGATGGAAAACCAATTGCAGCTTATCCATTAAGAGCAATACCTGGTGGAGGGTGATATGAACTAAAGAAAGAAGTTAATGTTCGAGCACGTCTGGCTGTAATCACCAGAAGATTGGATGCTATGGAGATAGAAAAAGTTAAGGTAGTAAACAAAGCTCAAGAAATTTGTGCTCTGTATGTTGACATCAATCATAACATGTTGGAATGTCTTGTTTTACTAAAGTATTGGGAGAATAGTACAGACCGGCCTCAGAATGTAAGCTGGGTGGGTCGACTTTAGGATCCACCAATCTCAAATACTTACATTCCAGCATGGTGGAACAACCCTAATTTTTCATGGAGAAAAGATCCAGGGCAATCAAGCTAGCCAGCTGCACCTACTTAGGGAACTTTTTAGTAGTACCCAGTGGCTCAACATTAACAACCTTTTCAACCTCTAAAGAAGTCACTAAATGTTGACTTTTTGAGTTTGATCCTTGGTTTTGATAATGACAGACCACAAGTTACTTATGTGTGTATTCAGTACTTAAGCAGTCTTAATATGTTAGTGCACACATAAGGAAGAGATGGAAGCTAGGAGAAACATAAAGACCATATCATCCGACGTATTCTATGATGAATCAGAGGAGCAAAAGTAGTAGAAGAAGAAGATATTTGTTCTTATTGTATTGTATTTAGTTTATAATTTGTTGGTCTGTACTTATCATTTGTAATATTTTCATATCATGTATGATGGGATGCATATGCTCAAGAGCCCTTAGAATGACCATAGGAACCATCACCCATATATCTTAAATGCCTTATGCTTATTCACATTGGGTTGATGAAGCATAGAGACCAAAACAGGACTTAAATGAACATTTTAAGTGGTCTTTGGCTTTGGTGTATTCCCAAGAGGGGGGAGAAGTGAATTGGGTATTTAAAAATTTCTCTCTTTGGTTCAACTAATCTAGCATCAGTATTACTCAACCTAGGGTCTGTCTATGCAATTATAAACCCAATAATTCATAATAGTAAAATACTAATATTCATATGCTCGAATTTAAAATGTGAAAATTAAAAGCACACACAATAAATGATATCGGGGTTCGGCTAAAGTGCCTACGTCCTCAGCTTGCAAACTCGAGGATTACCACTATTGCTCACTTAACGGGTGGAGCAGCATCGATTACAACCAGGTCAATTCATAGGGCTGACCTTAACCTACACCTTTCCAAGATGGTGCACCTAACTTTCCTAACAAGGTCTAAGCCAATCCAGGACTATTCAACAAGGCTAGTCTCCCTCTTTAGGCCCATGCATGGAATACAACTGATATAAAATTTACATACACGAAAATGCTTCTTACACAAGCAGGTATTTACTATAATACAACATAGTATAATCAATGCACATCAACAGCATAGGAATAGTAAATTTAGTGATGTGAATGTGTGCTATCAACACTCAACATAATGTATATTCTCAAATATGCACAAGAGTGTTCAACAAGCTTATCTTTGAAACTTTAAAGAAAATCTCAATAGCAAGCTAGGGTTTCAAAGATGCAAGGAAGAATAATCAAACAATCTCAAAAATGTTTTGTCAATATACTTAGCACAAGAGATGTCTGAATGTACACTTGTAAAAATAATAATTTTGCACACACAAAAATTATAGGCTAGGGTATCTTGCAATATTGATGCAAAAACCCACAAGCCACAAATTTCTCCATACACGAGATTTATTAAATTAAATCGGTGGAGAACTTTAGCCTAAACACTTAATCAACAAGAAATACAATATGAGTGTTTGAGTAATATTGGATTGAGTATAACACTCTAGGCACTCTCACAAAGCTTGGTTAATCAAGAAATTTGGAGTAAGAGAGTGTATGGAAGTAATATATGAAAAATGGGCTTGGAAAATTTGAGAGAGAATTTTTCTTAATCACAATGTTAATCCCCACTAATTTTGACAAATAAGAGCATATATATAGAGAGGGGGGCAAATTATGACCGTTGGGGACTTAAAGGGAACTTTTAAATTTTTTTAAAACAAGTTTAAAGAAATAACCCTTGATTAATCCTATTTACCTCGGTTAAAAAATGAGTCAACCTGAGTGTTTCGGGTGCCCGACCTGAGGTTTGGTCGCTCGGTTCTGAGTTCGGTTTGCCAAAATCATGTGTTCGGTAGCTCGTGACAAATTTGAACCTGAAGTTTGGGCTGCCGAGTTGGTGGGAAAAGTCAGAGTAATGGTTCGGTCGCCTGTGGACACTATGGTCAAAATGGTTCGGTTGCCCAAAACCAAGTCAACACTCTGACTAGTCAAAGGTTTGGTCACTCAAAGTGTTTTGAACACTAGGGGTTCAGTCGCCTGAAACCTCACAAATTTGCCCTATAAGTCCATTTTTACTTCAATGAATTCCCCTAATAATATATGTGATTTTGGGGACAATCTTACATGTTAGTGCAAGGACCTAGGTCATTATAAGGTTTTAGGCATTGTTAACTTAGGTTAAAAAACTTGGCGTCGGTCAACTGAATCCCTAAGGTCTTTCTATGGTCTTGAGTTTATCAGTTCCTACATGCATAATATGCAGATTATTACAGACCCATTTGAAATTAAATTATTACAGACCCAATAATAATACAACAAATAAATATGTCAGGGTCTTCCTTTTCTTCAAGTTACCGTATACCATCAATATGATCTTACTAATATGGTCCTGCACACAAACTTGGCAAATGTTAAATACCAAGGTATTTGTCATGATCAAAATAGGATATGACCAATAGGGTCAACACTCTTGATTGACCGAACCCTTGGCAGTATAAATGCCTCGGTCGACCAAACCGGTCAGAAGTTGACTTGTTGAGTTCGCTCGGTAAACCGTTCTTATTTCAATGTATCGTCCCTGATGGACTGAAGCATAAAAAGTTTGACACCTCAACAACTTGATCGACCTTTTGTGTAGTTCAAATTGGCCACGGTCAACCGAACCATATGAGCGATCAATCAAACCTTAGCCATGGTCGACTAAACCTACGAAGGGTTCAAAATCACATTAAGACGATCGACCATTTCTATAGTTCAAAATTACCACAGTTGACTGAACTTAATAATATGGTCGACCAAACCTTGAATATGGTCGATCGAATCTCTTGGGTTGGAAAAATTTTTACTGCAGTAAAACAGGATTAATTTTTGTTAAACATAATTAAACAATTTCAAAAATACCCTCGTTGTCCCCAATGGTTATATTTTTTGCAAAAACTATATATACCTCATTTGTCCTAATTAGCATAAGATTAGCATATTGATAAGCCAATTTTTCTCTGAAAATTTTATTGGGCTAAATCTTTCATACTCCCACCTTATACAAGAATATTGCTAAAATCACTTTCTCATACTCATTCAATTACATATTTTTGAGAGAGATCATTTTTCTTCTTCATATACTTTTTGCAAGCTAAATTCTCTCCCATACTTGCATTGGTTGATTATTGATTTTGCAGAGTAGCTTAAAGTTTTTACCATTGTATTTTACTTATAAATATTGGATTAGGAAAAACTCTTCATTTTCTTAAGAACTTGCATCCTTATTGCAAGTTTCATAAGTTTGCTTTGTGTTTTGATAAACATATTTTCAGCAAGCTTAAATTCTAATATTCATTGTGCTTGATATTTGAAAAATACTATTGTGATATTTGCTTAGGGTTGTAGAGGCTCTTTGACTATTCATATTGTGAATATATTAGCTTGGATCAAAGGTCTCACTTACTCACACATATACATATAGATACACATATTGTTGTGAGTTGATATATTGATTAAACCAGATCTCACTTGAGCTTAATATTCCATCATACGTGAGCGTGTTGAGCATACTAGTGTACATCATCTGCTTAGTTTAGAAGCACATCTGTTTGCACCCAAAAATTATTGATTATCTGTTGTATTCCTAATGGGTTGTCGGAAGAGGGAGATTAGCCCTGTGAATAGTCCTGTATTGCTTTGACTCAGTTAGGAGAGCACTGGACTGGTTCAGACCCGGTTAAGAGAACTAGGTCCATCATCCTGGTAAGGTGTTCTAATCGGTGTTGCTTCACCTGTTAAGTGAGTAACTAGTGGAATCCTCTTGCTTGTGAACTTGAGGTAGGGACGTAGGTAGTATTGGCTGAATCCCAATAACATTTTTTGTGCCTGATTTTAATTTTCAATTTAAATTCCTACACTTGAATGTTTATGTTTTATTGTCGTGTATGATTGTGAATTACTGAGCCTGCTTACCTGCTTTGATTATTTGCTCAATTAAATTCTTGTGTGTATTGGAATCCATATAGAAAGACTCTAGGTTGCGAAGTATTGCTGATATTTGGTTTAGCCTAGGAAGAAGTTTTAAAATTCTAATTCACCTCCTCTTAGGAATACACCAATTTCAACAATTCGTATCAGAGTCTCGTTGCACTAGACCTAAACATTTTTAAAAAATATAGTAATGGCTCGCTTTGGTGTATCCCCATTCGGTGAGGGATAGTCACCTACTAGTCCTCCATTTTTTTGTGGTGTAAACTATACCCATTGAAAAATTATAATGAGCATTTTAATAAAATCTATGAATTGGATGGCCTGATAGGTGATTGTTAATGGAATTCATATGCCCTTGGATGAAAATGATATTAAGTTAATGCATGCGAATTCATATGCCATGGACATGTTATACTGTGCTTTAAGTACTAATATTTTTCATGAAATCATGGCATGTAAAAGTGCAAAAGATATATGAGAAGAGTTTGAAAAGAAATATGGAGAGTCCCAGGAGAAGTAGACCACCTCTTCGATAGTGTCAAACTCAAATGATTCGAAAGTGGTGAATCATGAGGTAATAGAATTAATAGATCAAGAGGTATATGACTCTTACTCTACCTCATTTACTGATTCGTGCAATAATGCATGTGATGATTCTTATGTTGAATGCTGTGTTGTGTCATATGATAAATCATTTGATATTCCTTGTGATAATCCTATTGACAAAGCATGCAATGATTTATGTAATAGTTATGATATATCTTATGATTAATCATGTATTGAATTTGCCGTTTAGAAAATAAAAAGATGGTGAAGACATTGAAAATCATTTGCTTGGAGAGAAAAACAGAAGATCATTCTAGAGTGTCACTTAAGGCTAAAAGTGAGAAGATCAATCATAATGAATCCTTAGAAATTCAAAGGAAGAATATTTTCAAAACGTATTTAGGATTATCATATGATTCCCTTAGTTATGCCTCAACGAGCAATCATAAGAATTGTAAGCATAATCTTTCACGTGTTTACAAAACTTGCTTACACTGTAAAAGAAAAAGACACCTTTGATTTACTTGCTCATCCATAAGTGCCAGGGGCTTTAAAAAAGGAAATGATATGGTTAATCTTAAAGGCAAACTCTTTAGGACCTAAGGAAGACTGGAGTCAAATAGGTATAACATAATTATTTAATTGTTCTTCCTTAGAGCATATGATTAACTATAAGGGGTAGTAATGACCGAAGGCTTGGGAAGTGGTTTAGCTTAAGATATCAAATCTTAGTACTTACATTCATTATATACTATTTTGTTATATAAAGAATCTAAATCCATTCCATAATTCCCACCTCATTTGAAAAGTCATTGGTTATTCTTGTAAAACAAGGGATAGGTCAAAATTGCATTGTTGACTAAGTTCGGTCGACCAAATCTGCATGCCTTGACGACTTTGGTCGACTGTTCCATTAATTTTAACCTAGTTTGGTTAACCATCAAGTTTATATTTATGGACATTGGTCGACCGAACCCAATTCGGTCTACTCCTAGCCGTCCGAACTCAAAACCGAATATCATCCGGTCAACCATTCCCTTTAAGAACAAAATCAATTGGTCAACTGAACCGTGGGAACTAAAAAGTCAACTTAAGTGTCAATTGACCAAACCCTTCCACAGTCAACCATCCAAACAAAGTCTGTGCAACATTTATTGCTCCTTGGTCGACCAAACCCTCCTTGGGTCAACCAAGCCGCGCAACTATATATATATATATATATTCCACGCACAGACAACTCATTTTCACTTCCAAATTGAGAGCTTTCCTCCATTTTCCCTCTGTTTGCAGCTTCCATCATAAACTAACATTCCTACCTACCAAAATCCATTTGCACAATCCATTATCCTCCATGGCTAGGCCAGATGAATGCATTGATGCTCAGGAAGCTTGCTTTACGCATGACAGCTAGTTCATTTCAACGGGAGCAAGGACGAGATACGTGAGGGACTTCCATCCCAAGGAAGTTATTCTAGGTAAAGTCCTTAATCTCACTTTTATGGAAGAACACTTTAGATACTGCTGATATTTGATTTAACCTAGGAAGAAGTTTTAAAATTCCAATTCACCCCCCTCTTGGGAACACACCAATTCCAACACTAAATGATACAATTGCTCAGATGGCTATCACATTTCAGCAATTCATGGCAAGCCAAAGTATGACCAACACTCAGAATTCTCAAGCCATCAGTGAAATTAGAGGCACGCTTAGTAAAATGATGACTACTCTGAACACTTTGGAGAAGGGTAAATTTCCAGCTCAGACTCGACCTTGTCCACAAGTGTACAAGAAGTCACAAGTGCATTCAGTTGAGAATGAAGTGAAGCCAGTGAAAGCTGTCATGACACTCATAAGTGGTAAGAAAATTGAGCAGGTTGCACCAAAGTTATCAGCTAAAATAGATCCTAAACCTTATAAATGTCCAGAAGCTATCGATGCATTGAAGTCATCTGAAGCATATGCTGACTAAAGTGGGAACCAGAAAAAGGAGATTGAGCCCATGGATCAGAAAATTGAGGAGTTTGTTGGCCTAACAAGGTTTAATCTTGTTTTGATGATAAAAAATCAAGTTACTAAGCGTGTTTTAAGTTAATTTTCAAGACTTAAGTGATTTATGAAGTCAAATAATTGTACTTGAAGAATATTGTTGAAGCTTAGACTTAAAGCTACAAGTCATAAGGAACATGAAGAATATTGAAGAATTGATCAAAGCTCAAGATGATTATTGAAGTTATACAACATGAAGACTTACGAACTTAGATTGTTTATCTTGTTAAGTCTCATGTAAGTACTTCTATTTTTAATATTGAAATTGAAGCTCTTAGGATTTCTAGACTTAAAGACCTATTTTAAATCCTGGGATATATTTTTATAAGGTCTAAAATAAGTTTTCCACATTACCAATTTAGGTTTTGGAATTTGAATTTGAAAAAAAACTAAGTGGCTTAGTGGTTAGGCGACTGATGATCTTGCATCAGGTGACTAATGTGCTACTGCCAGTGTTAATGAAAGAACATAATGGGATCAGGTGACTGATCTACTATTGACTGTTTTTATGCGCTATTCTAAATAAGCTCAGGTGACTGACCCTATGGATCAAGCGATTGAAGTCGATGTTTTAAACTTTCTTGAAGCGCTGATTTCTTTTAGAATTCAATTGATTGAGTTTCAAAACTTAGAGCAAACTTGGGGAAAATGGTAAGAAACTTTTCTACTCTATATAAGGAACGTGTTTTCGCAATTTAGGGCAACTCAACTCTCACAAACAATTCAAATTGGTGTTCTACTCTTCTTCCCTTTTCCTTTAATTCTTGCATCTTATAATCTGCATGTATGGTTTTAAAATTAATTGGGAAGGTTGCTGAATATTGACTGAATCAAGTTATCTACTTGGTTTTGAGTTTATGTTGTTGGATGAAAAATCCAACAGGTTTTGATATCTGAATTTCATGGGTGATTAGCTAAGGTAAAGTTGTTGAGATTTATTGTGTAATTAAAGTATAAGCATCAAGATAACCTACCTTGCATTACTAAATTTGTGCCTTGAGAAAGTTATTAATTGTTACTGAAATTTAAAACTGAATACTGAAATAATTGAAGTTTAAATTTGATTTGTATTTTCAACATTCATATATATATATATACTAGGAATGTCGATTGGTTAGTACGGTCACTGATTAGTTTATTGTGATTGTGTGGTTTTGATGATTTAAATTAAAATGGATTAAAGTAAACTGAAATTCCACTAAGAAGTTTTTAATTACCCAATTCAGCCGCCTCTAGGGATTATATATTTAATTTCAATTGTTGTCAGGGAGTAGGTTGTAGTAAATCCTAAAAAGTAGCTACACAAAGACCCTTATGGCACATAGAGGTGTATCCTCTTTTGGTGAAGGTCAATCTCTTTCTAAACCTCCTATTTTATATGGTGTAAGGTACACCTTCTGGAAACAACACATAAGGATATTCTTACAAACTATGGATTGGAAGGTCTAGAAAGTAGTTACTTGTGACTTTATTCCCACTAAGAATGTAGATAATAAGGAAATCCATAAAGACATTATAATACTCCTGTATAACACCTATGCAACGGTAAAACATAAAATTGTTCATCCATATAAGCAATACCAAAATTCAGTAATTCTTCCCAAACCATATGTACATATATATACTCATTACGTGACGACCTGCTTATTTTTCACATTTTTTTTGTATATATAATATCAATATCACAAATCCCAGCTCAGCAGATCCTAATCCACCTGGACCCATGGGTACTAGGGATACATCAGAACACAAAACGGAAGCCTAAGCAGCAAGAAACAAGCAATCATATACATCTTATTATACCATACATCACAATACCAGAGTTACTACAATCATTGTCTATATATGTACACAATACACAACCCAAAAAATATCTAGGGTCATCCCACAAAATACATCCGACCCTATAAAAAACACTTACCCTTTTGGAAGGGCAGACCAACCGTACTAGATCAGCGGGGCTTTACCTGCTCTCCTATTAGGGGCTCCTGAAATATTTATAAAATTTTGGGGTGAGACACCTCTCAGTAAGGGAAATAAACTAATACCAGTGTGTGACAACATGAGTATTCCGTGTTATACATATACCATACAGAACATATTCAGTAACTATTTTTTCAAATATGGGAAAACATATATATCATCAAAACATGGCAGAACATACTGCATTTTTATAAACATATTACATCTCATATAATAATAATAATATAAAAACATTCTTGGTAGGTTAGCTGGCTATTGTCATGTATTACCCTCACATGATTGGGTTGTGTGGCTCGAAGGCGGGACCTGAGAATGGTTAGCTGATCACTGCCAAGTCAAAGGTACAGTCTGTAAGTCTGATGGGTCTGCTAGACCTGGTCTGTACACTAGGGGCGTTCACACACTTCTTAAAAATCACATTGACCATCCAATCTCACACCGCTCCGTACAGCGGCGTTAACACAAATATCATGATCATGAAGACCATGGACACATAGCAACAGTATTGTGCAAGTGCTAGCTTGGACCAAGCCAACTAGGTTCTGATATCATATAACATATACCGAAACTATGATACATGGATATCTCATATCATTAATTATCAGATCAATCATATCATTTTGCATATATACGTATATCATGAAAATCATCGGCTCATACATCGGTATTTCACATTTTATCATAGCTCGACTCGTACGCCGGCAAATCATAGCACAACCCATATGCTGGAAAATCACATCCATAGCTCGGCCCGTACGCCGACAAACATATATAAAAAATCTTGACCCGTACGCCGGTTTTCCATTATAAAAATTCATATCATAATCACATTTTCTAGAAAACAGTATTTCATAACAATTTCTACTCATGCCACACTAATAGATTTTTCGAATATTCAACATACCATCATTTTCAACAATGTTTTCTCAAATATAAATCATATATAAATATATTTATTTTCCTGAAATCAAATGCTATACGAATATACATATTTTCCATAAAGTATGAGCTTAGTTTATTCCCTTACCTGATTCCTGAAAAGCCCCTAAGAAAATCTGTCCCGCACCCACAGGGTTCCCAACTCAACACCCTGGAAACAGCATTTCCCAGAACTAAAGTTCAGTACTTCTACACGTACAACATTTTCTATAACTGCCAAATAACCAAATACTGAGTAGAAAACCTTACCTTAGATTTGGGATGATTTCCAACTTAGCCCCACCGACAATCCGCTCTGCTAGAATTGTAGAGAACTTTCCCACGAGCGTTGTGGTGGCTTAAGATCGTCAAACCAACAGAAATTCAGCCCAAAATTGAAGAGAGAAGGAGGAGGGACTGAAGGGTAAGAGAGAGAGAGAGGATCTGTGTAGGAAATTTCAACCGAAAATGAATTTTAGGCCTATTTAAATTGTGGCCTTCATCGACGAGCCATGTCACCTCATCGACGAAGTCAATACAAAATTCGTCAACGAATTCTCCACTTCATCGATGAAATTCAGAAACCCAAAAATCATCCCCTCGGTATTTCCTTGTCGACGAGCCATGTCACCTCGTCGACGAGCCCAATTATATTTTTGCCGATGAATCCCATCCTCGTCGATGAGCTCCTATTATACCCCCATCGACGAGTCCCCTGTATTCGTCAACGAGGAGCTAAAAAATTCCTGGGATTTATCCTTTCCAAAATGCAATGTTGTCGACGAAATCGACAGCCTCCTTCTGTTTCCGGTTTCCATTTCCCTTTTTTATTATTATTTAAATACCATTATTCTTTGGGTCATTACACATTACCTCAGTATCATTTACTCAAAAATACAATCTCCTGTTTACACTTACCCTATAAGCAGGGTTGTATAATCACCCTTTCTATTTGGGAGCCTAATCTGCTCACTTAATTGGATCACCTGAAGAATATTAAATCACTAGGATGAGACAATGCATAGTAAGAGAAAATATGCTATTACTAGCGTGTGGCAACTGAGCTAACATAAATATTATACTGATAAATAACTGGAACAGTGAAAGCTGTTTAGACAATATACAATACATTTCATATTTATTATGGTTTAAAATACATCCGAAATATCTGAGTTTCTACTTATTCATACTTCTAGTATTGTAATATATCCGTTGATGTTCTGTAAATCTGTATACATATACATATCTATGAAATATACCCTAAAAAACTGTATGTTATGATTTTACTCCTCATGACAGGGTTGTGCGGCCCGTAGGCGGGACTTAACTCTGGTTGGCCTACCAGGTAAGTCAACTGTAACTCTACTCCTCAGCCCGGCCAATCTGCAACCTCTCCTAGGCAAGGTACTAGTATCTACCTCGTCAAACCAACCACTTCAACTTAGACTTCTAGGGAGCCTACAATCCGTCCAGGTACGGTTGACGGAAACCTTCCACACACTATCTAAGATGTGTGGTTACACTCTAATCTATAATAGCAATGGTATTCTGCTCTGATAACTGAATATTTACTGAATTGATTCATCAGGGTCTGATACTATATAGTGCTGATATACATAATTATCATGCTATTTCATCATGATTCCAAAATAACCATAATACCGAAAACTAATCTGGAAATACCGTAATATTTGTACTATATAATCTGTAATACCATAGTGTTATGGAAAATAACTATAACACTGGAAATTGATATGAAAATACTGTATAATCTGTAATACCATAGTGTTATGGAAAATAATCATAACACCGGAAACTAATATGAAAATGCTGTATAATCTATAATACCATAGTGTTATGGAAAATAACCATAACACCAGAAAATGATATGAAAATACTATATAATCTGTATTACCATAGTGTTATGGCTTTTAGTATTTTGGAAATCATGGTAATTTGCATATGCTGTAAAATATCTGTCTGTATAAACACTGTAATTCATACTCTTTTAAAATCTAATAAAACATATCTTTGCATAATAACATAAATCATATCAATCTGAAAACTATATCATTTCTATATTGATCTGATAAGGTCTCATAAACATATTTCTGTATTGATACTATAAATCATAAATATCTGGAATCTATATAATTTCTATACCGATCTATTAAAATCTTATGCCACACAACAAAACAAGTATATACCTCACATTCTGAATAACTATATTTTCTAATATACTAATAATTTGTATACTGAGTATTAATCTGGAAAACACATAATTTTTATAAAATTTCTGAAGTTTCTAGCATAACATATTTCCCCTACCTAACTAACTGGGAGGCTTGCCTCCAACTCCACTCTCATGCCCTTGGCATACTATTCTCAAAATCTTGAAATCACTAAATTCCTTAGCAAATCATTACATTCATATTTCCTAAATCCACTTATTCATAATTTTGTAAATTATAATATTCCTGAACTCCTGAAAAGATATCCGCTGGGGTCCTCAACCCATGCCTGTTGGGTCCTCAAATACCCTAACCCTGAAAACATAACACTCTAATTTTATTTCACAACACTCTAGTATATTTTCATATAATACAAAATTTGGACTCAAATAAGCCTACTAATACTAAAAATACATAAATAATCTACTTACCTTGATTTTAGGATGGTTCCCAAGTTGCCCTAATCAACAATTTGTTCTAGCAGACTTATAGAGAATCTCTCCAAGATCAATGTGGCGGCTTCTGATCGTCGAAATGGGGAAAAACAGGGCAAGAAATCTAGAGAAAAGGGAGTAGAAACCGAGTAGGAAAGGGAAAAAGTTGAGAGAAAATAAATTTTCTCGCTGAACCGTCATTTTTTTTTGCTATTTATAGACCTTTGGCCACGTGGCCTCATCGACAAAGGCATAAAAGGATTTCTTCGATGAACTCCTAACCCTCATCGAGGAGTTTTAGGTATTAAAATCAGCCCTCTCGATAAGTTCTCATTGACGAGATACGTGTCCATGTCGACGCGCCCAAGAAGATTGTTCGTCGACGAACACTTTGCGTTCGTCGATGAGACCCTGCTGAGTCCCTTTTGAAGTTTTCCTTTTCTCTCTCCTTTCTTTATTATTTAATTTCTATAATTATTCGGGTTACTACATTATACTCTCCTTATAAAATTTCATCCTCGAAATTTGCTATCTGTATTTAATACCATCCATTGAGAAAGAAATGGGCTACTTATCTTATTACTTACCCTCATTTATGGCGAAGGAATACCGTGGTTACATTCAGGGTTCTGGGACATTAGAAATATGCTTATAAAAGAAAATTCTCCCAAAACCAAAACAGTACCTACCTTATAATCTAAAATATAACTATACATTCATCACTTTGCACTGAATAAAATAGAATTATCGTTACCTGAACAACACTGGCTATTATTGTATCCCACTAAACAGGTGTGGGTATTTTCGTTTGATCTCCTCCTCAAGTACCCATTAGGTTTCCTCTATGGTATGATTCCTCCACAGGACTTTCACTAATTGAATTTTCTTCATGTATAGTTCCTGTTCCTTTCTGTCTAAGATCTGCACTAGTGCTTCCTCATCTGTCAGTGAATCCTTGAGCTCTATCTCTACATAGCTGATCACGTGGGAAGGGTCTGGGATGTATTTCCTTAACATGAAAACATGAAATACGTTGTGTATTCTAGATAGGGCTAATGGTAGAGTTAGCCTGTAAGCAACTGACCCCACCTTCTTAAGTATCTTAAATGGGCCAATGTACCTAGGACTCAGCTTACCCTTCTTCTCAAATCTCATAACTCATCTCAGTGGAGCTACCTTCAGAAATACCCAATCTCCCACATCAAATTCTAACTCCCTGTGGCGAGTATCTACGTAGCTTTTCTGCCGACTCTGAGTTATACTGATTCTGTCTTTAACTAGTCGAGCTTTATCATATGCCCGCTGCACCAATTTTGGTCCCAAAACTCGCCTCTCACCCACCTCATCCCAGTATAGTAGAGAACAACACCTCCTACCATACAATGCCTTGAAATATGCCATGTTGATGCTGGCTTGATAGCTATTATTATACATGAACTCAACCAGCGGCATATATTGGGTCCAGTTACCCCCGAAATCCAGCACACAAGCTCGTAGCAAATCCTTAAGTATCTGAATCATCCTCTCTGACGCCTATCAGTTTGAGGATGAAAAATTGTGCTGAATGCTAACTATGATCCCATAGCCTTCTAAAAACTCTTCCAAAACCATGACGTAAATCAGGGATCACGGTTTGAGATTATGGATACCGGCAAACCATGGGAGTGAACTATCCCCTAAATATACAACTCTGCTAGCCTGTCCATAGAATAGTTGACTTTGATAGGGATGAAGTGAGCGGTCTTCGTTAGTCAATCTATAACTACCCAAATAGCATTTTGTCCCTGTCATGCTGGTGGTAGCCCTATTACAAAGTCCATAGAAATGCGATCCCATTTCTGCTTAGGGATGTAAAGTGGTTGTAACTGCCCTGCGGGTCTCTCATGCTCAGACTTTATCTACTGGCATGTCAAGCACTGTTTTACAAATTCAGCAATATCCTTCTTCATACCACTCCACCAGAAGGATTTTTATAAATCCCAATACATTTTCGTACTACCTAGATACATGGTGTATTGGGATCTGTGAGCTTTCTCTAAGATAACTCTTCTGATAAAAGTATCTATAGGAATGTATAATTTGGTACGAAACCATAGGACTTCGTCATCTGATATACTGAACTCTTCTTCTTGCCCATCTTGCACTTTCTCTATCAACTATGCTAGTTCTAGATTAGTTCTCTAGACAGCTTTAATACTTTCTTGTAATATAGGCTGTAACACCAGGTTGGCAATAAATGCCTAATGATCACCATCTATTAGCTGCACACCTAATCTCTCCAAATCTATCTGAATAGGGCGCTAAATCTCCACTGCTACTGTTTTCCTGCTCAGTGCATCAGCCACCACATTTGCTTTCCCTGGGTGGTAGCTGATAGTATAATCATAATCCTTGATAAACTCCAACCATCTTCTTTGCCACATATTCAAATCTTTTTGGGTGAAGAAATACTTTAAGCTTTTATGATCAGTGAAAATCTTGCATTTCCCACTATAAAGATAGTTCCTCCAGATCTTCAGAGTATATACCACTGCTAGTAACTCTAGGTCGTGCATAGGGTAACTTTTCATACCCTTTAAGCTGTCTAGATGCATAGGTGATGACTCTTCCATGCTGCATTAACACACATCGGAGTCCCTTCAAAGATGCATCATTGTATATCACAAATCCATCTTCCCCTAATGGAATAGACAGTACCGGTGTAGAGACCAACCACCGCTTTAACTCTTGGAAGCTTTGTTCATAATCATCGGTCCATTCAAACCTTATATTTTCCTCGTAAGTCATGTGAGCGGACCCGAAAATATGGATAAACCATCCACAAAGCATCGACAATACCCTGCCAGACCTAGGAAACTTCTGACCTCCTAAACATTTCGTGGACTTACCCAACTCACCATTGCCTCTATATTACTCGCGTCAACTGATATACTGTCCCTAGAGATCACATGCCTAAGGAAAATAACCTGCCTCAACCAGAATTCACATTTCTTTAACTTCGCATAAAGCTTCTTTTCCCTTAATACCTGCAATACCAGCCTCAAATGATGCTCGTGCTCCTCAAAACTCCTCAAGTATACCAGTATATCATCTATAAAAACCATAACGAACTGGTCCAGGTATTGATGGAACACTCGATTCATTAAATCCATGAACACCGCTGGGGCATTTGTCAATCTGAATGGTATTACGAGGAACTTGTAGTGCCCGTACTTGGTTTGGAATGTTGTTTTTGATATGTCCTCTGCCTTGACTTTCATTTGGTGATAACCTGACTGAAGGTTAATTTTAGAGTAGACCTAGGTTCCCTGGAGCTGATCAAATAAGTCATCAATCTTGGGATATGCACATTCTTGATTGTTAATTTGTTTATTTCTCTATAATCTATACACATTCTTATGGTTCTATCTTTATTTTTCACGAACAAGACTGGTGCTCCCCAAGGCGGCACCTTGGGTCTAATAAACCCTTTATCCAACAATTCTTGCAACTGATCTTTCAATTCCTTCAATTCGGTTGGAGCCATAGGGTATGGTGCTTTAGACACCGGTGCCGAACCTAGTAGTAGATCTACAGTAAATTCAATCTCTCGTTCTGGTGGTAAGCCAGGTAATTCTTTTGGAAAAACATCTAAAAATTCTCCAACCACAAGAATATTAATCTATTTCAGTTCTTCTTTCGGCCTTTATTTTATGTAAGCTACATATCCTTGGCATCCACCCTGAATCATGCTCCTTACCTGAATAGCTGACACAAGTTGTGGCGAGACATGCACCCATGAACCCACAAATCTATATTCTCGCTCACCTAGGGGTCTAAAAATCACTTCTTTCTGATAGCAATCTATGCTGGTGTGATTAGCTACCAGCTAATCCATACAAAAAATTACATCAAATCCCTACATATCTTTTAACGACCTGCTCATTTTCCACACACACACACACACACACATATATATATATATATATATATTATCATATTAACATCATCATAAAATCAATACCATATATCCCACATTCCAGCTCAACAGGTCACCATCCACCTGGACCCGTGGGTATCAAGGATAAATCAGAACATACAGCAGAAGCCATAACAGTAGAAAACATGCAATAATGCACATCTCAATACCATATATTACAATATACCAGAGTTGCTATAATCCACAATATTTCCATATATACATCCCAAAATAAATCTAGGGACATTTCCCACCAAATCTGACTATCCCTACAAAAAGAAACTTACCCTTCAAAAAGGGCAGCTAAACACTACTATATCAGTGGGGCTTTTCCCGCTCTTCTATCCAGGGGTCCTGAAAAGTTAATAAGATTTAGGGGTGAGATACCTCTCAGTAAGGGAAATAAACTAATACTAATGTGTGGCAACATGAGTAATCCATATTCTACATATACCATACATATCATATTCAGTACTATTTATCAAATCTGGGAAAACATATATATCAAAATATGGCAGAACATACTGCATTATCATATACAGATATTATCTTATACAATAATAATAACATAAAAATAATCCTGGTAGGTTAGATGGCTGTTGTCATGTATTACCCCCACATAACTGGGTTGTGTGGCCCGAAGGCGGGACTTGGCAATGGTTGGCCGACCACTGCTAAGTCAAAGAGTAGTCTGTTGGTCCGATGGGCCTACCCAGACTGGTCCGTACACTAGGGGCGATAACAGCACACTTCTTGAAAATAACCACATCGACCATCCAATCTCACACAACTCCGTATAGCGGCGTTAACACAAATATCATGATCATGAAGACTATAGACACATAGCAACAGTACCGTGCAAGTGCTAGCCTAGACCAAGCTAACTAGGTTATGATATCATGTACATATACTAAAATCGTGATACATGGATATCTCATATCATTAATTTTCACATTAATCATATCATTTCACATATATATGTATATCATGAAAATCATCGGCTCGTACGCCGGTATTACACATTTTATCATTGCTCGGCCCATACGCCGGCAAATCATAGTCACATAGCACGGCCCGTATGCCGGCAAAACATAGCACAGCCCGTACACTGACAAATCACATCTCATAGCACGGCCCGTACGCTGGCAAACTATAGTACAACTCGTACACTGGCAAATCACATCACATAGCACGGCTCGTACGCCGGCAAACCATAGCACAGTCCGTACGCTAACAAATCACAAAAAAATCTCAGCTTATACGCCGATTTTCCATCATAAAAATCCATATCATCCACATTCCGAGAAAAACAGTATTTCACAACATTTTTTTTTTTACTCATGCCACAAATGAATTTTTACATCTTCAATCATACGATCATTTTCAAGGTATTTTGCAAATATAAAACATATATATATATATATATATACATTTTCTGTAAATCAAATGCTAAATATATATATATATATACATGCATTTTCCCAAAAACAGAACTAACTTAGTTTATCCCCTTACCTGATTCCTAAAAAGCCCTTAAGAAAATCTTCCCTGCATCCGCAAGGTTCTCAACTCAACACCTTGAAAATGAAAACTGACAGAATTAAAATTCAATATTTTTACCCGCATATCACTTTCTTCAACTGTCAAAAATCCAAATATTGAGTATAAAGCCTTACCTCAACTTAGGGATGATTTCCAACTTCGTTTCCCTGATGATCCGCTCCGGCAAACTTGTAGAGAACTTCGCCAGGAGCGTTGTGGAAGCCTCAAATCTTTGATCTGGAGACTAGCGAGGCCAAAATTGAAAAGAGAGAGAGAGAGAGAGAAAATAGAAGAGGAGAGAGAGAGAGAGAGAGAGAGAGAGAGAGAGAGAGAAGAGAGAAGGCTTCTTCAATAAGTTAAAAAATCGGATTTTCACATATATATAGAACAGGGTTCGTCGACGAGTCCGTCCTTCGTCGAAAAATTCTTTATAAATTTAGTTGATGAAATTCAGTCGACTCAAACCCCCCTCTCGGTATTCCTTTGTCGATGAAATTCAGTCTTCGTCGATGAATTTTCTTAAGCCTTCGTCGATGAATCCCCTGTATTCATCGACGAAGCCCTGCTGATCCCCTTTTCCGTTATTCTTTCCAAAGTTCAATGTCGTCGACTGCTTCCTTCTATTTCCTATTTCTATTCCGCTTTCTTTATTATTTAAATTTCATTTTAAATTCGGGTCATTACATATATAGTATCACGAGATCAGTTGGTAGCACTTTCCCATGAGTGGCCATTGGAAAATCCCTAAGTATCTTCCTACACCTTATAGTAGATCCGGTCGGCGTGGCTACAGATAACTCAACATCTAACAAATGTACTTCCACCCCAGCTACTTTAACATACCCCAACGATACAAAGGCTTGGGTGGCATCTGTGTCAAATAAAATAACAACTTTATATGGTAAAGCAATAAGTATACCAGTAACAACATCTCTAGTAGCCTCAAAGCATAAACCCTTGCCGGTGCTGTGTTCCTTTGCTGACCTCCACATGGTGCCTGATAACACCCAAAAGTGGCCTATGAGATGGTGTGTGAATCCGTGTTCCCCGACATGACCACACCATATGGTCGAATCTCCCACACTGATAGCAGACGTTCTCTCCTATCCTACATTCACCTGGAAGCCTTTGGCCACTTCTAGGGTAGATAGGAATAATCTTCCCACCCTAAACACCTTCTTGCCCCATCATCTGCCTCTGGCCTCCTACATATCGGTCTCCTCTCCATGGGCATCGGCTAGAACCCATCTGAAAACTCGGAGGCATGGGCCTCTTCCTCTAGTTCAATACTCCCATATTTGTCTACTCACTCTCCTCTACTACCGTAGCTCTATTAACCAAATCAGAGAAATCTTGCATCTTTAGTACTACCACTTGCTTATATATGTCTCGCCTCAAGCCGTAGCTTCATCTAGCACTATATATGGAGCGAATCATGATAGCTCAATGAATTTCATCGTGCACTGCTGAACTGTGATCGATCCTTGACCAAACTTAGAAACTCTTGTACTTTAGCCTCTCTGACCATGGCAGGATAGTATCTGTCAAAGAACATGTCTCTGAATCAAGCCTAGGTCATCGGTACTAGAATGGGTCTCTGCTCTTTGGTGCAGTGCAACGCCATCAGAACTTTCTCTATTTCTTGCATCCAGTTCTCAGCAACTGTGGGATTAGCTGCTCCTGAAAATGCTGGAGCGTTCATCTTCGTGAACTTCTCTATCGTGCATCCTTGAGCTATAGATGGACGTCCCTACTCCTTGGAGCTCTGATCAATTTCAGCTAGACTTGTTGAGTTGCACTGCGTAAGATAGCATTAGAGTCCTCGCCTTTTGTACCAGAAGGCCCTGCTCCATCATCGCCACTAGCATGGGCGCTACTACCTCCTAGATCCATCCTGCAATAACATCAAATTATCCTGAGGATCCAAACCTTACAATACTATTCTATCTAAAATACCTCACACTTCCTCTCACTAATTTAAGGTCTAGTCTTACCATATGGATATAGAAATCAACGATAGTTTACTATGGTTTTCCTGAAATCGTCACTCGAGGAAAATCACAGAAACCACCCTGAAATTCTACCTCTAGAATGCAAAACAGAACCCTAAATTCTCATCCTAATTTCCCAATATTATCTCATTGATATTCCGTTCAATCCCAAATCATATCCTTTCTTAAAATCCATTCTTTTATTCTGGTATTGTTTTCTGCTACACTCTAAAGTCTATAGAACCTGGTAACCTAGGCTCTGATACCAACTGTAATGACCCAAAAATCTATGCCATTTTTAAAAAAAATAATAAACTGTAAAATATAACATTATAATACTCCTATATAACTCGCTAGAACATCTCAGGCCCTAAGCAAGCACTAAGGAAAACCTGATTATATCACACACCTATGCAATGGTAAAACATAAAATTATTCATCCATATAAACCATACAAGAATTAAGTAATTCTTCCCAAACCATATGTACATATATATATACTCATTACCCTAATATCATCTACTCAAAAATACAATCTCCTATTTACACTTACCCTACAAGCAGGGTAGTATAATCACCCTCTCTATCTGTGAGTCTGATCCGCTCGCCTAACTGGATCACCTAAAAAATATTAAATCACCGGGACGAGACAATGCTCAGTAATAGGAAACATGCTATTACTAGTGTGTGGCAACTAAGCTTACATAAATATTATACTGATAAATAACTGGAATAGTGAAAGCTGTTTAGACAATATATAGTACATTTCATATCTATTATGGTTTAAAATACATCTATAATATCTGAGTTTCTACTTATTCATACTTCTAGTGTTGTAATATGTCTTCTTATGTTCTATAAATCAGTATACATATACATAACTGTGAAATATACCTTGTAAAACTGTATGTCATGATTTAACCTTCATAGCAGGATTGTGCGGCCTGTAGGCAGGACTTAACTTTGGTTGGCCTAATAGGTAAGTCATTTGTAACACTACCATCCTCATCTCGGTCAATTTGCAACCTCTCCTAGGCATAGTACTGGTATCTACCTCGTCAAACCGGCCACCTCAACCCAGACTTTTGGGAGCCTGCAATCCCTCCAGGCATGTTGATGAAAATCTTCCACACACTATCTAAGATGTGTGGTTGCACTCTGATCTGTAATAGTAACAGTACCGTGCTCTAATAACTGAATATTTACTAAAATGATTCATCAGGGTCTGATATTATATAGTACTGATATACATAATTATCTTGCTGTTTCATCACGGTTCCAAAATAACCATAACACCGAAAACTAATTTGGAAATACTATAATATCTGGACTGTATAATCTGTAATACCATAGTGTTATGGAAAATAACCATAACATCGTAAACATATATGAAAATATGATATAATTTGTAATACCATAGTGTCATGGAAAATAATTGTAACACCGGAAATTGATATGAAGACAATGTATAATCTGTAATACCATAATGTTATGGCTTTAGTATTTTGAAAATCATGGTAATCTACATGTGCTGTAAAATATCTGTTTGTATAAACACTATAATTCATACTTTTGTAAAATATGATAAAACATATCTTTGCATAATAACATAAATCATATCAATCTGAAAACTATATAATTTCTATACTAATTTGATAAGGTCTCACAAACATATTTCTATATCGATATTATAAATCATAATTGTAATGCCCTAACCTAGGTCTGCTAGGGAGCACTTCATCTCTTCTCCTCCACCTGGACCAGACAATAGGGGGGCAGGCCTTATCAGACTAATGACTGGACCCACAAACTAACGCGTGTCCTTTTTAGTGTGTTTTGTCCTCACTCATACACTTCTTGAGAAAACTTCCCAGGTGGTCACCCATCCCAAGATTACTCTAAGACAAGCACGTTTAACTATGGAGTTCTTATGGGAAAGCTTCCGAAAAGAAAGGTGCACCTTGTTGATATGGGTAGTAACATCTAATCTTTTAAGTCTTTCATCCATGGGGTATCATATTCTCCCCCACTTATAGAATGTAACGTCCTCGTTGCGAACCTACATTTCCAAACCCAGGCGATGTGAATCTCATCACACTTCCGGCTGGGTATTTGCTCTGATACCATCTGTAATGCCCCAACCTAGGTCTGTCAGGGAGCACTTCATCTCTTCTCTTCCACCTAGACTAGACAACAGGGGGGCGGGCCTTATCAGACTAATGACTAGCCTTACAAACCAACACGTGTCCTTTTTAATGTGTTTTGTCCTCACTCACACACTTCCTGAGAAAACTTCCCAGGTGGTCACCCATCCCAAGATTGCTCCAAGCCAAGCATGCTTAACTATAGAGTTCTTATGGGAAAGCTTTCGAAAAGAAAAGGTGCACCGTGTTGATATGGGTAGTAACATCTAATCTTTTAAGTCTTTCATCCATGGGGTATCACATTTATATATATAAATATTACTTTAACTTATACTTATATATATTTATATATATATATATATTAACTTACTTATATATATATATATATATATATATATATATATATATATAACACAGCTCCTTTTAGCTGTCATCAGTTAGTCCACATAGAAATGAGCTAGATCTACTAATCAATTCATTTACCTAATAATACACATTCTATTATCATTTATGCAGCGGAAAACAAAACTAAAATCTTTCAACCAATACTACACCAGAGTATTCTACATCCATCTACGTTCTAACATACAACATACATCCACCAATATTCACATAAATGCATATTTCCAAAACATAATCCCCAAATTTCAGTATGTTTCACAACCATCTATCACTCATAAAACTTAAACATAATACATAAAATATTTACATTCCCAAAACATCAAAATTATACCCTTTTCCTTAAAGGTGCTATATTAGTTCGAGCTCTCTAAGCTCGATCTCGTGGAAGTCCTGAAAAAGATTAGTTCATATTCGGGTGATACATATCTCAGTAAAAGAAGAAACAATATATTAAAATAGTGTGTGGCCAACATGAGTTTGTAATCAACATAATATTTAACATTTAAAAATCGTTAACACAATTTTTGAAATCATTCTCTGATCCTATTCAAACACATGCAAATGTTTAACCCATGAGATTACCCAAGGATAGGGGTGATTACCCGCCCATACAAGTGGCACCCCTCTGCTCTGATATTTATGCAACCCAAATGTCGTAGCTAAAGCATACCAGGACACTCACCTTACTCAGTAAGCCCTCAAGTGGCAAATTGATCACGTATTGACACAGTTCATACAAAAGTTTATCGGTAAAGGCCCTAAGGATAGGGAAATCTACCCGCCCATGCAAGTAGGTTCCTTCTGCCCTAGTACGTTATACGACTACTACCACATCTGTAACTACTAGTGCACTCACCTTACTCAGCAAGCCCTCAGGCGAAAGGTATGCCTCACCCAATCGTAACATGTTCTACGTATATACCAACTTCTAATATCATAATACATCACTCTTTCTATCATTATTCAATCATACACATCTGTTCATATTCATGGGTTAACATTGCATTGCATCTCACTTTAAGTGACTATTTCCCATTTTACATTGTTCACATTTCACATTTCATTTCCATTTCATTCATTTTCCTTTTCATTTCATTTCATTTCATACCCAGCATCTTTCAACTGTCAGACATTTACCTAGCCACTTTCAGCTGTTACACAATTACCCAGCCACTTTCAGCTGTTACATATTTACCCAGCCACTTTCAGCTGTTACACATTTACCTAGCCACTTTTAGCTGTTTTACCCAACATATTTCAGCTGTTTATATGGTTGCATTAGCACACACAAGCAGCATATTTCATTTAACATTTTCGTACTCAGTTCATTCCCTGTATGTCATGCATCTCATACATATAACATATTTCCACATAGCATTCCTTTTTACTCATTCCACACAATTTAGCAGTAAAACTCATACATTGCCTGAAAATAAGCTAACCCACAATTAACATTCATATGCTAGAAAAATACTTTTAATTTCTTGCATAATTATTCTGAAAAAAATATTTCACTTTCATCAGTTCAATTTCACATATACATATCTAATAACTAGTTCTAAATTCAGAAAAACATAATTTAAATGGTTGGCATTTTAAACCCATACTGAAAAATTTACACATACATATAACATAATTTATTTTTCATTTAATTCATAAAAATTCTGATTTAATATATATTTTTCTTCTTACCTGAATTCTCGAACTACACCGACAGGGACTCCGGAAAAATACCTGCGGTGCTCATCCGGATTCTGAATAAAAAATTCTAGTTCCATGTAATTAATCTTGAATAAAATATTATTTTAATATTTTATAGGCCCATAAATTTTAAATAAATAAATATACCCTTAAATATAGGCAAATTACCAAATTTCCCAAATTAATTAATTCATTTCCCCAAAATACTACCCGTCTAGCCTTCCCTACGCTCCACACACCTCAAATTAACATTTAAACTAATATTTAACACTCCCACTTAATTTTCTAAATTATGCCTGCGGGGCCCAAAATTACACCCGCGGCGCTTACCCGAGCCCTAAATCAAAAACCCTAATTCTATTTAAATTATTCCTAAATAACATACTATTTAAATATTTTCTAGGGTCATAATTTTCAGTTAATAGTTGTACCCGAAAATTTAACTAATTTGCCAAATTTCTCAAATCCCACTCACGTTTTGGAGTAGGGTCTAGAAAATCCCAATTAAAAAATTACCTACGTCAAAATGACGGCAATCGCGACAAAGACTACGTGGTGGTGCCCGATTGCCGATTTAACAGCATATTTAAAGCAAAATTGAGAAAATGGGAAAAAATTACCTTTCCTCACGAGTAGTGCCTAAGTCGTTCCCACGACCAATCTGCTTTAGTAGAAATATCGGCAGTGGAGCTAGGAATCCAACGGCACTTTCTGTTTCCCGATCTGCTGCAAATTCGCCGAGAAATTAAGAGAAGGAGAGGGACAGAGATGGAGTCGCTGGCGCTACGCAGGAACTTGCAGAGAGAAGGGGGGGGGTGCGCAACTCTGCTTCTTCTTTCTTCTTCTTCTTTCTTCTTCTTATCTTCTTTTACTTTATATATATATATATATATATATATATATATATATATATATCTATTAACTTACTTATATATAAAATTATGACCTTAGAAAATATTTAAATAGTATTTTATTTAGGAAAAATTTAAACGGAATTAGGGTTTTTGATTCAGGGTTAAGGTGAGCGCCACGGGTGTAATTTTGGGCCCCGCAGGCATAATTTAGAAAATTAAGTGGGAGTATTAAATATTAGTTTAAATGTTAATTTGAGGTGTGTGGAGCCTAGGGAATGCTAGATGGGTAGTATCTTGGGGAAATGAATTAATTAATTTGGGAAATTTGGTAATTTGGGTATATTTAAGGGTATATTTATTTATTTAGAATTTATGAGTCTAGAAAATATTAAAATAATATTTTATTCATGATTAATTACATGGAACTAGAATTTTTGATTCAGGATTCGGATAAGCGCCATAGGTATTTTTTCGGAATCCCTGTCAGTGTAATTTGAGAATTCAGGTAAGGGAAAATTTATATATTAAATCAGGTTTTTCATAAATTAAAAATGACTGTGTTATTTATGTGTATATGTTTTTATATGAGTTTAAAATGCCAGCCATGAAATTTATGTTTTCTGAGCCTAGGATTGTTGATATAGTGATGTATGTGTGAAGGTAAATGAACGAAAGTGAAAGGAATTTTCTAAGGAATTGTGTAAGAAATGAAGTGTATTTTGAGCATGTAAATGTTAAATGTGGGCTAACTTATTTTATGAGAAATATGTATGAATTTTACTGCTAAATTGTGTGGCATGAGAATCTGTGCAAATTATATGTTAATTGTATGACATTGAGGCTAAGTAAGTAAAGCAATGAGAATAAAATATGATATGGACAATGTTGCCTGTGTATGTAAATACAACCATGTAAAGGTACGACAGCTAAAAGCCAGGTTAGCAGATCTAGCTCATTTCTATGTAGACTAACTGATGACAGCTAAAAAGAGCTGTGTTAGATTCTAGCGCATTTCTATGTGGACTAACAAATGACGGCTAAAGAGCGGCTGTAGTACAAATGAATGAAATGAAATGATAAGGAGTGACAATGCAATGAAATGAAATGTGAAATGTGAATAATACAAATAGGAAAGAGTCACTTAAAGTGAAACATAAGGAAATGTTAAGTTATGAGCATGAAAGAATGTGAATGATTGAATAATGATGGAAAGAATGATGTTATGATATTAGAAGTATCTATGTCTGTAAAACATGTTACGATTGGGCGAGGCATACTCTTCTCCTGAGGGCTTGCTGAGTAAGGCGAGTGCACTAGTAGTTTCAGATGTGGTAGTAGCTGCATAACGCACTAGGGCAGTGGGAAACTACTTGTGTGGGCGGGTAGAATTCCCTATCCTTAGGGCCTTTGTCGGTAAACTATTGTTAAACTGTGTGAGTATGAGATTAATCTACCACTTGAGGGCTTACTGAGTAAGGTGAGTGCTCTGATATGTTTTAATTGTGACCTTAGGGTTAACTAAGTATCGGAATAGAGGGGTGCTACTTGTATGGGCGGATAATCACCCCTATTATTGGTTAATCTCATGGGTAGAGTATTTGCATGTGATTATTTAGGTTCAGAAAACGATTTTAATGTTATATGATGATTTGCAAATGAAATAAAAATGATATCTATTTATCTCATGTTGGCCACACGTTATTTTAATATGTATGTTTCTTCCCTTACCGAGATGTATCTCACCCAAATATGATTATTTCTTTTCAGGACATCCTCGAGGTCGGGCTTAGAGCGCTCGAGGGTTGTTAGCCTTCTGAGGATTGTATCAAGAGAAAGAGTATATTTTTATATACTTTGGGGGAACGTAAATATTTTTGTTTTAAGTTTTTATGTTTTAAGCCTGTTGAGAATGGAATGGTTGTGAAAATACTGAACTGCTTTTGGAGATATATGTATATATGGAAATGCAGGTGTTAGATGGATACTTTGGATTATAGATAGAAATTAGTAAACTCTGGTATTGTGTTATATAGAGATTTTATTTATGTTTTCCGCTGCATATGATATGGATTATGGATTATCAGGATTTTACCATGTATAACGCGCCGGACCCGGGTTTAAGGGTTCGGGGCGTTACATATGGTATCAGAGCAATGATTTTGGGATTTTGAGAATTTAGGAAATGATTTATACCAGAGTATAGGAATGAGTTATGATAAAAAATAGAAGATGGGTAGGTTATTCATTGAGAAGTAGGTATGGTGTAGGGAAGTATAGGATTTTATCTTATAGCTTGGAGGCAGAAATCCCTTGGTGGACTTCTGTGATTTTCTGATTCAGTTGACGGTTTCAGAAAACCAGGGTAAATCCATCGACGGTGATGTTTCCTAGCCGTGAGATTGGTCCTTATGTGGGGATTTTGGATTTTATGGGATTTAATTTAATGATTATGTTATTTGAAGTTATGATATGGAATTCTTATCTCTTCTTTTTACTTTTTCAGGATGGATTCTGGAGATGAAAATGTAGGGGTTGAAGAAAGGGAAGGTTCTGATACTTCCAGTGAAGAGAACATAGATACCTCTAAGGTGCTACGGGGTATAGTCCGCCAGGTTAGTGTAGAAATGAAGAAGGAACCTAAAGAACAGAATTGTCCACCTGCAGGTCAGGGCTGCAGTATTAAAGAATTTATAAGGATGAACCTTCCAGCCTTTACAGGAGGACCCGATCCAGTGGTTGCGAAAAATTGGATACAGGAGATAGAGGAGATTATGGTTGTACTCGACTGCATGAACGCGTTGGTGGCGTTCTGCGAAACTACTATAGGATCAAAGGGCCGTAAGGATAGCCCTTACCTGTGAGAGATTCAAGGAGCTGTTCTTTGACAGGTATTTTCTTTCATCCGTCAGAGAGGAAAAGATTGAAGAGTTCACTAGTTTGACCCAGGGGGATATGACAGTTGTAGAGTATGTGGCTAAATTTGTAGAACTGTCACGCTTTGCTCCATTTTTGATCCCAAATGAAGTAAGGAAAGCCAGGAAATTTGAGAAAGGCCTGAGGCGCAGGATTTATCAGCTAGTGGTGGGGTTTCAGGTTCAGAATTTTTCAGAATTAGTTGATTAGGCATCGGTGTTGGAGAAGAGTATTCAGGGCAGCACTAAGCCTTCTGAGCATAAGAAGAGACCTGCACCATTTTCTTTTCAGTTTGAGGCCAGTCAGGGACCCGCGAAGAAAGGGAAGGAAACGGTAGGCTTTGTATGTCCGAAGTGTAATAAGAGACATAGGGGCGAATGCTGGTATGACACTCCGAATTACTTCAGGTGCGGTAAGCCAGGGCATTTCAGGTTGGATTGCCGGGAACCATTGCCTATGGTAGCTGCTCAGAATCAAGACTGGGGAAAACGGCAGGTACCACTTGGAAGGGGCGGTCCACCCCGGCTATACACACTTCAGGCTGAGGAGGATGCTATCAGGGATGCAGGTATGAGAGTATATTTAAGATAATGGTGATTTAATTTAATGATGAATGATTGAATGATTAATATAATGATATGTATGTTGACTTTTTATAGTAATAGTTAGCAAATGAATTTAAGTAATATGAAGGGATGATTACTTCATAAATTTCGAGGACGAAATTTCTTAAGGAGGGAAGAATGTAAAGATCCGAAAAATTAAAATGATTGAAATAATAAAGATAAAAATAGATAAAATAACAAATAAATAAATAAAAGGAATGGCGTGGAAAAAAAATTTTAATTAAAAAAAATAAAATTAAAGAAATTAAATTAAGATAAATTAAATAATTAAATAACTAGTTGTTAAATTAAATATTATTGCATTGGATTTTTAAAAAAAATTAATTAAAATAATATATATATATATATATATATATATATATATATATATATAGTAAAAGAAGATAAGAAGAAGAAAGAAGAAGAAGAAAGAAGAAGCAGCGCCCCCCCCATCTCTCTGCAAGTTCTTGCGCAGCGCCAGCCACTTCGTCTCCGTCTCTCTCCTTCTCTCAATTTTTCGGCGAATTTGCAGTGGATTGGGAAATGGAAGGTGCCGTTGGATTTCTGGTTCTGCTGCCAACATTTCTACTGAAGTAGATTGGTCATGGGAATGACTTAGGCACTGCTCATGGGGAAAGGTAATTTTTTCCCATTTTCTCAGTTTTTCTTTTAATATGCTGTTAAATCGGCGATCGGGCACCACCACGTGGTCCTAGTTGCAATTGCCGTTATTTTGACGTAGGTAATTTTTTAATTTGGATTTTCTAGGCCCTACTCCAATGCGAGAGTGAGATTTGGGAAATTTGGCAAATTAGTAAAATTTGCGAGTATAACTGTTAATTGAAAATTATGACCTTAGAAAATATTTAAATAGTATTTTATTTAGGAATAATTTAAATGAAATTAGGGTTTTTGATTTAGAACTCGGGTGAGCGCTGCGGGTGTAATTTTGGGTCCCGCAGGCATTATTTAGAAAATTAAGTGGGAGTGTTAAATATTAGTTTAAATGTTAATTTGAGGTGTGTGGAGCCTAGGGAATGCTAGATGGGTAGTATTTTGGGGAAATAAATTAATTAATTTGGGAAATTTGCTAATTTGGCTATATTTAAGGGTATATTTATTTATTTAAAATTTATGGGCCTAGAAAATATTAAAATAATATTTTATTCATGATTAATTACATGGAACTAGAATTTTTTATTCAGGATCCGGGTGAGCGCCACAGGTATTTTTTCGGAATTCCTGTCGGTGTAGTTCGAGAATTTAGGTAAGGGGGAAATTTATATATTAAATTAGGTTTTTCATGAATTAAAAATGACTATGTGTTATTTATGTGTATATGTTTTTATGTGGGTTTAAAATGCCAACCATGAAATTTATGTTTTCTGAGCTTAGGATTGTGGATATAGTTATGTATATATGAAAGTAAACGAACGAAAGTGAAGGGAATTTTCTAAGGAATTATGTAAGAAATGAAGTGTATTTTGAGCATGTAAATGTTAAATGTTGGTTGGCTTATTTTACGAGAAATATATATGAATTTTATTACTAAATTGTGTGACATGAGAATCTGTGCAAATTATATGTTAATTGTATGAGATGCAGGCTAAGTAAGTAGAACAATGAGAATAAAATATGATATGGACAATGTTGCCTGTGTATGTAAATGCAACCATGTAAAGGTATGATAGCTGAAAGTCGGGTTAGCAAATCTAGGTCATTTCTATGTAGACTAACTAATGATAGCTAAAAGGAGCTATGTTAGATTCTAGGGCATTTCTATGTGGACTAACAAATGACGACTAAAGAATGGCTGTAGTACAAATGAATGAAATGAAATGACAAGGAATGACAATGCAATGAAATGAAATGTGAAATGTGAATGATACAAATGGGAAAGAGTCACTTAAAGTGAAACATAAGGAAATGTTAAGTTATGAACATGAAAGAATGTGAATGATTGAATAATTATGGAAAGAATAATGTATTATGATATTAGAAGTATCCATGTTTGTAAAACATGTTACAATTGGGCGAGACATACTCTTCGTCTGAGGGCTTGCTAAGTAAGGCGAGTGCACTAGTAGCTTCAGATGTGGCAGTAGCTACATAACGCACTAGGGCAGAGGGAACCAACTTGTATGGGCGGGTAGAATTCCCTATCCTTAGGGCCTTTGCCGGTAAACTATTGTTAAACCGTGTGAGTACGAGATTAATCTACCACTTGAGGGCCTACTGAATAAGGTGAGTGTTTGATATGTTTTAATTGTGACCTTAGGGTTACCTAAGTATCAGAATAGAGGGGGTGCTACTTGTATGGGTTGGTAATCACCCTTATCATTGGGTAATCTTGTGGGTAAAATATTTGCATGTGATTGTTTAGGTTCAGAAAACGATTTCAATGTTATATGATGATTTGCAAATGAAATAAAAATGATATCTATTTATCTCATGTTGGCCGCACGCTGTTTTAATATGTATATTTCTTCCCTTATTGAGATGTGTCTCACCCAAATATGATTATTTCTTTTTAGGACATCTTCGAGGTTGGGCTTAGAGAGCTCGAGGGTTGTTAGCCTTCTGAGGATTGTATAAAGAGAGAGGGTATATTTTTATATACTTTAGGGGAACGTAAATATTTATGTTTTAAGCCTGTTGAGAACGGAATGGTTGTGAAAATACTGAACTGCTTTTGGAGATGTATGTATATATGGAAATGTAGGTGTTGGATGGATACTTTGGATTATAGATAGAAATTAGTAAACTCTGGTATTGTGTTATATGGAGATTTTGTTTATGTTTTCCGCTACATATGATGTGGATTATCGATTATCAGGATTTTACCATGTATAACGCGCCTGACCCGGGTTTAAGGGTTCGAGGCATTACAATAATAATCTGGAAACTATATAATTCCTGTACTGATTTATTAAAATCTTATGCCACACAACAAAACAAGTATATACCTTATATTCTGAATAACTATATTTTCTGATATACAAATAATTTGTATATTGAGTAATAATCTGGAAAACATATAATTTCTATAAACTTTCTGAAGTTCCTAGCATAGCATATTTCCCCCACCTAACTAACTGGGAGGCTTGCCTCGAACTCCACTCTCACGCCTTCGGCGTACTATTCTCAAAATCCTGAAATAATACATATATACCAATTCCTCAATAAATCACTAAATTCCCCAACAAATCATCACATTCATATTTCCTAAATCTTCCTATTCATAATTTCCTAAATTATAATATACCTGTACTCCTGGAAAGATATCCGTTGGGGTCCTCAACCCATGCCTGCTGGTCCCAAAATACCCCAACCCTGAAAACATAACACCCTAATTTTATTTCACAACACTCCAGTTTATTCTCATATAATTCAAAATTTGGATTCAAATAAACCCGCTAATACTAAAAATACCTAAATAATTTACTTACCCTCATTTCGGGATGGTGCCCAAGTTGCCCTAATCAACAATTTGTTCTAGCAGACCTGTAGAGAATCTCCCCAGGATCAACATGGCGGCTTTTGATCATCAAAATGGGGTGAGAAATCTAGAGAGAAGGAAGGATAAATTGAGCAGTAGAGAGAAAAAGCTAAGAGAAAATAAATTTTATCGTTGAACCATCGTTTTTTGCTATTTATAGGCCTTTGGCCATGTGGCCTCGTTGATGAGCCACGTCATCTCGTCGCCAAAGGCATGAAGAGTTTTCATCGACGAACTCCTAACCCTCATTGATGAGTTTTACATCCTAAAATTAGCCCTCTCGGTAAGTTCTTGTTGATGAGATACGTGTCGACGTCAACGAGCCCAAGAAGACTGTTCCTCGACAAGACCTTGCTGAGTCCCCTTTGAAAATTTTCTTTTCTCTCTCCTTTCTTTATTATCTAATTTCTATAATTATCCGAGTTACTACAACACTAATATGAAACTGCTGTAAGTTAATTCCAGTGCAATGAATGCATTATATTGTGCACTAGATGCTAATGAGTTCAATAAGATTATGGGATGCAAATCTTCTAAGGAAATTTGGGACAAGTTAGAAGTCACCTATGAGAGAATCGTAGATGTTAGGGATAGTAGGATTGACATGCTCACCACCAAGTATGAGGCTTTTAGGAGGGAACTTGAGGAGTCCATTACTAGTATAAGTTCACCCTTATAATTAAATCACTTAATGCACTAGGAAAGAACTGCACTACATACGAGATGATTAGGAAAATCCTTAGAGGCCTTTCTCCCACTTGGGAACCTAAGGCCACTGCCATAACTGAAGGCAAAAACTTGAAGAATACTTCCCTAGATGAACTCAAAGGATCGCTTCTCATGTATGAGATGGCAATGAATGAAAGAAGTACTAAAGTTAGTAAACAAAAGAAATCAATAACTCTTAAGCTTTAAAGGAAAGCTTAAGTGAGGAAGAGGACAATGAGTTGGACGATGATGATTTAACCCTATTTACTAGACGACTAGGAAAATTCTTTAAAAAGAATAAAAGATTTGCTAGAAAATTTAGAGGGTCAAGAAAGGATAAAGGTGAAACAAGCTAGAAAGAAACAAAGAATGAACCCCCGACTTGCTATAACTATAAGAAGGTAGGAGATATAAAGCCAAATTGTCCATGGCTTAAGAAAGATGTCAAGAAGAATAAAAAGAAAGCAATGAAAGCAACGACTTGGGACGACTCTAGCTTAAGTAGCTCAGAAAGTGAAACAAGTGATCAAGAAATAGCTAACTTGTGCTTCATGGCGAGAAATGACGAGGTAAACTCTTATTCAAACTCACCTTTAGAATTTAGTGATGAATCTTGTAATGACTCATGTGAGAGCATGCCTTCATATAGTGAAATTCAAGATGAATTATTCTCACTGCATAAGAGGTTCATAAAAGTTTCCAAGAGAAACATCACACTAAAAGGAAAAAATGAAATGTTAATAAACCAACTAAATTCATGTAAATCGGCTGAAAAAGAAAAGGACCTAGTTATTGATGAACTTGAAAATAAAATAAACCAGATCACTAAGGAACTGTAAAGAAAAAAAAAAAGATTCTGAAATACTTTGTCTTGAAAGTAAAATTGAGGATTAAATGAAAATTATTCACAATTTTACTAAATGTAAGGAGAATTTCGATAAACTAGTTGGATCACAAAAAATGTCTTTGGATAAGGAAGGCATAGGATTCAATAGAGATGAGAACAAAGAAGAAAAAGAACCTCTATATGGGGTACTTTGTAAAAGCCTAAAACACTTATGCAAGAACATCTTCAACCAATGCATACGAACACACTACGTGTTTCTTATGTAAGGAGAAGGGACACATAAAATTCGAATGTCCATTCAAGAGAAAGAATGTCAAAACCAAAAAGGTATGGAAAGTCAAAAATGAAACAAAAATGAACTCAAAAAGACCTAAGAAGGTTTGGGTACCAAAAGTAACATATGAAATCTCTTTTTATAGGTATGTTTTTGGTCCACCCTATCAAAAGACAAATGGTACTTGGATAGTGGATGCTCAAGGCATATGACCAAAGACAAGTCCAAGTTCACCTTGTTGACACTAAATGATGGTGGACGTGTCATCTTTGGAGACAATGCTAAAAGTAGAATTATCGGAATCGTGAAAGTCATTAAGGAACCCTCCTTGGTAATTGATAATTTTTTATAGGTAGAAGGGTTAAAACACAATATTCTTAGCATTAGTCAACTAAGTGATAAAGGTTTTGATGAAACATTCAAAAAGGACAAATGCATAGTTGAACATAGTGAAAAACATGACACCTTGTTTATTGCAAATCGAGTTGAAAATGTCTATTGCATAAACTTTGAAAACCTAGTATCTCAAGAAGTTAAATACTTCACAACCTTAAATGAAGCTAGTTGGCTATAGCATAGGAGACTAGGACATGCTAGCATGGACCTGTTGTCCAAATTAACTAAAAAGAACTTAGTCGAGGGTCTACCTAGCACAAAGTTTGTAAAGGACTAGGTGTGTGATGCTTGGCGATTTGAGAAGCAGACCTGGACAAGTTTTAAGAAGAAGAAACATATCTCTACTAGCAGGCCACTAGAACTAATTCACCTAGACTTGTTTGGCCATACTAAAACTCAAAACCTAGGAGAGAAGCAATATGCTTTTGTCATTGTTGATGACTAGTCCAGGTTTACTTGGTGTTATTCTTATCCTCCAAGGATAAGTGTGTAAGATGTTGACCAACCTTTGTAAGAAGCTTTAAAATGAAAAAGGGTATGGTGTTCTACACTTAATAGTGCTAGAGGTGGAGAATTTAAAAATAAGGATGTTGAAAATTTTTGTGAAAAAAATGAATTCTCTCATAACTTTTCAGCACCATGCACACCTCAACAAAATGGAGTCTTTGAAAGGAAGAATAGGTCACTTTAAGAAATGGCTAGGACTATGCTTAATGAGCATCACTTGCCTAAATATTTTTGGGCCGAAGCAGTGAACACTGTTTGTTATGTGTTGAACAAAGTTCCCCTTAGGACTAGCCTAGATAAAACCCCCATATGAACTTTGGAAAGGTAAAATACCAAATTTCTCTTACTTCCATGTATTGGATATAAGTGCTTTGTCTTAAATGATAAAGGGGACCTAAGCAAATTTGATGCTAAATTAGATGAAGGAGTTTTCCAAGCATATGCTATGAACAGTATAGCCTTTATAGTTTACAACTAAAGAACCCTTTTAGTTGTAGAGTCCATTAATGTATAATTTGATGAGGCTAATCCATTTTCTTCTGAACCCACTGACATTGATGAAGTAGAAATTAGAAAAAGTTTATAAGACCTAGGAATTCAAGAAATAAAAGATGAGAGTAATGAAACCAACACGCCTTCAAATGATAACTCTCTAAATCAATCCGAATTGCCTAAGGAATGGAAGTTTGTAAGGAATCACCCAAAGGACCAATTATAGTGAACCGTCATGAGGGGAGTCCACTAGATCATCATTGAAGAATATATGCAATCACTGTGTGTTCCTATCTCAAGGGGAACCCAAAAACATAAATGAAGCAATTAATGATAATTCATGGATAGCAGCTATGCAAGAGGAACTAAATTAATTTGAAAGAAATAAAAGTTTGGAAGTTAGTTCCTAAACCAACTCATCATTCGGTAATTGGCACCAAATGGGTTTTTAGGAATAAGATATATGAGAATGACATTGTAGTCCATAACAAGGTTATACTAGTAGCTCAAGGTTATAATCAAGAAGAAGGTATAGATTATGCTGAGACCTTTGCTCCTGTAGCTAGAATGGAAGCAATTAGAATGCTACTAGCCTATGCATTTCTCAAGAACTTTAAACTCTACCAAATGGATGTGAAAAGTGCATTTTTAAATGGATACATAAAATGAAGAAGTATATCTAGCACAACCCCTAGTTTTGAGGACTTTCATTTTCATGATCATGTGTTTAGACTAAAAAAAGACCTATATGGATTAAAACAAGCTCCTAGAGTTTGGTATGAATGATTGAGTGGCTTCTTGTTAGAAAATGGCTCCATTAGAGAAAAAAATGGATAGTACCCTGTTTATAAAGTCTAAGAACAATGATATGCTCATTATACAAATCTATGTTGATGACATTATCTTTGGTGCTACAAATGAGGAATTATGCAAGGACTTCACTAAATGCAGGCAAGATGAGTTTGAAATGAGCATAATGTTTAAGTTGACATATTTCCTTGGTTTGCAAATCAAACAAGCTAAAAATGGAACACTTATAAATCAATCAAAGTACATAAAGGACCTACTCAAGAAGTTTGATATAGAAGCTAGCAAGCCATTAGGTACACCAATGAACACCTCTATTAGTCTCAACCAAGATAAGCAAGGAAAACTGGTAGATGTCAAATACTACTGTGGCATGATAGGTAGTCTGTTTTATTTGACAGCTAGTACGCCTGATATTATTTTCAATGTCAGCATGTGTGCTCAATTGCAAGCAGCACCTAAAAAATCTCACCAAATAGCAGTCAAGAGGATCTTGAGGTATTTGATAGGTACTATAGACTTAGGTTTATGGTATCCTATAGATACAGGTTTTGAGATGATTAGCAATTCAGATGCAGATTATGCTGGATGCAAAATAGATCGAAAAAGTACAAGTGGTACTTGCCACTTCTTAGGACGATCTCTGGTATTTTGTTTTTCCAAGAAACATAATTTAGTGGCATTATCTATTGTTGAAGCTGAATACGCAGCAGCAGGTAGTTGTTGTGCACAAACATTGTATATGAAACAACAGCTCAAGGATTTCAATTTGGAATATTTGTCCGTGCCCACTAAATGTGATAATACCAGCACCGATAATATTTTCAAAAATCCTATATATCACTCTAGAACCAAGCACATTGACATTAGACATCATTTTCTTAGAGATCATGTGCAAAAACAAAGATATTATTCTTGAGTTTGTAAACACAGATGAACAATGGGAAAATATTTTCAAAAAACCTATTTTAGAGGATAGTTTCATCTCTATATGATAAGAATTAGGTTTATTGCACTATATAGAGGTGACTTGGGAAGGATAAGTTCATGAGAATAAGTGGTTGAGTTAAATGAACATGTAAGTCAAAAATCATAAAGGATAGGCAATTGACTCTTCACCATCAATTGACTAAACTTACATTGACTTACGAATATCTTAAGTTCAGGTACATCAGGCGATTAACTCTTTGAGATCAGTCGACTGACTCTCTACTAACAAGATAGATTTTAACAATTGTACAAGTCAGGCAACTGACGGTATCAAGTCAGTCGACTAACCTGTAAAGATATGAATAGCTTATGTTCATAAAAACCCAACTTTTTCGAATCTCAGTCTACTAACCCTCATTTTATCCTCTCCCATAGTCTTCTCTTTCACTTCCAAGTGTTCTCCCATGAAGATTTCACCGTTTAATCTTCAAAATACCTCTCCATCTCATCTTAGTCTTATTTTAGAGGATTCTATCGAAAACTTTCTCAAAAATCATGCAAAAGACCAAACAAAGTGGAAACAGAAGCTCCACTTTCGGAAAGATGATAGTCAAGACATTGAGAAGTGGTTGGTTAGTTCCCAAGCTAGAAGAATGTATCGGGAACATATCATATCTACCAAACCCATTCTTAGTAAGATTTTATATGTTTATTTTCTAAGAGAGATTTTCTCAATATCTTGCCTATCTTTAATGCTTTGGGTTAGGAAAGATTTATCACGTATTAGGCTAGAGGTGTTTATCCTAATTTAGTTAGGCTATTATATGCAAACATGGTAAAGGGTGATAATCTGTATTCTACAACGGTCATGAATAAGTCATTTGCTGTAACTCCTTTGACACTGGCCATTAGACTTAGAATCCTTGAAGGAGAGTTTGAATTTATAAAACTTGGATTATTGCTTAATACTTCACTCCTGAAGAAATCTTACCAATGGTAATGACGGAAGCACCTTTTTAGTTTGGTCACCCTTCACTACACATGCAACTAACTCTAGAAGCTAGAATATTGCAAAACCTCATTACCTATAATATTATCTTACGTAGGGCAGGGTCCCATGATCATCTATCCTACTTAGATTGTTTCTTAATGTGGTGTTTGTATAAGTGAAAATGCCTTGATTTTCCCAGTCTGATTCTGAAATGGATGATATCAAAAGAAGAAGCAAGAAGGGTAATTATTCCTGTTGGAGGAATTTTAACCTTAATATTTGAACATCTAGGATTCATTAGCCCATCCACTTTGTTCATTAAACAAACCCATTATGACTAATTTTCATCCACTACTATTAAGCAAATGGGATATGAAAAGTATCAAGAACATGGATGGATGCCTAAGCCTAGTAGGGCATGTAAAGTTGATGTAGGATTCCAGGCTAATTAGCAACAGGCTCTAGAACCACAACAGGATGTACCACTAGCAACTGATGCTCCTTCGTGGTTTGTAGATCATCATCAGCATATGGATTCTCAACTGAGTGCATTTCTTGGAGAAATGAATACGAATTTTAGTGCACTTCATTACAGCTTCACTTCCTTTGATCAGAGGGTCAGGCATCTGGAAAGCTATATGGGTGGTTCTTCTTCTTCGCGAGGGAAGAATCTTTTGGAGACAAGCTTAGGAGGCGATGATGATGAAGCTGATGATGATGTGGAGGAGGGTATGCACACTGATGGTGGTGATGAAGCTTAGTTTTATTTTATTTCACTGCACAATTGGATTGTAATATTTGTTTTGCTGCAACTCTCAACAATTCTCTTATATCTTTTGCTACTTCTTCTTACTGTTTTATTTTGGATATGTAGTAATCCATGCTAACTATGGTTTTTATTGAAAACTCTATGCATGATGATTGTGGGTTATCCCGTTGGACATCTTGTTGGATCTTTCTTGAGAATTGCATGCTGAATTTTGGACCTTGTATTAGTGAACTGAATGCTAATTTTTTGGTCCTATGATGCTTTGCATGTTATTTCTCTAATTTAATTCTATTTTTTTTATGCCAAAAGGGGGAGAAGTGTGTGGCAAAATGATAAGTCATGTTAAGAGAAGTGTGGCAAAATGATAGGTCATGTTAAAGCAGTGATAAGTTTATAGCAAAGCATTAAAGTAAAATAATGCATATGAAGTTTTCATGTTATATTCAAGTTGCATGCATATTTATGGTAAGTGCTATACATATTGTATTATACATGCTGAATGTATTTATCTTATGCATGTATTGAATGTTCCATATTGTCTAAGGAGATATTACATTCAGGAGGAGTTATGCATGTAAGTTTGTTATATGGTATCATATAGCTTTGAAATGGTTAATATTCATGTTCTAACTTGCTAAGGGCAATCTTAATGTAAGGGGGAGCCTTATTAAGGTTTTCTCGTTTTTCTCATTTTGCTCCTTATTAGTCATCATCAAAAAGGGGGAGATTGGTTGCCTAACAAGACTTAATCTCATTTTGATGATAAGAAATTAAGGTTACTAAGCGTGTTTTAAGTTTCAAGACTCAAGTGATTTATGAAGTCAAGTAATTGTACTTGAAGAATACTGTTGAAGCTTAGATTTAAAGCTACAAGTCATGAGGAACATGAAGAATATTGAAGAATTGATCAAAGCTCGGGATGATTATTGAAGTTATACAACATAAAGACTTAGGAACTTATATTGTTTATCTTGGTAAGCCTCATGTAAGTACTTTTATTCTCAATATTGAAGTTAAGCTCTTAGGATTCGTTTTAGGCTTAGAGTCCTATTTTAAATCATGGAAAACTTTTTTATAAGGTTTAAAATAAGTTTTCCAAGTTAACAATTTAAGTTTTGGAATTAAAATATGAAAAACACTAAGTGGCTTAGTGGTCAGGCGACTGATGATCTTGCATCAGGCGACTGATGTGCTACTGCCAATGTTAATGAAAGGATAGAACGGGATCAGGTGACTGAACCATCGGGGTCAGGCGACTAACCTGCTACCGACTATTCTCATGCGCTATTTTAAATAAGCTTAGGTGACTGAAGTCGATGTTTTAAACTTTCCTAAAGCCTTGATTTTGTTCTGAATTCAATTGATTCAGTTTCCAAACTTAGAGGAAACTTGGGAAAAATGGTAAGAAACTTTTCTACTCTATACAAGGACTCTGTTTTCGCAATTTAGGGCAAGTAAACTCTTATAAACTGTAATGATCCCAAAAAAAAATTATATGCATGGAAATATAAAATAATAATAATAATTTAATTAATTAATTTATAAAAAATAATTAAAAAAATAATCAAAATAAAAATTAAAAATTAAATTAATTATTTTTTAATTTTAATTTATTATTATTATTAATTAAATATTATAATATAATAACAATATAATATTATATATATATATATATATATATATATATATATATATATATCTTGAAGCTTGTAGCTTTAGGAGAATTGAAACTTCATTTCAATTCACGCACACCCCCTGCGCCTCTATCTCTCCCAGTTTCTTTTCTTTGCATTCTCTCACTCTCCGTCTCTATCCTTGTCTCCTCTCCTACTCTCCTCAATTTCATCTCCAATATTTAGCCAATCGAAAATCTGAAGATACCATTGGATTCCTATCATCGCCACCAACAATCCTACTGGAGCGGATTTTTCGTAGGAGCAGCGTAGGCATAGCTCCTAGGGTAAGGCCAATTTATACACTTACCTCAATTTTTCTTAAATCTTAAACCCAATTAACGAACGAAAATTGAAAGGAGATTCATGGGGAGATTCTCTACAATCTATTTGGAGTAGGTTTTCGTGTTGGAGCTTTGGGGCACCAACCCTAAATCAGGGATAAGTTTAACAATTTAGGCTTTTAATAGGTTATTTAGGGTATTTAGAATCTAAGGGAATTTTAGGAAAAATTACTTTGGGGGATTGTGATGAATAATATGGTAAAGTTTGAATTTTAGGGTTTCAAGGGTTTTAAACGTCGTGGGGCGTAGGTCGAGGTTTTATCGAGCTTTTCAGGAATCAGGTAAGGGGATTAAGTTAAGTCAGGAATTTTATTTAATTTGAATTGATTAAATTAATATATGTTTATTTATTTAAGAATTTGAAGGTTATTTCGAAAACCAACCATTCGAAATGAATTTTACAAACCTAAGATATATGGTATGGTATTTTGAATAAAAACGAACGATGGAAAATATGGTTGTTTATATGGTTATGTTTAAATGTTAAAATCGTGTGGCCGATGATTATTTGGTAGGATTTATTATTTAACTGAATTTGAGATTGTTTATGAAGTACTGGAATTGTTACGAAAAATACTGGAACTGCTTGTGAATAATGCAGGAATTTGGTATAATGGTCGAGGGCCAAGTTTTAATTGACGGCAATATGGCAGGTTGTATTTTGTTGCTGGGGGCTATGCTTTTGGAATAAAAGGAAATATATGTGAGTTGATGTTTTAAATGGTATTTTCTATTATTTAAATTGCATGATATGTGTTAAGAACCCTGAGGATCAGTGTATTGTAAGCACGGTACCGTTGCTAGGAATTTGTTATGTGGCTATGTATGCCCACACCTATGCTGAAAGGTGTAGGGTGGCCTTGTCTGATTTTCCTACGTGAGGTGAATGTACCCCCCTTGAGTGAGGGTAATTGGACCAACAGTTGGAGCTGCAAATACCCGTGGAGTATGTTAGCAGAGAGTATAGATGACTATTGTCTGGGTGGATCCCCCAGGACAATAGTCCAGCCTTTGGGCTACACAACCGAACCATGGGGGAAGTAAATGGCGTGTTTGTCACAGGGAGTATCTTATATGCATATTTGTTAATGTATGTGAATACGGTTAATTAATAAGATAACTTCAAGGGCTTACTAAGAAAGGTGAGTGCCCTGGTAGCAGTAGTGGTACTAGAGCAGAGGGGAGCTACTTGTATGGGTGGGTAATCTTCCTTATACTCGACTAATTGTGTGTGTGAGTATAAAATAAGAATGATTTCATAAATGTGTTTATCTACTCAATGAACTGGTTATTTTTTGTACACTAAATGCATGTTGGCCACACACTGACATTAACTTAGTATTTCCCTTATTGAGCTGTGCCTCACCTCTACTTTACAAACTATCTTTTTAGGAAATTTTGGGAAACGTTCTTAGCAGGCTAGAGGGGCTGAGACGGTAGTATAGTTTTTTTTGTATGTGGTGAGTGTAGTTTTAATTGGTTTTTGTATAAGTATAGTACGTTGGTTTGTATTAAGGATTGTAGAACCTTTTGTATATAAAGGTAGTATACAACTCTAGTAATGGTTTTTTATTTTTTTGGAGATTGTATCTTTTATTTCTACTGCATTTTATATGATGAGTTTGGTATCATGTACATGGACGTCACTAAAGTAGCACCCTGAGCCCATGCGGCTGGTCGGGACGTTACAGGTTGTATCAAAGCCTAAGTTTGCTAGGTTTTGCAGACTTTGATGGTTGATAATTACCAGAGTATAGGTTGGGATAGGATAAGGATGAGAGTGGGTAGATTAGGTTGGGTTTTGGTCTGGAAGCTTAGAGGCGGAGTTCCTTGATGGTTTTATGTGTTTTTCCTAGGATGATGATTTCAGGAAAACCATGGTAAATCCATCGATGGTTTCATTTCTGGGTTGAGGAACTGGAGCTCAGAAATTTAGGTTGGGACGTTAGGGCGGTCGAGTACATGTGTGGAATCAGTGTTATGTTGGAGACTGTTATCTTGTTGGTTTTGTTATAGAACTAGGGGAATGAATTTTTTTTTTTAAGTTAAGAATTCATACATATTAGTAGTTTCTTCATTTCATATTTACTTCAATTATGATAAATGAGGAGTTTCGAAGTCAATTTCTATCCTATCTTTAGGATGGATTCTAGGGGAAATGACATTGCAGCTAGAGGGGATAATTATGTGGATACTTTCAGTGAGGATGATGTCGATGATTCAGCAGTGCTGCGAAGTATAGCATGGCAGGCTAGGAAGGAGAACCTGGAGGGACTCTAGAGAGCAGGATTAGCCACCGGTTGGTCTGGGCTGAACTTTTCAGCAGTTTACCTGAATGAATCCATTGGCTTTTTTAGAATGGGCGAACCAGGTCATAGCTAAAGATTGGGTTCAGGAAATAAAGGAACTGCTGGGTGTGCTGAAGTGCGCAGAGAAGCAAAACGTGCAGTTTGCCACCTTTAAATTGGTAAGGGAAGCGAAGAGGTGGTGGAGATCGGTGAAGATGGTTGAGGAATAGCGTCGAGGGTATACATCTATCACTTGGAGCCATTTCAAGGAGGTTTTCTTCAACAAATACTTCCCTACTGCCACCCGAGAGGCGAAGGCTCAAGAGTTCCTGCAACTGACCTAGGGACCCATGACCGTACAACAGTATGCGGCCATGTTCGTGGAGCTATCCTGTTTCACTCCTCATATTGTCCCAGGTGAGCCGAGAAAAGCTTCGATGTTCAAGAGAGGTCTGAGGAAGGAAATACGCACACTGGTGGTGGCGTTGTTGACTTAGAGTGTCTCTAAGCTGGTGGACAGGGTCATGGCAGTTGAGGCCAATGTTCAAGAGGAGGAGAGAGCCACAAATTAGAAGAAGAGACTCTTGCCTCAGGGGTTTCAAACCCACACTAGTCAGGGCTCATGGAGGCAGCTTGGTAATTTCTTAGGCCAGAGATAGGATATGGGATCTCAAGTCATTAGAGGAGTTTGCAGTGTCCTATCTATTGAAGATGTCGTCAGAGGCATTGAGGTGAGTGCAAGGGAGGACCAGCTGTTTGCTATCAGTGCAGCGGGGTTGGACATATGGCACAAGATTGCCACGCGACATTGAACTATCCACCTCCACAACATCAGTACCAAGGAGGTAATCAAGCACCCTGAGGGGGCGTCACCAGAAGGGGAGTTGAGATTAGTGGATATCTCAGTAGTGAGGGATTTTCCTGATATATTCCCTGAGGATTTGTTGGGACCACCTTTTGATCGTGAGGTAGAGGTTACTATTGATCTAGTTCTAGGGATAGCGCCGATTTCGAAAGCGCCATATAGAATGACACTGGCAGAATTAAAAGAGTTAAAGGAACAGTTATAAGAATTATTAGATAAGGGTTTTATTAGGGCCAACATGTGATCTTGAGAAGCACCGGTATTGTTTATGGAAAAGAAATATGGGTCGATGAGAATGTGCATCGACTACATATTTTCATATTTTCATAAGTCGGCCAAAATAGTGGGGACAATTTAATCTTAAAATTAAGATGCCCATAAGAATGTAAGATACTAAGTGGACAACAATTGGACTCCCATGTTTTGGGGAAATTCTTTATTTCCTAAAAAGTGATGTTATCTCCATAATCTGGAAACAAACAAGAGAATAAAATATTATGGGCATCACATTGCCAAGTATTCCGAAGGATCCTGTGAACCAAATAACACTTAACAGAATCATCTATAGTAACTTACTTCGAAGAGAAATCATAATGATACTTGGACCTTTAGCAATCTACTATCTAGAAGGAAAACCATACATGCTAGGACCTAAAGCTTTATCTTCTTGCTCTATTTTGTGCAAATCTTACTTGGCAATGGGACATTAATTTAATCGCTTAGGCATCAAGTCGATTGGGATTTGATTCGTATATAGCTTAATGTGAAATCTGCTAGACAATGTTCAATCGCTGATCATAGCTGACTAAACAACTTCATTAGTATTGTATTCTGTACCAAAAACCAAGACACATGTTTATTGCATATTTGTCTAGTTACTGGAGCAAGATCAAGGTTGGCTTGAGTTGGTATACCAGGACTTGGACTTGCTATAATTGCAATCCTTGTTTTTCATTGAGGATATTTTCCAACTATATTTTGATATTCAACATTTACCAACATAGGCTAGAAGTGGAATCTTAAAATTGTTGGAAGCAAGGGAAAAAAAAATCTAGAAACCAATTTGATAGGAAAATGATACTTTACCCTGATTTAAAAGTGTAAGTGCGAGTATTAGTTTAACATTAAAAAGGAATTAGGTAATTAGAATTATAGGGAATGTTTACAAGCTCATATAATTTCTACTAAAACAAATCACAAGTTATGATGAGAGTTTGAAGTGCCTTTTATACATTTGATCTGACAGGCTAATGATTGCACATTATGGTCTGAGATGTCTCAGCAGGTGTGGTCCTTGATGAGTATTAATCATCATTGCAAGTTCTCTGTTAAAATACGAGGCTAACTATTGGTGGTTATCTATTGATCATACACCTAGTTGATTATTTCCAAAAGGAAATAGTACTCAGAGATCCAAATGGAGTGAGGGTTTCTTTCTAACTAACCAGCTCTCACATTTGACATCTTGAGTGCTTGTGAAAGAACAGAGTGTGGGCACATGTATGAGGTTGTAATAGAAATGAAAGAAATATATGAGTTAAGGAATTTCAAACTTCTTTACCCATAGGTGATGAATTTTTAGATATTATTCCCAAATGATTTATTGTGGCTACCTCCAAGAGGAGATTGAATTTAATATTGATTTGCTGCTAGGAACGGAGCCTATGTCAACTGCTTCATATAGAATGACATTAACTGAACAAAGGCAACTTAGGGTGCAACTAGAATATTTTCTTGACAAGGAATTTGTTCAACATAGTATATCATCATAGGTTGCACCTATGGTATTCACTAAGAAACATAATGGGACCTCGAGGTTATGCATTAATCATTGGAAGTTGAATCATGTTACATTAGGAATTGGTATCAACTTCCAGGGATTAGTGGATCATTTGATTAATTGGTTAAATCTCAAAATTTTTGAAGATTGATTTGCAATCTAATTTTCACCAATTAAGAATTGGGAATTACACATCCCAAAGACAAAATTGAGTACACAGTAAGATTGCTATAAGTTTCTGGTATTATCAAATGGGGTTACCAATGCACCCTGCATTTTCATAGATATAGTGAATCAAGTTATTCAACCATACTTGGATCAATTCATTATAAATTTTTATAGATGTTTTTTTTTTTGGGTATTCAAAGACTCAAAAGGAGTATGAATAACATTTGTGGTTAATTTTACAAACATCATGAGAGCATCAATTATATGCTAAATAGGAAATGTTGATGTTAGGTCTTTGGAAGGTTGGAGATGGGAATTGAAGTTGTTGAGTGTTGGTGTTAAAGTAAGGTGTATTAGGATAGGATGTATAATCTATTGATTTATGTTAAATATCAGTTCTAATAGAGTGGTTTAAAAGATTACCTCAAAATTTGTTAGGTTAATAATGGATCTTACTTGAGGTTGTATTCAACAAGTTTCGAGGACTAAATTTTTCTAAGGGGAGAATGTAATGACCCCAAAAAAATTGTATGCATGGAAATAATAATAATAATAATAATTCAATTAATTAATTAATTAAAATTAAAATTAATAATTAAATTAAATAAATTTTTAATTTTAAATAATAATAATTATTAATTAAATAATATAATACAATATAATAACAACATAATATTATATATATATATATATATATATATATAAATCTTTGAAAGCTACCAGCTTCAGGAGAATTGAAACTTCATTTCAATTCACGCACACCCCCCTGCGCCTCTATCTCTCCCAGTTTCTTTTCTCTGCATTCTCTCACTCTCTGTCTCTCTCCTTGTCTCCTCTCCTACTCTCCTCAATTTAATTTCCAATATTTGACCCATCGGAATTCCGAAGATACCGTTGGATTCCTATCATTGCCACCGACAATCCTACTAGAGCGGATTTTTCGTAGGAGCAGCGTAGACATATCTCTTGAGGTAAGGCCAATTTTCACACTTACCTAAATTTTTCTTAAATCTTAAACCCAATTAACAAAAAAAAATTGTCAAGAGATTCTTGGGGAGATTCTCTACAATCTAGTTGGAGCGAGTTTTCGAGTTGGAGCTTTGGGGCACCAACCCTAAATTGGGGGTAAGTCTAACAATTTAGGCTTTTAATAGGCTATTTAGGGTATCCAGAATCTAAGGGAATTTTAGGAAAAATTACTCAGGGGATTGTGATGAATGATATGGTAAGGTTTGAATTTCAGGGTTTCAAGGGCTTTGAATGCCATGGGGCGTAGTTTGGGGTTTTATCGGGCTTTTCAAGAATCAGCTAAGGGGATTAAATTAAGTTAGGAATTTTATTTAATTTGAACCGATTAAATTAATATATGTTTATTTATTTATTTATTTAAGAATTTGAAGGTTATTTCGAAAACCAACCATTCAAAATGAATTTTACAAACCTAGGATATATGGTATGTCAGTTTGAATAAAAATGAACAGTGGAAAACATGATTGTTTATATGGTTATGTTTAAATGTTAAAATCGTGTGGTCGATGATTATTTGGTAGGATTTATTGTTTAACTAGATTTGAGATTGTTTGCGAAATACTGGAATTATTGCGAAAAATACTGGAACTGCTTGTGAATAATGTAGGAATTTGGTATGATGGTCAAGAGCTGAGTTTTAGTTGACGGCTATACGGCAGGTTTTATTTTGTGGCAGGGGCTAGGTTTTTGGAATAACAGGAAATATATGTGAATTGATATTTTAAATGGTATTTTTCTATTATCTAAATTGCATGATATGCTTTAGGAACCTTAGGGACCAGTGTATTGTGAGCATGGTACCATTGCTAGGAATTTGTTATGTGGCCGTGTGCGCCCACACCTGTGTTGAGAGGTGTAGGATGGGCTTGTCCGATTTTCGTATGTGAGGTGAATGTACCCCCCTGGGTGAGGGCAATCGGACCAGCAATTGGAGCTGCAGATACCCACGGAGTATGTTAGCGGAGAGTACATATGACTTTGTCTGGGTGGATCACCTAGGACAATAGTTATGCCTTTAGGCCACACAACCGATGCCATTTGGGAAGTAAATTACATGTTTTTCACACACTACAAAAAATAAGGTTATTAGTGATGGTTTTGAATTAGTCGCTATATCTGCCGTTACTAATACTTATTAGTGACGAATTTTTCAAACCGTCACTAAAAAATCTAAGTTCGTCACTATAAATTCTACACCAGTTCGATAAAAAATCGTCACTAAAGCCATAGTATTAGTGACAGTTTTAAATTTGTTACTAATGCTCTATTAGTATTGACGGTTTGAAAATCGTCACTATTGCTCACAGGAAACTTTAGTGACGGTTTTCAAACCGTCACTAATAATTTTAAATTAATTTTTTCCAATTATTAATCCCTGTAAAAATCTGTAATTACATTTTTGTATACGTATTAAACCATAATTGCTAAAAAATTCATAAATTATTCAAAATTGTAATTCAAATTCAAATTCAAATTTAAATAAAAATACAAATATATTATACAAATTCAAATTCAAATACAAATATATTATACGGATTCAAATTTAAATACAAATACATTATAAAAATTCAAATTCAAATACAAAAATTTCATTTGTTCAGATAACAAAAAAAGTCAAAAGCTGCATCCGTAGTGCATGGCATCGTACTGACGTTGTGACGGTCGCAAACCCTACAAATTAAGAAAGTAAAAAAAATTAGTATATGCTTTTTGAAAAATTTTAGCAACATTTCTCTTATAAATATGACATTTTCCATAGAGATATGCTCAAAGCCTAGATGTTTAAAATAAACAATTCACAATAATCCAACCAGTAATGAATTTTACGAGTGCACAAGAGCTTCATATAATAAACATTAAATAATGTAACGTATTCATGCATCTCATAAACAATATATATCAAAATATAGTTCTATGAAAAAATAGAATGTGATGTTTATGGTTTACATGACTTCCATAGGACTCTAAAACAATTATAATAATCAAATAATGCAAATGAGTCCATGATTGATAGAATTTTCACTTAGCATATGTAAAAGTAAATTTAGAGATGAAGTTCAAAGTTCATTTGAAGTTCACTCATTCTTTCAAAAATGCTTTAACATTCAGCACACTATAACCATATGAGCATATGGTATATGGCTATGATTATTTTGGGAAAAAGTCAACAAATTTTCGTCAGTATGCCGTCTATAAATAGAACATTTCCCAAACCTGCAAGTCACAAAAGCATGCAATTCACAATATTTTTGCATCATACAGATGCCATTTAGATTAAGATATGCAACAACCTAAAAGTATCTACCAGCAGGCAATACACATCCCTGCATCAGCCATGTAGGTGGCGTTCCAATCAAGCACGCAGTCCTAATGTCCACTACTAGCATGCAGTTCACAAGATATATCAATCCAAGATGCAGTCCAGAAGTTAAATCATCTATTAAACTGAAGTTAGATATATACCCATCTCTATCTGCAATGAGGTCATGAATGACAGAGAAGGACGATGAGGCCGTGGATGGTGGTGGCTGCATGAACGATTCTTTATCTAGTTTACCTAGACTTTCTTTTCAAAATTGATTTGAAATGCGATAAGCTTGCCCATGCAGACAAAACGAATTTTAGCCTTTCATCTGATAGGTTGTCTCTTATAGTTAAGGTATGATTTAAATATTAATTTTATTTCTCTTGAAGCCCCTCCATTTATTGTATATACACTGCAAATGATATGTCCATTATTAAAAATAGAAGTTATCAAAAGTAGACCTAAAATTATATAACAAACCCTTCTTAATGAAGGCAAAATCTAAGCTGAGGATAGCTAAATTATGTCTCCTTGACCCTTTTTACACTTTTAGGAAACATTTGATAATGTTGTTTGGTCCTAAAGTATTGTATACTATCAAACAAGGCAATCGCTTGGGGATGAAATGATGTAAACAAAAACTAAAATTTCATGAGCTCAGCCATAAAGTTAGCTACTAACGAAAACATTAATGATCCTTAAAAGAATAGAGCCTGAAAAAACAATGGTCTTGCATACAAAATAAAGTAGAATTGATAGAAAAAAATATATTACCAATGCAATTTCCTTGATTTTCTTATTTCATTTTCCTTTCCTTCGTCTAGTTCATCTTCTAATTCATTTATACCTCGTGTTCAAACACTATTATATAAATTTAAAATACAATGTACCCATTATTATCGAATAGCAAAAATTTTAAGAATGCTTAAAAAATGTATATATTTTTATGCAAGATTTGAAATTCATTCATTTCAAATTATGATCTCAAAATTGCCTTAAGACAAACCCCAATGGTACAGAAAACAAAACAAATAAAAATATTAAAACAAAAATAGAACAAACTAACCCCTTTTATTGTCAAAAATACAAAGCATCTTTCTTAAGACTTTGAGAAAATTTGCAGTTACTTCAAAAATGCAAATCAATGGCCTAGTTGCAAGCCCAAATCTCACCTTTAACCAAGCTGCAATGAACCAATTCTTATTAACCATGGAAATGGTTGAGCACCAGAGGGTGGCGGCGATGGGACTATATGTAATTAATAAAGTTTTCCATAAAAGTATAGGTTAGATGTTGTAGAGGCTAAGGTTTCTTCCTACATTTGGAGTTTCTCTTTTTCTTTTGATTAGGCATATAGGATTGATCTTTTCATCACCTCCCTTTTTCTTTTGATTAGGCATATAACATTGATCTTATTAAGTTTGGATTTTTCATTTAAGGTTAGGTTAAAGCTTCCCCTATACACTTCTTTGTTGAGAATGTTTTTTGTCATTTGTCTTCCCACCTTTCTAGTTTGCCCTAAATAGCTAGCATACATCTTGTTAGGCTTTGGTTGCCTCTAGGTTGAGATCAATGTTCAAATGACAATTTCTAACTCTCAAATTTTTTTTATATTAATAATTTTCCTACCAAAGTGGGTTGTGCTATTTTTGCATGAGAGGTTAGCATACAAGCATTCTACTTGAGATTTATGATTCCATCGAGAAGTGGAAGGATAAATCATTGTTTCTTTGTGGGAAGAAGGGTTAGGGTACAAATATGGACTAGGTGATCCCATGAAGCATTTTGTGACTCCATTATTTTCTTTAGAAGACAAGGAAATTAGGAAGACTTTAATAATGGCTATGTTAAGGGCCTTTGTAGAACTAAAACCCACCACTAAGTTTATTAAATTAAGTAATATGGCAATCATTTTTTGGTTGGATGTTTTGTCCTTTGCATTATGTCATTCCCAAACTAAAAGAACCATTCCTTGCACTCCTTTTTGCCTAGTTAAGTCAATCATGTTTACGAATTTATCTCAAGCCTGGAGCTCATTCTGACCCCAAGCCAACCTTTTGCCCCAAGTTGACATAGTTTTTGAGTCCATAGCTCATTCTAACATAATTAAACAAAATTTGCATTCAAGCAAATCCTAAGCCACTGCTCACGTGAACTCACAACTTGGGCCAAAAGTACATTCACATTCACATGAAAATGCCCTCTTCCGCCAAAATTAACAATATTATTATTTCTAGTATTATTTGTACAAAGTGATAAGTACCTTTGTTGGAGAGAGAGAGAGAGAGAGTAAATCCAAGGTACCCTATTGTCACAAAGGAAGGGGACAATATAATTATTGTAAATAACAAAAGATATGTATTTTCTATATGCTAGACTTTAATGGTCACATATTATAGAAATGTCCGAACAAGAAAGATAGTATTCATACAAAGTTTGTGTGAAACCATATTTTACTTGTTTGTCACACAGTAACTTTTCTCAATAAAATTACTTATATGTTTTTGATAAACTAATATTACACACTTTCTGTCTTTCAAATTAAAATAAAAAAATAAAAAAAAATAAACACATATTACATAGAAAATTAGTTTGTCACGTCTAATTGGACACTTGAATTAATTACATATATATAGACTAGTATAACTCATTTGTGTAGCTATTATAAAGTCTTATGTCAATAATTGTATCATATTTTTGTTGAGGTTACATAAAACTCATCCTCCGAATTTTATTTAAAAAAAAAAAACACAAACACACACATATTCTTACGCACAAAGCATGCTGCTAGCTTTCATCATCAAAGAGATTAATTAAAAGCAGTCATCCAATCATCTCTCTCTCTCTCTCTCTCTCTCTCTCTCTCTCTCTCTCTCTCTCTCTCTCTCTCTCTCCATATATATATATATATATATAATGCATTTATATTCTTTTTAATTTTTTCAAAAATTCAGATTAGTACTATCCTTTGACCTTCTAAAAAAGTAATTTTATTTTCAACAATTCAAATTAAAACCCCATAATTTCTCCCAGATGTGTGTGGATGGTGCAAGTTTTCCACATATATCCCCTTCTTATTACATGTTAAACGAAATAATTATAATGTATACATATATAATGTAAATACTTAGTCTTAATAAACAAAAAAATTTATAATGTATTATTAAGCAGGGGCAGTTAATTTAAATATACATAATTAAGACTAAGTATTGCTATTAAAAATTTAAAAATAAAGTGATAATATGTATTTTTGAAAGCAAAAATTTTGAGTTTAAATGTAGATTTCTATAGATTAAAATAACTCCATACAAAAACTAAATTCTGTCTAAATCTAAGCAAACCAATTAAAAATTTTCCATGCTCCCAAAAACATGGTTAGGGATTGACTATTTTAAACACAAGAAATAACCCTAGAAATTTAATATATGAATGAGTTTCCAGCCAAAATAAAAATAAAAATAAAAATAAACAAAGAAGAAAGACAAGGGAACAAACCTAAGGTGTCCGGCGAGAAGCTAAGGCCGTCAGTCGGCTGGGAACAGCAGAAGCTAGATTGAGAAAGGTCCGGGTTCGATGGGAGTCGCAGCGGGAAACTGGGAGAGGGCGTACCAGGCCGTTAGTCCGCTAGGGTTCCGACGAAGCCTATGACGTCCGACGAAGTCGAGCACACCAAGCCGAGAGAGAGTAGCGAGAGACTGGAAGAGACGATCGCGCTGCAGGGAAGAAAAGGAGCCAGGAGAATAGGAGGGAAAATATCCCACGGATAGGGATAAGAGATTTTAGGCATTAGTGATTGTTTCAAAACCATCACTATTATTCTCCTTCCTTTTTTGAAAAAAAAATGACATAGCATTAGTGACGGTCCACAATTAGTCCCTAATAATGACATAGTAGTGATGAGTTTAGAAATTCGTCACTAATTAAGAACCAATGGTGGCGAATTTATAAATTTGTCACTAATATTTTTAAAAAAGAAAATATTAGTGACGAATTTACTAATATTCTGAACTTTAATTTTTTTTTTTTTAAAAAGGAAATATTAGTGACGAATTTAAAAATTTGTCACTATTGGTCCCTCATTAGTGACAAATTTACAACATCGTCACTAATACTCTAAACTGAAATTTTTTTATTTGTTTTAAAAATGGCATTATTAGTGACATTTTCAAATCCGTCACTAATAAGGGACCAATAGTGACAAATTCATGAATTCGCCACTAATACTCTGAACTTAAAATTTTTTTATTTTTTTTAAAAACGGGAAGTATTACTGACGGTTCTCAAATCCGTCACTAATAATAGGCCAATAGTGACGAATTTACAAATTTGTCACTAATACTCTAAACTCAAATTTTTTTTTTTTTATTTTAAAAAAGTGAAGTATTAGTGACGGTTGTCAAATTTGTCACTAATAATGTCCAATAGTGACGAATCTTGTAATTCATCACTAATACTCTAACTTAATGCCCTTAACTAAATTTTTTTATATATTCATAAATATTAGTAGTGACGGTTGGCTAATCGTCACTAATAAGTGACTTTTAGTGACAAATTTAATTTGTCACTAATACCATAAAATCGTTGCTAATATTTTCCCGGAAAAAATTTCGCGCAAAAATTGTTTACCCCACAGTTTTTAGTGACGAAAGTATTAGTGACGAATTTAAAACTATCACTAATAGTGTTGTATTAGTGACGACTGCTAAAATCATCACTAATGTGTGCACTATTAGTGACGGTTTTGAAGAACCGTGACTAATACAACACTATTAGTGACGGTTTTAAAATCGTCACTAATACTTTCATCACTAAAAACCTTTTTTTTTTTTTTGTAGTGACAGGGAGTGTCTTATATGCATATTTGTTAATTTATGTGAATACAGTTAATTAATAAGATAACTTTGAGGGCTTACTGAGAAATGTGAGTGCCCTGGTAGCAGTAATGGTACTAGAGCAAAGGGAAACTACTTGTATGAGCGGGAAATCTTCCCTATCCTCAGCTAATTGTGTGTGAGTATAAAATAAGAATGATTTCATAAATGTGATTATTTACTCAATGAACTGGTTATTTTCTGTACACTAAATGCATGCTGGCCACACACTGACATTAATTTAGTCTTTCCCTTATTGAGCTGTGCCTCATCCCTACTTTACAAACTATTTTTTCAGGAAATTTCAGGAAACGTTCTTAGCAGGTTAGAGGGGCTGAGATGGTAGTATAGTTTTTTTTGTATATGGTGAGTGTAGTTTGAATTGGTTTTTGTATAAGTATAGTACGTTGATTTGTATTAAGGATTGTAGAACCTTTTGTATATATAGGTAGTATCACTACAAAAAATCAGGGTATTAGTGATAGATAAATTCCGTCACTAATAGTCATAAATTCATCACTAATAGTATTAGTGACGAATTTATGATTATTAGTGACGGTTTCAAAATAGTTGCTATATGTGTCGTTACTACTAACTTTTAGTGACGAATATAACTTTCATCACTAATAATGGAATATTAGTGACGGATATAATCCGTCACTAAAATTCCTAACACCGTCACTATATAATATAGAACGACTCAACTCAAATTTGTCACTAATAGTAAGGGTATTAGTGACGAAATAGAAATTCGTAGTAGTGACAAATTAGAAATTCGTCACTACTTGTAGAGTATTAGTGACGACTTAGAAATTTGTCACTATTAGTATGGTATTAGTGCCGAATTAAAAATTCATCACTAATAGAAGCGGCATTAGTGACGAATTAAAAATTCGTCACTACTAGCATTGTATTATTGACGAATCCGAAATTCGTTACTAAAAGTAAGTTATTTGTGAAGGATTCAAATTCGTCACTAATAGTAGGGTATTAGTGACGAATTTGAATCCTTCACTAATAATTAGAAAAATAAAAAAAACCCTATAATACTAATTTTTTTTAATCTTGAATTCTTATATAAAAATCTATAATTACATTTTCAAATACATAAACTGAAACCATTCAAAATTTCATACAAATTCAATTAAAATGAAGAAATAACATATGTTCAGATAACAAAAATTATTTAAAAATATTCAAAATTCAAATAAAAATACTAGTACAAATTCAAATTAAAATACAAAAATTTCATTTGTTCAAATAACAATTAAAACTATAAGAGACAATGTTATCTGATATATTCTAATGAGGCATTGAACAGTAACACAAGAAACAAAGGTCAGATAAACAAACAAATTCATCTAAAAATATTTTGAGAGTCCAATGCCTGAAATGAGATATGGGATTGATAAAAATGAAAACAATCTTTAGGCAACAAAACTTTTGGCAGCACTTGCTCCCTTTCCCTTCTTTCCCTTCTTCCTCTAAGTCTTCTTCATGTAGAATTCCATCTCTTTCCCCTCCAAAATTTACCTGCAAAACCATTTAACCAATGCATTTAGCCGAGATGCTCAATATAAAAGAAAAATCAAAACAAATACAGTAATATTCAGTAGTATAAATTGATGCTTGACAAATTTTCCATGCAAAAGATACCCCCCTCATCGATGAGTATCAGAAAATGTAACAACTAGTTTAGTATTGGAAAAAAAATTTTGTTTTCTATTTTCAAAATATAATGAAATAAAAAATGTCAACACATTTCCCTGTTTTGAAAACATCTATATTAATTCAAAACAAGGTTATATTTTGGTCATTTTAAATCTAGAAATGAAAAATGAAAATTTGTTTTTGATAACTAAACAAGCCCAAGGTACTTTCACAAGCTGAACACAAACAACTAACAAAAATAGGGCACCTCACCACATGAGAACAATTGACATCAAATGATGAGTGGCATGCCTCATAAAAGTTCACCAGATACATTGAGGTTTTGTTGGTTCACTGAATAACTATTCCTACGAATAGAACGAAATACAAGAAGATATCTAGGAATAGAGATAATAGTCATTTCATATTTATTCATCATTCTTCCACTTAACATGGAATATGGAAGGTATATCTATGATGAAATTATAGCCATTCCTTGTCTACTCTTTACTATGATTGATAAGAAATTATAAATTTTCACTTGTGCATTATAATACATTTTTAATGCAAATTATCAAATTCTTCTATTACAACTATCTCTATTCCTAGGAATAAGCATTCTGCAAATTGAAGATAGTTCAAGAGATTTATAGTGTTCACTCAACAACTGAAAAGTCACTAGATCGTGGCAATTTTTTTTTTGCTCGGACATGGAAAATGTTTTTACTCATCCTTTCAAAAATATTTTAACATTAAACTAAGCCTATCTTTTTTTTTTTTTTGTTTGTGAAAATTTTAACACAATTTCGGCAGCATGCCGTCTATAAATTGGACATTTTTCCATAAAACCTGCACTTGATAGGTTCAAATAGATTATTTATAAGAAGTTGAAGGCACAAGAGAACCTATATCCACTACCAGCATGCAATACACATCAACTACATCCGCCATGTAGGAGGCATTCTAGACTAGCATACAATCATGTAGCATATTCACGACAGTAATACATGTAACCATATCTTAAATTTAGAATATAAATAGCAGAGAACAGTGGATAATATTGGGTTTAGTGTAGTATTTTTATTCATCTAATCATTTGGACATCAATGTTATGAGATGATGAGAGCATTTAATTTAAATAATTATGAAACTGATGCTTCCTGTGAGTTATGTATGTATTCAACGTATGCCTTTTTCAAATTTTCAAATCCTTAGCCAAGTGTATATAATATTTTCAATGATTTTGGCATGACAATGAATGCTTTAAGCTTACCAGACCAAAAACATATAAATGAATGTCCGTTCTAAATCAACTGAGTCTACATTGCCTCATTTATTATGATTCCTAAGTTTCACTCATTCTTTCAAAAATATTTTAACATTAAACTAAGCCTATCTTCTTTTTTTTTTTTTTTTTGGGAAAATTTTAACGCAATTTTGGAAGCATGCTGTTTGTAAATTGGACGTTTTCCCCTAAAACCTGCACCTGATAGATTCAAATAGATCATTTATAAGAAGTTGAAGGCACACGAGAACCTATATCCACTACCTGTATGCAGTACACATCAACTGCATCCGCCATGTAGGAGGCATTCTAGACTAGCATGCAATCATGTAGTATATTCACGACAGTAATACATGTAACCATATCTTAAATTCTGAATATAAATAGTAGAGAATAGTGGATAGTATTGGGTTCAGTATAGTATTGCTACTCATCCAAGCATTTGGACATGAATGTTATGAGATGATGAGAGCATTTAATTTAAATAATTATGAAATTGATGCTCCCTGTGACTTATGTATATATTCAACGTATGCCTTTTTTAAATTTTCAAATCCTTAACCAAGTGTATATAATATTTTCAATAATTTCGGCACGACAATGAATTCTTTAAGCTTACTGGACGAAAAACATATAAATGAATGTCCGTTCTAAATGAACTAAGTCTGCATTGCCTAATTTATTATGATTCCTAAGTTTCACTCATTCTTTCAAAAATATTTTAACATTAAACTAAGCCTATCTTTTCTCTTTTGTTTGGAAAAATTTTAACGCAATTTCGGCAGCATGCTGTCTGTAAATTGGACGTTTTCCTATAAAACCTGCACTAGATAGGTTCAAATAGATCATTTATAAGAAGTTGAAGGCACACGAGAACCTATATCCACTACCTGCATGTAGTACACATCAATTGCATCCGCCATCTAGGAGGCATTCTAGACTAGCATACAATCGTGTAGCATATTCACGACAGTAATACATGTAACCATATCTTAAATTTTGAATATAAATAGTAGAGAATAGTGGATAGTATTGGGTTCAGTGTAGTATTGCTATTCATCCAGGCATTTGGACATGAACGTTATGAGATGATAAGAGCATTTAATTTAAATAATTATGAAATTAATGCTCCCTGTGAGTTATGTATATATTCAACGTATGCCTTTTTCAAATTTTCAAATCCTCAACCAAGTGTATATAATATTTTTAATGATTTCGGCACTGCAATGAATGCTTTAAGCTTAGCGGACAAAAACCATATAAATGAATGTCTGTTCTAAATGAACTAAGTCTACATTGCCTCATTTATTATGATCCCTAAGTTTCACTCATCCTTTCAAAAATATTTTAACATTAAACTAAGCCTATCTTTTCTTTTTGTTTGAGAAAATTTTAATGCAATTTCGGCAGCATGCCGTCTGTAAATTGGATGTTTTCCCATAAAACTTGCACCTAATAGGTTCAAATAGATCATTTATAAGAAGTTGAAGGCACACGAGAACCTATATCTACTACCAGCATGCAATACACATCAACTGCATCCGCAATGCAGGAGGCATTCTAGACTAGCATGCAATCATGTAGTATATTCACGATAAGAATACATGTAACCATATCTTAAATTCAGAATATAAATAGCAGAGAAGATGCTTAAGTTTCCATTTGTTGGACGAGAAGAAGATAAGGCAGTGCAATCAATGGTGAAGGAGAGAATGAAGTGGAATTGGACTTGTGGGTTAATGGGTACATCTAAAAATGTGACATGTTCGAACTCAGCTCTTGTAAAAACGTGTATTTTTGTCAACTCATGATATGCTATGCTCATTTGGCAGCCACTAAGGTGGGATAATTCATGAAGTTTGGAGAAGCATCTGAAACATCTTCGAGCCATGGTGGGATGATAACTGCAGGGGCAGTTCTTGTCCCTCAGTTGCCAAAATTACAAGAAAATGTGTGCAAGTCCATGTTCTTCTATTGAATGGCTTGGATAAACTTTTTTTTGGGGGGGGGGGGGGGGGTGGTTAAAATAACTGAGCACAGCATGCATGGCTTCTGTATAGTTTCTGGATTTTGTTCCGTGTGTTGGACAACTTGAATCTTTAGAAGTAATAGTAGGGGTAGTAGTGGTGATAAGTAGTAACAAATCTTTATGCAAAGTTGTTTTGGAAAAACTGAACATAATTAATATTTTTACAATTTTTTAAGACAAAATAAACACCAGAATAATTCAGACCCACAAGAACTATATATGAAAAGGGATTCCCCTATCAAAATTAAAAACTTAAATTGTACTCTTTAAAAATTCATCAGAGTTAAGCCTTTGAGTATAACTCAGTTCAACATTCCTTGGTTGTTGAACTGAGTTATACTCGAGGGCTCAAATCTGATGAATTTTTAAAGAGTACAATTTAAGTTTTTAATTTTGATAGGGGGATCCCTTTTCATATATAGTTCTTGTGGGTCTGAATTATTCTGGTGTTTATTTTGTTTTAAAAAATTGTGAAAATATTAATTATGTTCAGTTTTTCCAAAACAATTTTGCATAAAATTTTTTTACTGCTTATCACCACTACTACCTCTACTATTACTTCTAAATACTCAAGTTGTCCAACACACGGAACAAAATCCAGAAACTATACAGAATCCATGCATACTGTGCTAAGTTATTTTAACCCGCCCCCCCCCCCAAAAGAAGTTTATCCAAGCCATTAAACATAAGAACATGGAGTTGCACACATTTTATTGTAATTTTGGTAGCCAAGGGACAGGAATTGCCCCTGCAGTTGTCATCCCACCATGGCTCGAAGATGTTTCGGATGCTTCTTCAAACTTCATGAATTGTCCCACTTGAGTGGTTTCCAAATGAGCATAGCATATCATGTTTGAAATAGTTTTTACCGGGGAAAAGTTTGGAAATAAGTTGGATGTGTTAGAAAACTATTCCATCTCTGAATCGTTATCAAATATTAATCAGGATAAAAATATTTCCAGAGTTGACAAAAACACACGGTTTTTGGCGCAAAAAGCCAATATCAAAATAATTCAATTATCATTAAAAGCACTTTTGCAAACCGTATTTAAATTGGATATTTTCCCACAAAACCTGCACTTGATAGGTTCAAATAGATCATTTATAAGAAGTTGAAAGCACACGAGAATCTATATCCACTACCAGCATGCAATACACATCAACTGCATCCACCATGCAGGAGGCATTCTAGACTAGCATGATTTAACATGAAACTCAATTGTGATCATAATACCTTATAATTAATCAGAGGAGCCACCCGTATCATCTGGTCCAGATTGGGGCATCCTTTCCTCTAACCGCGCTTGCATATCTATTATGGCTTGCATTTGGGCTCGAAAGCTGGAGACCTCCAATCTCAATTTTGCGTTCTCCATAGCGATCATTTGCATCTGTCGAGCCATCTTTTGCTTATCATACTCGACCTCTCGACGCTGTCGTTCCATCTCTGCCCAAGCCGCCACACCCATGGATGATGATGCTGTTGGGGCGATGTAACTGTTAGCTTTACCGTGATCCCAAGAGGGGGGGTGAATTGGTATTTTTTAAAATTTATCTCCTAGGTATTCCTCCTAACAGCAGTATGTTCACAACCCTATGGTCAATCTAATGTGAATAATGTAAATATATCAGAAATTGAATGAAGCAGTTTAATTAATCGCACAAGCACCAGAAAAAAGTAAATAAAGGGTGACACGTAGATATGTTATCGAGGTTCGGCCAACTGCCTACGTCCCCGCCTTGGCTAACCAGCACAAGAATTATCACAATAACTTGCTCACTTAAACGGGTGGAGCGGCACCTATACAAACCAGGTCAAATTACCACAGGGCTGACCTCAACCTTTACACCAATCCTTACCGGGCTGGATTACCGCCCCCTCAGGCCACGCCTGGAATCTCTCAAATATACAAAAAAATGGTACAATATATGGGTGCTTTCATGTAAAGCAGATTTGTACCACAAATGCGCACAAACACAAACACCACAGATGATTTAAAATGTAAGCTCTGTGTGGTCTTAATATTTCAACTCTTAACTATGTTTTCTATCAGTGTAGTAAGTACGTGAGAGTGTCAAACAAGCAATCTGTGTATCTCAAGGTATTTCAATCAAATGTTCACACAGAATATCAAATAAGCCTCAAGAATATCAATCAATATAATATCTCAATCATGGGAGTATGTATATGCTTGGATTGCAAAATATATAGGATCTTTGTTTTTTAGAAAAAATATTTGAGTGAATAAATATTGCAACAAAGATGTTTCACCTCAAACACAAATATCTCCTCAAATGGTTTTCAAAATAAAGAGCAATAGATATTTGTAAATGATTTTGAAAATATTTCGCAACCAAAAGCAAAAATGGGCTTCTTACGATATTGCAACAAATATGCAATCTTAGAAGACCTAGTAAAGTCTTCTTAGGATGAACTTATTGGCTAAGTACCCTAAGAATCCTTTTGGTTCAACTCTCAATAAAAATATATCAATCTCACAACCAAGAGAGAGTAAACCTTCCTATCTAAGCACTCAAGAATACTTACAAATGATTTTACGAGTATTGAATGTAAGCTAGAGTGTATTTGGAAGAGTATGAGCAAATGTGAATCAAAAGAAAGTATTTTTACTTGAGAGAGATTTTCTTAATCTTTTTGCTAATCGATGCTTAATCCACCAAATGAAAGAGTATATATAGACATACCAAAGTTTTTGACCATTGGAGACCTATTAGGGATTGTTAGAAAAGTTCAATGACGTTTAAAATATTTTAACCCCGTTTAACGATTTTAACTGCGATAAAAAATTAGGTGCAACCCGAGAGGTCTGGTCGACCAGAAATGTTTCGATCGACCAAAATTCATATGGTTTGGTCGACCGAAGAGTTTTTGAACTGAGGTCTCGGTCGATCGGAAATGGGCGATTTTCTAAATTTCTGAGGTTCGGTCGACCGGGTCTTTTTGAACTGCCTAGTTCGGTCGACCAGGCCACTAGGAATTCTCCCGAGGACCCTCCGATCGACCAGGTAGTTGGAGTACAAAAGTTGTCGGTCGATCGGGAGGTCAAAATGTTGACTCTCAGGTGGTTCGGTCGACTGGGGTCAAATGAACTGTAAGGGCTCGGTCGACCAAATGGTCAAATTTTGACTTAGGAAGGTTTCGGTCGATCAGGGCTTCTTGAACTACATGTTTCGGTCGACCAGGTGGTCAAAATGTTGACCAAAAAGGGTTTTGGTCGACCAGGGCCTTTTGAACTATCTGTTTTGGTCGACCAGGTGGTCAAACTTTGACCCAGGGAGGTTTCGATCGACTAGGCCAAAATGAACTGGTTGTGCTAGTCGATCGAAAGTGCATCATGTGTGCATTTTGGTTGTGTATCGAAATAAACAAGCCATATTCAAGTGCCTAACAAATATATGTGTAAATGTGTGTGTCCTAAGGTCACTTGGGGGCCAATTTGAAGACACTGAAAAAGTCCGGTGTCGGTCGACCGAAGGGAATACCCTAAGGTCTTTCTAAGGTCATTTTTTATTTGTATTTGGTTTGACCTTACAAAATAAATCATGCATGTGATGTGTGTGCTTAATACAAACCGAATACCGTATTTACTATTACAAACAAATTCACTAAAAAAATATTACAATTAAGAGCATGAATTTGTCTTCAAGCTTTGAGCTTTCACGCGCCATTTGATGATATGCTAATATGAACCTGCACATGAACTAGATATTTATTAAATACAGGAGTATTTGTCATTATCAAAATCGGGCATGACCTATAAGGTCAACAGTAACCACTTCCAAGACCTTTCACCCAGCCCCCCGCTTGTCGCCCAAGCACCTGGGAAGTGATCTCAAAATCTGCCATTTGTTGACTCCCCTCTGAAACAGGTGCATCCCTTAGCTCGACCATCCGTGCCTAATTTCAATCAAGAAAATGATAAAAAGGAATAAGTAAGACTACAACTTTGATGTTTTGAATAAAGTAATAAACTAAATCTTTTGCTTCACTTACATGTCGATCCTGCGCACCCTCGCACCACTCCCCCGATCGCCATTGGTGTGTTCTCTGATATATATCTGACAGCGGCTCCTCTGCGCCAGTCTTAGGATCACGCTACATTATCATATAAGTCATCATTAGTATTATGTCATGTAATGGTAAGATAAATTTTATATATAGTAATTACCTGGCAATGAATTACGAATAGCCTCGATCCACCGCAATGCGTCTTAGGGAGTTTGCTACAGTTCGCAGCATTTGTTTCACATATGGCCTACAAGTAAGATGTAAAGATGACATATTGGCGAAATCATTGTGAAAAATTAGTGATTGTAATACAAACGCATCACCTGATAGCACGGGTCGCGGAAATGGTGACACACCACGTCCCAATCTTCTTGGGATATCTTATCGTATGGCCGTGCTTCTGCTTCATCTCCCATCGCTCGAAAATGGGAGTGTATTTTCTAGCGATAGCTCTTAAATTTATTACACAATTGGATGTCGACCGCCCTCTTCACATGGTCATCCTCGAGGATGTCCATATCAAACTCCTCCTGCATTCATAGGTAATACAATTACAATGTTAGACAATTGTTAATTGGCTAGTATATTAAAAGTAAAAAAAACATTTAAATTAAAAAAAACTTTATAAGGTTTGGGAACTTCCAAAATGTGCATGTAAAGAACCATGCGCTTCTCCTGAGTCACTTGCGGCTAGCTGAATACGATGATTGGAGCATACTATCGGCATATAATGCCGAGCTCCTTTGTCCACGCGGTGCACCAATCGTTTAGCGGGGCAGTGTATCCTGGAGGAACGTTGATCCGAATTCGCTGTTTATTCCTATCTAGGTGCTTCTTCAGTGACATGTTATTTACTGCACCACAGCTTGACCTGACCATGGATGTAGATGCTCAAAGTAGAGTTAATTTAAGAACAACATTATAATCATACACGTGAATAACTATCATCAACAGTTGACATGTAAATAAATAAATCATATCCATACCAACACTGCTCATGATGGTCAGCAACTCACCCTGCGTGTCAGTCGCATAAGTGGTATCCATGTTTGGCTGAGGTTCCGATGGCTCAGACAATGGTGCCGTCGCATCAGGACCGATTTATTCCACCGGTCTAGAGGAGGATGTCGAATCATCCTCATGCGATGTACTCATGTGCCTGAAAGGATTTCTCCAATGTCGGCCTCCTGGTGCAATATTTGCAAATTAATAGACAAGTAAATATAAGAAGTACGAATATTAGATGGATGTAGCATGCATCTATTTTTAAGTTATTTACACCTGTCAGATACATAGTGACAAAAATAAGAGGCTTACCCCCCTTATACATCCTCAATATCGGTATCATCCTCACTTTCTAAAGTGTCTTCCTCTTCAGTACAGTACTCGACCCCTATTTCATCTTCCCCATCAGTTTCCTCATCGTCAATGAAGTGAACATCTACAAAAGGTTCAATTGTAATGTCAGCAGTCCCTACGTGTGCTGACCTGGCACCATCCCTATGCAATGGTATAGGATCAGCGCCTTCTTTGACAATATCTGTAGCAGATTGCGCTGTTGTGTGAATAGATGGCTTATCTTCTTGGAATGTAGTCTCACTGGCACTCATCTTACTATCTGCAACTTCTGCAATAGCGTAGAAACTTCGGGGAGGAATCTTTTGGGCCACATTCCATTCACCCTTCAATTTGGTGTCTTTAAGGTAAAGCACTTGTTCTGCCTATGTTGTAAGCACAAAAGGGTCATTTTGATACTAGGTCTTACTAAAATTAACACTGGTGAAGTAGGCATCGGTGTCTATCCCAGTCTTTTTATTGCCGATGTCCCACCAGGTACACTTGAATAGGTGGACGACTTTGTTTGCTCCATAGCTAAGCTCTATAACGTCATCCAACACACCAAAGTAGTCAATTTCTTCATCTCCTTCCATGCATAGCACCGCAACCCCACAATTTTAGGTTCTTTTATGTAGTTCGAGGGACTTTGTATGAAATCTTAACCCGTTAACAATGCAACCGCTGTAGCGGTTAATTCGTTGATTGGGGCCACATGCCAATGCATACAAATCTTTACTTGTCATTGGTTCCTTATTGTAAAACATGACTTTCATCTATTAAATAAATAGAGTTTAGAAGAATACCATCAATAGTGAAAACATACATTGCTTCTCATTCAAGAAGTTTTTGTTACTTACACGACTCCCAAACCAGTTGATAAATTCCTTCTTATGTCTTTCGTCAACATTCCGTTCATTTTGGGTTAGGAGTTCAGCTTTATGTTCGCTATATGCAACAGTAGTACATGTTAATGTCAAGTAAGTATATAATTATGCATATGTAAATACAATGCAAAGTAAAGAGTTTGAAACCACGTACTCGATATATGGAAAAGTTTCATTACAATTGTCAGGGACCTAAAAATGAGCCTTTTCTAGGTCGTCCATATCAATGAAATTGTAAACACGTGCACCGAGAGGTCGAACATTTTCTCGAAATATAGAGCTCCTGGGTTCTTCATCTTCGGCATTAATAGCATGAACATTCGCATTTCGCTCATCATGAGTGAACATTGTGTCAATATCATGTAGATACATTGAGCAAAATGCAAGACATTCACTATCAATATACGCCTCAATGATTGAACCTTCCGGCTATGCCTTATTGCGTACGTACCCCTTCAAATTTGACAAGAACCTGTGCATTTTACGTAACATTATAGACTTGTAGATACAATAAATAAAAAATAAATAAAAATAGGGAAATCATGTGACCAGTAAACAAGGACTTTATACTTTACCTCTCAATAGGATACATCCAACGATATTGAACCGGTCCTCCAATTATGGCCTCCCTTGGTAAATGGAATATTAGATGGACCATCACATCGAAGAATGCTGGCGGAAAAATTTTCTCCAGCTTGCATAGTATGATCACGATGTCATCCTTTAACTGTTTAAGTACGTTTACGCTCAATTTTTTTTAGCACAACTGCTGAAAAAAGAATCTCAGCTCAATTAGCACTGAGCGAACATCTTCAGTCAAGTGTCCACGAAGGAAAATGGGTAGAAACTGTTGTAGAAGGACGTGACAGTCATGACTTTTCATTCCTAGCATCTTCCCTTTCTTCGCGTTTATGCATCGAGTTATGTTCGATGCATATCTATTGGGGAACTTCACTGATTTCAACCATTTGAAGAATTTATTATTCTCATCCTTCAAAAATATGTAACAAGCTGATGGCATGAGAATTTTGTCCCCATCACGAAACAAGTGTAGCTCATGTCGTATTCCCATGTCTTCTATATCTCGGTGAGCATTTGCGATGTCCTTTTTCTTCCCATTTATGTCAAGCAATGTACCAATGACATTCTCACAAATGTTCTTTTCGATGTGCATGACATCCAAGTTGTGGCGTAGTAGAAGATCTTTCCAGTATGGCAACTCGAAGAAGATGCTTCTCTTTGTCCAATTCAACTCCCACTCAGCGCGTTTTCTTTTTCTACTGGTCGGTGGTTTCCCAAATTTCACATCTCCGATCAACCTTAGCTGGTTTAATATCTCTTCCCCACTTAGCCGCTTTGGCGGCGACCTTCGTTCAATTTTTCTATTGAAGCTTCTGACACCACGAGTCCTCCAAGGATATCCAGTTCGTAGAAAATGGCGATGACACATAAAGCATAACTTGTGGCCATGCTTCAAGGATAAGGACCCAACATCCTTATTACATACTGGGCATGCTAAGTAACCTTTTATGCTCCAACCTGAGAGGTTGCCGTATGCAAGGAAATCATTGATTGTATACAAGACTGCAGTATGCATCTGAAATGTTATCCCGATTTCCACATCGAATGCCTCCACTACTTTTTCCTATAATTCTTTCAACTCATCAATTAAAGACGCAGGTATATATCAATATCATTACCAGGTGCTCTTGGTCCGTGAATCAGCAAAGACATATAAATGAAAGGTTCTTTCATACATCGCCATGGCGGCATATTGTATGGCATCATCATAACTGGCCACATGCTATATGGGTTGGTCATGTTACTGAAAGGATTGAACCCATCTGAAGCAAGGCCAAGTCTAATGTTGCGAGGATCACTAGCAAACCACGGATGCATTTTATCAAATTCAGCCCAAGTTTCGAAGTCCGCTAGATGTCTAAGGGTGTTTCCATATTGAAGACGTTTCTCTTGATGCCATCTCATATTTGTAGTAGTCTTTTTGCGCATATATAATCATTGCAGCTGCGGGATTAATGGGCAATATCGTAAAACTTTTTTGGGGATCTTTTTACCCTTCTTCTGATTAGTTATACACCTCGGTTCACCACATTCTGGACACTCGTTCTCATTTTCATGTTAACCATAAAAGAGTGCACAATCATACCTACATGCATGTATTAGAGTGTAACTGAGACCCAATTCACGCATGTATGTCTTCGCCTCATAAAAAGACTTGGGAAGTGTTTCCCCATTAGGCAGTGCTGCCTTAATGAGGTTTAAATGCATGTTGATTGCGCTCTGAGATAACCCATGTATTGTCCTTACATGAAGCAACTTTATCAGAAACTCTAATTTTGAGAAGTTTTTACAGTTTGGATATAGGGGCACCTGTGCATCCCTCATGAGATTAGTAAATGGTTTACCAAGTCGATTCAATGTACTAGGATTGCAAGGTATGGTACCCGCTGGAGTAGTTTCATCACCAGTACGTGACACATTGACATCACCTACGTCCACTGCCATCCCCCTTTGCAATTCACCTAACATTTCAATTAACCCTTCCGAACATGTATCACTACCTACTATATTTGCCCCCTCATCTTCATCATCATCATTATCGCTCTGAACTTCGTAATCTTCACCGTGGAACACCCATCTTGTGTACCTTTTCTCCATTTCAAAGTCTAACAAATTTGAATGGACCAGATCAATGTGTTTGAATGTTATGTTTTGGCATTTCTTGCATGGATACCTTATTCTACTGGCTTTGTCTGCACAAGGACGCACGAACTCTATGAAATCATGTACCCCTTTCACGTATTCTGGCAAAAACCTACCCCGAGCATTCATCCAACTCTTATTCATGTTCATTAATTACCCTATAATATGTTCAAGTAAATGGTGTTCATTATATTCTCAGAATGTTTATCATGCATGCATCGTGAATCCTATAATCAACCATCATACTCTAAAGGGTACGGATCCTATCCCATTCAGGAATGTTGCATTTACATTGCGATCAATCACTCAAATTCCTTCGTCATAGTCGTTATAAATTTTGGCAGCATCTCCCCATGGCTCTCCAAGTACACGAGATGGGGGAAGTGAAAATTTTTCTAGTTTTCCATCACTAACAAATTGTCACGACACCCCACTATGCACCTAGAGAACATAAGTAAATACGCGCTCGAAATATATAATGACAATTGACAAAGCGTGAACGATGACAACAATGTAAATACAACTTCCTGAATTGTCTACATTGTACAATCCAAGAATGGTTGTAATACAAACATTACTAATCGTAAGTGAAACAAATAATTAACATGTTCAAGTGATTATTAGTCAACATAGTATGACTAATAATCAATTGAAGTATAACAATTGATTTGTCTCACATATACGATTAGGAATGAATGTATTGTAACCGTTCTTGGACAGGTCTAAGCTTCAATGAATACATGAAATGGCAGTAATTAATTTAGCATTTTACTTCATATTCCATTTAACGAAATTTCGGCAGCATGCCGTCTGTAAATTGGACATTTCCTAAAAAATTCCTACAGTAAAACTTGATAGATTCAAGCAAACAAATCACAATAATATGCACCATGTAGAAACAAGTGAGTTTGAGCATGCGAGAACCTAATTCCACTGCCAGCATGCAATTCACAATGTTGAAAAACCTTAAAATTACAAAATCAAAAAATTCCACTCTCCTTAGTTGACCCAACCAGCTGATGTAACCAATCTAGGTCTACTGTTCAAATTGCTACTCATTTAGATCAGCACTTAGCAATCCTACTCAAATTTGTGCACGTAGACGTGCCCCATCTGAAGATTGTTCACAAGTTACACTATTTTGGGCAACAAATCATCAGAATTATTCATAATATGCATTGAGTTTGATACTTTAAAATTTATATAAATTTGAAAGTTCATCGTTCAATTGTGAACATTGAACCTGAATTCGAGAAATATCCTCACGAGGTTGTTTTCAAGGTCTATGAACCTATTTGTTTTACCATGTGAGGCATAACCTATTAATGCATACCTTCTAGCTTGAATTCACAACTTAGGTCTTTAAAAAATTAGATCGCCTTCAGTATGCTAGAAAACCATTCAATAGTTTTTATTTTTCATTTTTAGTTTCATAAAAGAATTAAAACAATGCTAACTCTTTTATTTCTAGGTTTCCAAATAATTAGAATATAGAAAATTATAATTTTTTTTAAAATTTTCAAAAAAAATATATAAAAAATCAAAAATCAAGAAAATAAGAAAAAGATATTTTCCAACTTTGCTACGCAAATTTTGAAAATTGAAAAACAATATGGTATTTTTGTAATTATTTTAAATTTTTAAAAATGAAAAATAAAAGTATTCTCCATGAGGGAATAGTGCCAAAACTTATTGTTTTTCAAATTTTTTATATAAATGTTAGAAAATAAAAATTCATAATCTGGATTTTTTTTAATTATTTAAAAAAAAACTAAAAATGAAAATAAAAGTTGTCTCTCACAACTAAACATGCCCTAAGACTTTCTATTCTACCATTATTGTAATGCCCCGAACCCTTAAACCCGAGTCCGGTGCGTTATACCTGATAATATCCTGATAAATCATGATCCATAACATACGCAGCGGAAAACATAACCATAATCTCTATATAACATACACCACAATATCATAATTCTAGAGTTTACTACTTTCTACCTATAATCCAAAAAATTCATCCATCACCTGTGTTTCCATAAATACTTAATTCCCAAAACATTTCAGTATTTTCATAATCATTCCTTACTTAACAACCTTAAAACATAAAGACATAAAACATAAATATTTACATTCCCCAAAATTAACATAAAAATATACCCTTTTCTTTTTCTATTTCCCAATAATGCTATAAAAACCTCGAGCTCTCAAAGCTCGACCTCGAGGATGTCCTGAAAAAAAATACATATATATTCGGGTAAGACACATCTCATTAAGGGAAGAAACAATATATTAAACTCAGCGTGTGGCCATCATGAGATTATACATATCATTTTATAATGTTTGCAAATCATTAACATAATACTGAAAATCATTTTCTGAACTTAATAATCACATGCAAAGGTTTACCCATGAGATTACCCAAGGATAGGGGTGATTACCCGCCCATACAAGTACACCCTTCTGCTTTGATACTTAGATAACCTGAAGGTCACTATTGAAGCATACCAAAACACTCACCTTTCTCAGTAAGCTCTCAAGTGTTAACTTGATCTCGTTCTCACGCATTCAACAACAGTTTATTGGAAAAGGCCCTAAGGATAGGGAATTCTACCCTCCAATATAAGTAGATTCCCTCTACTCTAGTGCGTTATGCAGCTACTGCCACATCTGAAGCTACTAGTGCACTTGCTTTACTCAGTAAGCCCTCAGGCGAAGAGTATACCTCGCCCAATCGTAACATGTTTTACATACATAGATACTTCTAATATCATAATACATCATTCTTTCCATCATTATTCAATCATTCACATTCTTTCATGTTCATAACTTAACATTTCTTTGTGTTTCACTTTAAGTGACTCTTTCCCATTTGTATCATTCACATTTCACTTTTCATTTCATTGCATTGTCATTCATTGTCATTTCATTTCATAACATTTTCATTTCATTCCTTTGTACTACAGCCGCTCTTTAGCCGTCATCAGTTAGTCCACATAGAAATGCGCTAGAATCTACTACAGTTAGTTCACATAGAAATGCGCTAGAATCTGCTAACTCGGCTTTCAGTTATCATACCTTTACATGGTTGCATTTAACATACACAGGCAACATTGCCCATATCATATTTTATTCTCATTGCTTTACTTACTTAGTCTGCATCTTATACATTTAATATATAATTTGCACAGATTCTTATGCCACACAATTTTATAGTAAAATTCATACATATTCCTCATAAAATAAGCCAACTCACATTTAACATTTATATGCTCTAAATACATTTCATTTCTTATTTAATTCATCATAAATTTTTTTTCATTTTCATTTATTAACTTTCACATTTACATAACTATATCGACAATTCTAGGCTCAGAAAACATAAATTTCATGGCTAGCATTTTAATAATTCACACCAAAACATACATATAATATAACATAAATTATTGCCTTTAATTTCATAAAATCTGATTTAATATATAATTTTTCCTTACCTAAATTCTCGAACTACACCGACAGGGACTCTGAAAAAATACCTGCGACGCTCACCTGGACCCTGAATCAAAATTTCTAGTTCCATTTAATTATTCCTAAATAAAATACTATTTAAATATTTTCTAGGGTCATAATTTTCAAATTAACAATTATACCTGCAAATTTAACTCATTTGCCAAATTTCCCAAATCCCATTCTCGCTTTGAAGTGGGGCCTAGAAAACCCCAATTAGAAAATTACCTACGCCAAAATGACGACAACGACGATTAGGACCCCGTGGTGGTGTCTGATAATTGATTTAATAGCATATTTACAGAAAAATTGAGAAAATGGGAGAAAGTTAACTTTCCTCAAGAGTAGGAATCCAACGGCACCTTCGGTTTCCCGATCTGCTGCAAATTCACCGAGAAATTGAGAAAAAAAGAGACAGAGACGGACGTGAATTGGGACGTTGGAAATTTTCACTGGAGGGGGGGGTGATGGCCATATGACTTCTTCCTCTTCTTTCTTCTTCAGTTTACTTTATATATATATATATATATATATATATATATATATTATAATAACTTACCTATATATGTATATATATATATATATATATATATATTTCTCTTATTTCAATTAGTTTTTTTTTTTTAAATCCAATGTAATAATGTTTAATTTAATAACTAATTATTTAATTATTTAATTTATCTTAATTTAATTTAATTTCTTTAATTTTAATTTTCTTTTTCTTTTTTCCACGCCATTCCTTGTATTTATTTATTTGTTATTTTATCTATTATTTTTTTATTATTATTTCAATCATTTTAATTTTTCGGGTCTACAATTATAGTAGGGTTAAAAATTCCCACCCTTTTAATAATTCAAACTTGAGACCAACATGAAAGTTCCAACTCCCAACCCTTTAACCTAAAAACACTCAAACTATTGTATTTACCAAATGAAGAAAAATAAGATTTTCCACTACCATAATAGCATACTCGTTTAGATCTTTTTTCCTTTATGTTACATATAAATGCTATGCAAATTAGGAAACTTTGGCTTACCTGATATCAAGTGGACAAGTGCCTTAAAAAAATTTTATGTTGCAGACCATATATAACTGATACTAATAATAAAGTGACATACACAACCATAACAATTAATTAAGACATTTGAATCAAAATAATTGAGTAGAATTTGTGAAACAAATAAACATACCAACTGAAAAAAAATAAATACCCAATAATAGGATGATCATAGAAATTGAAAACTAAAATTTGCTTTAAAAGAAGTATGATTTGGTTTAGTAGAAAGGAAATAGAAACATAATGTTTTAAACTGGTTGTAGATTTGCAGCAATTCAATTCAACGATATATACAGCTATGTTTGTAAAAATTTGTTCATGAGGGTGTTTGTGTGTGTGCACCCAACCCATATAGGCTGCATCCCACATAGAGCCATTGAATTTGAGACTTTATCCACACTAAATTTAGATTATGCGCAGACTACAGAAAATAAAAAAGAAAGTTGAGGTAACCCTTAATTTCAAATGTCCCATTGAATTTTTCATGAATCACACAAAATTTATCACCAATTTGAAATTTAAACTTGTTAAAAATTTGAAATTTTTCATTAATTTCATGGAAAGCAAAGAAGCAGAAAATAGTTTCAAGATCATCCTCAGAAGCTGAGTACAAGTCCATGGCAGCGGCAACCTATAAGCTAACTTGACTCAGATTTTTGCTCAATGATATGCAAGTTTGTACAGGACCTGAAAGGTTGCTATGTGATAATCAAGTTGCTCTCCACATAGTAGCAAACTCAGTATATCATGGCATACCAAACACATAGAACTTGATTGTATGTTGTAAGAGAAAAGATACAAGATGGTTAGATCATCACCGAATTTGTTCCATCTCATTTGCAACCGACAATTGTTTTTACGAAAGCTCTTGGTGGAAATGTGTTTAAAGGATTAAGAACCAAGTTGAATATGCTAGATATACATGCTTCAACTTGAGAGGGAGAGTTAAGACTACATTAGCTTAATTTTAAAAATTGAGAGATATTATTTCATGTATATATTTAAGTGATTTGTAATCCCTTCAATTGAGGGAATTAGTTGAGATCTTTATTTTATTTTCCTGCAATTTAGGATGTTGATTTACTCTTGTAAATTGATATATAGCAATGAATTGGAAGACGTAATTTTTTCTGAAAACTTATTTTTATCAAGCGATGCCATAAAAACACCTTTCTTCTTCTTCTTCTTCATTTTTTTTTTTAATTGTTAGGAAGCTTTAAGAAAAAGTATTTAATCACATCTACTTTGGATGCTCTTCACAAGTAAAAGTCAACTTGGATAAGCACCTAACCCTTTACCCCTTCTGTGGCTGGGAATGAATTAAGATGGTAACCAACAAGCTACATATAGCAATCCAATTTTTGGCTAGTATTCTCAAGTCAAACCAAACTAGATTTCTCACAGTTTAGGCCTCCCCATATGATCAGAATTCAGACATGAGAGACCATTCTTTATTAGAATCACAAAACCACAGCAAGATATATAGGATCATAGTTGAATCAAATAGACATGTTCCTCTATTTGCAGGCTTTCCAAGATCCTTTCAAATCTCCACTGAAACACTTCATTTACAATGGCAACTTCGTCGGAGCTGAGATTTCTGAGAGAAGGCCGTCAGTCGGCTGGGAAGCAAGAGACTAGGAAAGAGGTTCGACGGGGGTCGCATGTCCGCTAGGGCTTCGACCAAGCCTGAGACGTCCGACGAATAGCACGTACCAGGCTGAGAGTAGTAGGAGATTGGGAGAGAGGTTCACGGGAGTAGGAGCCAGTTGAAGCAGGAGGGAAAAGCGAAGAGTAGGGGAAAGTGTGGGAAAATATCCCGCACGAAGGGATAAGAGTTTTGGACATTAGTGATGGTTTCAAAACCATCACTACTACTCTCCGTCTAATATTTTTTTTTTAAAATGACGTAACATTAGTAACGGTCTATAATTCGTCACTAATAAGGGACCAATGGTGACGTATTACTATGAACATAAATTTTTTTATTTTTTATTTAAAAAGAAGTATTAGTGACAAATCTACAAATTTGTCACTATTGGTCCCTTATTAGTGACGAATTTACAACATCGTCACTACTACTCTGAACTGGAATTTTTTATTTTTATTTTTTTTAAAAAAAGCATTATTAGTGACATTTTCAAATTTGTCACTAATAAGGGACCAATAGTGACGAATTCATGAATTCGCCACTAATACTCTGAACTTAAAATTTTTAATTTTTTTAAGAGTAGGAAGTACTAGTGACGGTTCTCAAATCCGTCACTAATAATAGGCCAATAGTGACGAATTTGTAAATTCGTCACTAATACTCTGAACTACAATTTTTTTATTTTTTATTTTTAAAAAGTGAAGTATTAGTGACAGTTGTCAAATCTGTCACTAATAATGACCAATAGTGACGAATTTTGTAATTCTTCACTAATTCGTTGAACTTAAACCCTTAACTAAATTTTTTATATATTCATAAATATTAGTAGTGACGGTTGGTTAATCGTCACTAATAACTGACTTTTAGTGACGATTTTAATTCGTCACTAATACCATAAAATCGTCACTAATGTTTTCCCAAAAAAAAATTTCGTGCGAAAATTATTTACCGCGCAGTTTTTAGTGACGAAAAACCTGTTTTTTTGGTAGTGTATGGAACTCTAGTAATGGTTTTCTTGGAGATTGTATCTTCTATTTCCGCTTCATTTTATAAGATGAGTTCGGTATCAGGAACACGGACGTCACTAAAGTAGCACCTCGAGCCCACGTGGCGGGTCAGGGCGTTACATAAACAATTCAAACTGGTGTTCTGCTCTTCTTCCCTTTGTTTTTAATTCTTGCATCTTATAATCTACGTGTATGGTTTTAAAATTCATTGGGAATGTTGTTGAATATTGAGATTTGATAATATTTGAATCATAACTTGGTTGTGAGTTTATGTTGTTGGATAAAAAATCAAACAGGTTTTGATATTTGAATTTCTGGGGTGATTTGCTGATTTAAGGTTATTGATATTTATTGTTTAATTAAAGTATAAGCATCAAGATAACCTACCTCGCTTTACTAAATTTGTTCCTTAAGAAAGTTATTGATCGTTGCTAAAATTCAGAACTGAATAATGAAATAACTAAAGTTTAAATTTGATTTGTATTTTCAGCATTCATATATATAACTAGGATTGTTGATTAGTATAGTACGGTCGCTAATTAGTTTATTTTGATTATGTAGTTGTGGTGATTTAAATTAAAAAGGGTTGAAGTGAACTAAAATTTCTCTAACAAGTTTTTAATTAGCCAATTCACCCCTTCTTGGGATTACATCTTTAATTTTAGAGTTAAGGAAGGAGTATGCCCTTACCGCACCATACCCTCAGAGACTATTGCCAGCTACCAAGAGTAAGCAACAAAAAGAAAATTTTGAGGTGTTCAAACATATGAAAATCAACATTCCACTACAGGAAGCCATTGAACAAATTCTGTCTTATGCTAAATTTCTTAAAGATCTATGCACAGTGAAGAGGCAGTTGAATGTAAAGAAAAAGGCATTTTTATCATAACAAGTAAGTGCAATCATCCAATGTGAGACTCCTCCAAAGTACAAAGATCTGAGTTCTCCTACAATTTCTATCATGATTGGTGAGTCTCAAATTACTAGAGCTTTGTTGGATTTGGGTTGTAGTGTGAACTTGTTGCCATACTCACTTTATGAGAAACTAGGACTGGGCTCGTTAAAGGCGACTCCCTCATGTTGCAATTAGCCGATAGGTCAATCAAGAGACCAAGGGGAGTTGTTGAAGATATGCTTGTACAAGTTGAAAAATTTTACTATAAAGTTGACTTTGTAATCCTGGATATGCAGTAGTCAAACTTTAAAACTTCTTAAGCACTTGTCATCCTTAGGAGACCATTCTTGGCTACATAAAATGCACCAATCAATTGTAGAAGTGGTTTTTTGAAGCTTACCTTTGGGAATATGGGACTAGAGTTGAATGTCTTCAATGTTTGCAAAATAACGAGCCACTTTGATGACAGAAGCAATCTGAATGCTGTAGAGGTTTTGGCACCTGTAGAAATTAAGGATTTAACTTTCCCCTCCTCTAGTGATGAGTTTATTTTTCAAACTTTTGATTTTTTACTTAATGAGGAAACTAACCATACTGATGAAAATCTCTTTGAAGCTTTGGATTGTTAAGAAGATTTTCCTTCACCACTTGACATATAGGTTGCAAGTGCTAGATGACAACCCCAGTTTAAGACTCTACCACCTCTAGACATGCTTAAATCTTTAGAGGAGGAAGTTACCTAGTTGGAATTGAAACCACTCCCCATTGATTTAGAGTGTGCTTTTCTTGGTCCTAAAGAAGGCACATTTCCTATTGTGATCTCTTTGAAGCTTAATCGAAAAAAGGAAGCCTAGTTACTAGTAGTTCTAAGCAAGCATCGAGGTGCAATTAGGTGGACAATAGCCAACATCAAAGGTATTGAGGCTGCCATTTGCTCATACAAAATCCATCTTGAGGATGATGCTAGACCAGTTTGAGATGCTCAACGTAGCTCAACCCTACTATGAAGAAAGTATTAAAAATGGAGTGCTTAAGCAGCTTTCAATGGGTGTCATTTATCCCATATAAGACAGTAGGTGGGTAAGTCCAACTCAGGTAGTACTAAATAAATTTGGATTGAGTATTGTTAGAAATGAGCAAAATGAATTTGTTAGCCCTAGTGGCTATGGTTCTTCATCCCAACTTGTTTTGATGATAACAACCCATTAGTGGTTCTTAAGTTAGCTAATATTTTTCCTCAAGTTCAGTTCAAATAAACAGGACAATACCAAAGCAAGCATAAAGGTCAGACGTATATTAAAGAAGTAATGAGCAAAGGGTCATAACCTTAGCACATACATGGAACACCCAAAGCACAACCAACCAAAGCATTTATGAAACTTTGTATTCTTACATGTTTGTTGGGTTGTGTGTGAGGTAAGAATCTTGCTGTGACTCTTGTGCATATGATGTGTATGAGAATATCTTGCAAGAGCCAAGCAATTGCATTTGCATTTAGTTCATACTAAGTTAAAACATTAAAACCGAGTTTACACATGCATACCGAGTCACCTAATTGCATTAGATGTCAAAACGAGTTTTCAAATATGGTTTATCAATCAAGACATCTTATACTTGGTCAAAATTACTTTTGGACAAGGTTGGATTTTTATTAGAACAATCTCACTTTATTTGAACTTGTCCTAGTACTTTTAGAAATTTTTTTGAGAAGTAAAACAAAGTGAATCGTCATTGAGAACAGGGGACTCATTGACTAGTATATGCAAGGGACTCGATGACTAGTGTAGGGAACTCATTGACTAGGAGATCCTGAGACCACATGAGATTGCAGAGGTGACTTGTCGATGAGAACAAGGGACTCATCGACTAGTGTATAAAGGTGACTCGTCAACTAGAACAGGGGAGTCATCGACGAAGAGATACAGAGACCTGTCTGAGACCTGCAAAGAAGACTCGTCGATGATAGTAGGGCACTCATTGATTGGTGCTTGTGTGTGATTCATTGACTACTTTATGGACTCATTGACGAGTGGCCTCGAGCAGATTATAAAAAATGTGCCATAACAACTAGTTTTTGACTTGTCTCTTCTCCATTAATGCCCAACGGCTAGCCAATGGCATGCTCGTCTTCTTGGCAATAAATATACCTCATTAGCATTCATTTTTCATTGATTAAGCATTGGTGGCTGAGCATATTCATTGTGCATTTATTCTAGGTCTCATATTTGCTCTCAAGCTCTCTTGGTCCTTATTCTTGTTTACACATCATTCGTCGTAGAGAGTAGTGTGAGGTTTATACTTGTAATATCAGCTTAAGAAGGGGAATTTTGTATTGCACCTACTTGCTATTGATTCATTGTACTTCAAGGTTCTTTGAGAGCCATTGTGAAGGAGGTTCTTGGGGAACTCCTTATTGTAGCTCTTGGTGAGTAGCTGGGACAAGGTCCCGTCTTATAAAGGCTTCCTAGCTCAAAAGGGGATTCTTTTAGTGGAGTTAGGAATCCTTAGCTTGGAGCTAAGGCGTGGACGTAGGCTTGGATCCAAACCACGTTAAGTCATTGTGTTGAGCTTCTCTCTCTCTCTCTCTTTCTCTCTCTAATCTATTTATTTGTTTGTGATTATTTGCTTTGGAACAATTGTGATATATTTCACTTTCTTATTGCCTAGTTATTTTATTTTGTAGAAAAATTCATATATCCGTAAAAGATGTCTATTCACCCCCCTCTAGATCCACACCCGAGTCGACAAGTAGTATTAGAGTTAGTCGCTTGACCTTCAGAGTGACATCTAGTGCACAAATCAAATGGCAGATATGTTTTCCCATGAACAATCTGTTGATCATCCACCAAAGTTCAGCAAAAGCAACTACCCAGCATGGAAAGACCAAATGACAATATTCATCGGATCATACAACTTGAAAATGTGGAATGTGATCACCGAAAAAGATTACATATTCAAAGATGACAAAGGTGAACTTATACCAATTGGGAAGCTGTCGGACGCCGACTCAAGGTTGGTTCAACTAAATTTCAAAACAAAAAAATTTATGTATTGTGCTATGAGTGATGAAGAGTACATTCGTATTTACAGATGCAACACCGCAAAGGAAATGTGGGAAAAGCTCTAGGTGACAAATGAAGGTATGTCTCAAGTTAAAAATTAAAAAATTTATATGCTGGTTAAAGAATATGAAATGTTTAAAATGGAAGAAGGTGAGTCAATTACTTCCATGTTTACATGGTTTACAAATATAACAAATGGCTTGAAAGCACTTGGCAGGGAATATTCTATGGAAGACAATGTGTAGAAAGTGCTTCGCTCGTTGCCCAAATCATGGCATGCAAAGTCTATAGCAATTAAAGAAGCAAAGGACCTATCTATGGTCACTCTTGATGAACTCATCGGGTCTCTTATGACTTATGAGATAAAAAACGAAGAATGCTTCAGCTGAAGTAGAAAAGTTGAAAAAGAAAACAGATATGGCTTTAAAGACAGAAAGCAAAAAGGAAATTATTAAAGAAGAAAAGAGCAATAATGATGAAGAAATAGCTCTCATCACTAGGAAAATTAGAAGATTCTTATTGAACAAAAAGGGCGGTAAGAAAAAGGATAAAGGAGAATCAAGCATAAGGTGTTTCAACTGCAAGAAGCGCAAACATTGTATAGCTGAATGTCCCCAATTCAGTAAGGGCAACAATCAAAAAGGTGATAAAAAGAAATCTAAGGCCATGAACACAACCTAGTGGGACGAGCTTGATGGACTCTCTACTAATGGAGAAAACAAAGAAGAAGATGCAAACTATTGCTTCATGGCGGATGAGCAAGATGAGGTAAATTTTGATGACGAACACTCTCCTTCATAAGATGAGTTAGAAGAAACTTGTAGAAAAATTTATAATGAATTAATCGCAACTAAAAGGAGAAATAATCATCTTGAAGAAACACACTCAAAATGCAAGAAAAAAGAGGTATGTCTTTGTTCTGCTTTAAAGAAGAAAATGCATCTTTAAATACATAAATTGAAGAACTTAATGAAATTTCTCAAATATATCATGAGTTTTTCCAAAAGAAAATTGAAAATTTCAAAAATCAAATTGATGAAAGTGTCAAGGAAAACTTGTCTTTGAAGATGAAAATTGAGGACCAAAGCAAGAATATTTACAAGTTTACCAGTGGAAAGGAGAATTTTGACTACTAGGGGCTCAAAGATTTGGGATTTTCAAAGAAGGTTTAGGTTATGGCTTTTCATCATCCAAATCTATTTTTTTTACAAATCTATGTGTCAAAAGAAACTCGTTACCAAGCAAAAATTTAGCACCCAAACCAAACCCTTTGCATACTAATAAAACTTGCCAATACTGTAAAAGAAAGGGTCATGTATGCTTCACTTGTCCTTTTAGAGGAAACAAAGGAAAAGAAAAGAAGTGCGTATGGGTGATCAAGAACTCTAACCCCATAGGACCCAAGGAAAATTGGGTACGAAAAAAATCACCTAACTCTATTTGCAGGTTTTCTTGAAGACCTATTCGATGAAGAGCAAGTGATTCCTTGACAGTGGGTGTTCAAGTTACATGATGAGAGATGCAAGCAAATTCATTTCTCTTTCCTACACGAAATAAGGGCTCGTGACATTCAGAGACAATGCCAAGGGAAGAATCATCAGTAAAGGATAAATAGGTAATTCTTCTCTTTCTATAGATAATGTTGCACTTGTAGATACACTTAAGCATAACTTGTTGAGTGTTAGTCAGCTATGCGATTAAGGACTAAATGTCTTATTTCAATCCGAACAATGCTTAATAATTGACTTGAATGGAACTACTATCTTAATAGGCAAGCATGAATCAAACATCTACATTGTTGAATTTGATGATATTAATTCTTGTGATATTAGATGTTTGGCCATAACAAGTGAAACTAGTTGGCTATGGCCTAGGAGGTTAGGTCACGCTAGCATGGAGCTTTTACATAGATTATCTTTTAAAGAACTGGTGAATGGTTTACCTAAGGGCAACTATATTAAAGACAAAGTATGTGATGCTTACCAATATGGAAAACAAAGTAAATCACCTTTCAAAACTAAGAAAATGATTTCCACATCAAGAACTTTAGAATGAATACACCTTGATCTATTTGGGCCAAATGATGTTGCAAGCATAAATGGAAAATTGTATGCATTTTTTTATTGTTGATGATTTCTCAAGATTTTCGTGGCTTATTTTTCTTGCAAACAAAAGTGACACATGCAGTGCTTTTATTTACTTTTGTAGAAAAGTACAAAATAAAAAAGGTACGCCCATTGTCCACATTAGGAGTGATAGGGGGAGAGAATTTAGAAATCAAAAGTTAGAAGATTTTTGTAATGAAAAAGGTTATTCGCACAACTTCTCCACACCTAAAACTCCACAACAAAATGGAGTAGTTGAATGAAAGAACCGAATGCTCTAAGAAATGGCTAGAACAATGCTTAATGAACATAAACTTCCAAAATATTTTTGGGCTAAAGTTGTTTGTATAGCTTGCTATGTTAGTAATCGTGTTATTATTAGATCCAAAATAGGGAAAACCCCATATGACATATGGAAGGGTAGAAAACCAAACATCTGACACTTCAATGTCTTTGGATGCAAATGCTTTATTTTAAATGGTAGAGATCACTTAGAAAAATTTGACTCAAAATCTGATGATGGGATTTTCCTAGGTTATGCAATGAACAATAAAGCTTATAGAGAATTAAATAAAAAAAAAAGCCAAACTGTTCAAGAGTCAACGCATGTTGTTTTTTGATGAAACTAACGCACATGCACCCAAAGTAAGAGTTGGCTTGGATGATCAAATGACTACCATGAGAATTGAAAAGAAACTTGAGCAACTTAAAATAAATAAAGAACAAGATGAAAGTTCCCAAGAAATTAAAAATGCTTATCTAGAGTCATCACCTGAAGAAGAAAATCAGAAACTTCCTAGAGCTTGAAAAATTGTTAGAAATCACCCAATTGATCTCATCATAGGTAATCCATCCCAAGGAGTTAGTATGAGGTCTTACTTGAGAAGTGGATGTAATCATATAGCCGTCGTGTCCCAAATAGAGCCTAGGAACTTTGAGGAGGCAGAAAATGACAAAAATTGGATCATTGCCATGCAAGATGAACTTGACAAATTCAAAAGAAACAAAGTATGGGAATTGGTTCCTAAACCTAACAACAAAATGATAATAGGCACAAAATGGAAACAAGAAAGATGAAGATGGAAATATTGTGAGAAACAAAGTAAGATTGGTCGCACAAGGGTATAATCAACAAGAAGGAATTGATTACGATGAAACTTATGTCTTTGTAGCAAGACTTGAGGCTATTAGGATGTTACTTGCTTTTGCATGTTTCAAAAGCTTCAAATTATCTCAAATGGATGCAAAGAGTGCCTTTCTATATGGATACATAGAAGAAGAAACCTATGTCAAGCAACCCCCAGGTTCTGAGAGTCATACTCACCTTGAACCTGTATTTAAACTCTCAAAAGCCTTATATGGACTTAAGCAAGCACCAATAGCATGGTATGAACGCTTAAGTAAGTTTCTTGTGGAAGATGGTTGCACAAGAGGAAAATTTGATACTACCTTATTCTTAAAACATAAGGGAAATGATATGCTTTTCATATAGATTTATGTAGATGATATCATTTTTGGTCCTACAAAAAAAAATATGTGTAAAGAGTTTTCCCGAACTATGAAGGAAACATTTGGGCTATGTATGATGGGCGAATTAACCTTCTTCCTTAGCTTGCAAATAAAACAAATGAAGAATGGAATATTCATTAATCAGGGCAAGTACGTCAAGGACATGCTCAAGAATGAGCATAATAACAAAGCTTGACAGTGATGAAAAAGGGAAGAATGTTGACAAAAAATTATTTAGAGGGATGATTGGTAGTTTACTATACCTTACTTCTAGTAGGCCAGACATTATGTTTACTATTTTCTTGTGTGCTAGATTCCAATCATGTCCCAAAGAGTCACATATCAATGTTGTTAAGAGAATATTTAGGTACCTAACAGGAACACATGACTTAGGGCTCTTTTACCTTAAGAATTCTCCAATTGATCTCACCTGCTATTCAGATGATGACTTTGGGGGGTGCAAAACTGATAGAAAAAGTACTAGTGGAATGTGTCACTTTCTTGGGCACTCTCTCGTTTTATGGTTTTGCAAGAAATAGACCTCAATTGCCCTTTCAACCACTGAGACTGAATATAACAGCCGGTAGTTGTTGCGCTCAAGCATTGTATATGAAGTAGCAACTCGAGGACTTCAAAATTTTAATAAAGGGTACACCAATCCATTGTGACAATACTAGTACCATCAATATCTCGAAAAATCCATGCCTGCACTCTAGGACTAAGAACATTGAAATCTGGCACCATTTTTTTTGAGATCACGTACAAAAGGGGGACGTTGCATTAGTATACGTAAATATTAAAAATCAACTGGCCGATATTTTGAAAAAACCCCTAAACGAAGAAAGAATTAATAAAACTAGACATGAGTTGGATATGTGCACTTCAAAGGACCTATGATTTAAACACCCAAATCATTTTGTTATTAAGTGGCTCAAAATTGAATTTCAAGGCAGTAGTTTTAACTACACTCGTCGACGAGCTAGAGGCTCTCATTGACATTAATAACTAAATAGCCACTCATCAACTATCGTATATCACATGTTGATGATCGGTAAAGGGCCACTTGTCGACTAGCGTATGACACTCGTTGACGAGTTCTGATGAGGCAATTTAAATTCCAGCTCACTAGAACTAAAGTTTTTCAAACCCTAACCCTAGACCTCTCAAAATTCTTCCTCCCTTCATCCCTTTGAACTCAATACTTCACACTCCATCATCTCTTGAGTTCAAATCTCCCACTCCCTTGAATCCCTAAGCACTAAACAACCTTATGGCATCCCGATCAAAGAGAAAAGCCATTGGCTTTACCTAACAACCAGAGATCGGTGAGGGTTCTTCTTGGAACCCCTCCTCTGAGCAAGCATGCAAAGGTGCCGAAAAGATAGGTGGGCAATTTGTGTCTTCCGAGGCTGCATTTCGCTACAACAATTATATTTCTAAGTGGAATATCGTTCATGGTAAGATCGTTCCTTCAAAATTTCTTAAGGATAATTTCCCCACTCTGTTAGAAAAAATCAAAGCTATAGGGTAGGAAGCTTTGTTTAATTTGCATGAGCCCGTTTATGATGAATTAGTTTAAGAGTTTTATGAAAATTTTGTTTTGTCTTCCAGAGGTTGTGCAATTTATTCCACAGTTAGAAGGACAACCATTAGGTTAACTGACTCACTTGATAAATGAGCAGCTCGAGAGCTATCCCAAGTATAGGAGTTGCGTCGTGTAATATTAAGCCCAAGGGTTAGATCGTCTCCTCAGGGAATGCATTTTAATTTCAAACTTTACGTTTTTCCAATCGAAACAAAAAAGGGTACTGAACTCGGTTCAGATTCAGGATTTTCAAGGTTTGAGATTTCTTTTAACAATTTAAACAAACACGCTAATTAATTAAAACCCTAATCCTAACATGCACTCAACTAAATAACAAGACCAGAAATCCTACGTTAATAACCGCCCAAAAATGGAAACACGCGTAATTAAAACATGCACTAGAGAAATTACACAAACACGGATACGATAAAAATACTGACTTTAATGAAATTGACCCTAATTAAATCAAACTTCGACAAAAAGATTATATTTTTTTGGAAGAACAACTAGTCTAAATTCTTAAAACAAAAACACTTTTTTTCCTTTCTTTTTTTTTTAATTTCAGAACGAACCCGACCTTTATTTAAAAACAATTAATTAAACACAATGACACTAAAGATTAAATAACATTCAAGATCCAATTTTTCCAATGAACAACAACAATAAACAACTTAATAATGAAAGAAAAGAAAAAAAAAGAAAGAAGAGAGAAAGAGATTATCAGTATCCTGGGCAGCAGAGGAGCTCTGTGCTTGTTGTGGAGGTTGGAACAGAGGTCTGGAATCATAGAGGATGGAGGCTTGGGGCTTGCTACTATCTATGGCATCTTCTGGCAGCAAGTTGCTGCTGTGTTGCTGCAAAGAGGGACCTCTCTACTGGCCGAAGCAAAGTGGACAGTAGGGGCTGTCATGGCTGGATGATGTCGAGAGGAGAGGACTGTTGTTGGTGTGTTTCTTGCTATGGAGCAACAGTGGTAGCAATAGGGGAAAGGGGATAAAGCATAGAGGAGAAGAAAGAGCAAGCGAAGTAACAAGAGAGGAAGAAGAAGAGAAGAAGAAGAAGGATAAGGAGAAGAAGAAGAAGAAGAAAACAAGGGAAAGAAGCTGCGAGAGAGAGAGAGAGACCCCCAAGAAAGCATGCACTAGGTTTTAAAAAGAAGCACTTTGCAGCCCTACCCGGATGGGGAGATCCGACCCAATTGGGTTTGACCCGGCTTTCATGGCCGGGTCACATCACATGACCTCTTATATATATATTTTTTCATTTTTTTTTGTTCTATGTTCATTGCCAAATTTTACCCTTCTAGAGCCCATTTCTTGCAAAACTTGAAACACAAAAGTTGTAGATAATCCTTTCCTCTTTCTCTATAAATTTCAATCATCTCAATCGGAACTCGGATGGAAAAGTTATGCATGAAATACGAACATGTGTTGGTTTTGGTTCCCGGGATTTTTCCTGCAATAAAAAATTATCAAAAATTCATAAATTGTGCAATAAAGTTCAAGAATCATAAATATGGCACTTTATTAAAATATTGGATATAATTGGACATTTAATTAAAAATATACGTCGTAAAGACCGGATTAAAGTGCCCAATTACGCAGTTTTGACGCGTAATCATTAACTGATGAAGAATTTTATGATATCCTATCTTGTGATTTTTACCTATTCAAAGCCTTCCCTAAGCCATGTGTCCTACAGGATATGACTAGTTTAACCCACACGAGGCATTGAAATTAATAACCGGCGACCCTGACATTCTTGAAATAGACAAACCAAAATCTAAGGACTTGACAGCTGATTTTAGAGTGTTACATCACATGATCACATACCATTTCTCGCCGAAAAAGGGGGGGCGAGACTGGGTAACACTCAAAGACATATTTGCTATTTTTTGTCTATGGAATGGTAAGGGAATTTATTTGCCGACAGTCATTATTCAGCATAGGGAGGAAAATTTGAAAAGGAAAAGGGGGTGCTTGCCATATGGCCGATTATTCACTATATTCTTTGACCACTTTGGTATTATCTGAGCTGGTATGCCTAGTGTTGTATCTTCTCCATAGGATATTTACACTGAGGCTACCCTTTACATAATGCATTTTGTATGAGATAAGCATCACAGGATCTAGAGGAAATCTGCCGAACTGGTAGAGGAAATGGAAGCCAATATGGAAGAGGATGCTCTTGAGGCACATCCTGTTGATCCCATTTTGAAACGCCTTGACAGACTTGAACTAGAAATGACATCAATGCGGTAGGAACACCGTGCAGCCATTCAATCTCAAGAAGTTCATATGACTCACGTCAATTCTAGTTTAGCTATGATTCTTGAGCATCTCTGACACAACCCATAGGATCCTCTCGTCTCTTTTTAATGATGGCAAAATAGGAGAAGAAATTGTATTTTTTCTTTTGAGAAGAAAAGTCTTTTTTGGAAAGAAAAACATATTGCTGTGATGTTTGCTACTTTTTGCATCATTTTTTTTTTTTATGCAAATCATCTTGTCTTAGATATTTGTTTTGAATATGATTGTTATTAGTACTACTTTGTAAGCATGATACATGCAATTGAGTACATGCCAATGAAGAAAAACATGTTATGGATTTCAATGTGTTCAACTGATGATTAATGGTTATTACTTAACTTGATTGCTTGTGTTGGACATACCGAACTACTTATGTTGAACATACTGATTAACGTTAGGAATATTGCTTAAATGTTGTGTATACTGAACTACTTAAATCAATCAGGTTTGTATGCACGATTTCTATGGAAAAATGCTCTATTTATAGATGGCATGTTGCCAATTTTTTTTTTTGATTTTTCCAAAATAAAATATGATTTGATGGTCATATAGTGCATACATTAAGGGGGAGGAATTGTTACATTATTTTTCAAACATATAGGCATATTTTGAGGGTGTGCATTTTTTTTAAAGAAGACTCTTTCAAAAGAGCGTCGAGGGTTTGCTATCATAAAAAAGGCCGAGAATGTTAGCCCTAGTGGCTATGGTTTTTCATTCCATCTTGTTTTGATGATAACAACCCCTTAGTGGTTCTTAGGTTAGCTAATATTTTTGCTTAAGTTCAGTTCAGATAAAAAGGACAACACGAAAGGAAGCATAAAGGTTGGATGTATATCAAAGAAGTAATGAACAAAGGGTCATAACTAAAGCACATACATGGAACACCCAAAGCACAACCAACCAGACCATATATGAAAGCTTGTATTCTAACATGTTTGTTGGGTTGTGTGTGAGGTAGGAATTATGTTGTAACTCTTGTGCGTATGATGTGTATGAGAATATCTTGCAAGAGCTGAGCAATTGCATATGCATTTAGTTCATACTACGTTAAAACATTAAAATCGAGATTACACATGCATACCGAGTCACCTAATTGCACAAGATGTCAAAATGAGTTTTCAAGCATGGTTTATCAATCAAGAAATCTTATACTTGGTCAAAATTACTTTTGGACAAGGTTGGACTTTTATTAGAACAATCACATTTTATTTGAACTTGTCATAGTACTTTAGAGACCTTTGTGAGAAGTAAAACAAAGTGAATCATCGACAAGAATAGGGGACTTGTCGACTAGTATATGTAGGGGACTCAATGACTAGTGCAAGGCACTCATCGACTAGGAGATCCTGAGACTACCTGAGATTGTAGAGGTGACTCATCAACGAGAACAGGGGACTCATCGACTAGAATAGGGGACTCGTCGACAAAGAGATACCAAGACCTGTCTGAGACCTGTAGAGAAGACTTGCCGACAATAGCAAGGCACTCGTCAACCGGTGCATATGTGTGATTTGTCGACTAGTCTATGGATTCGTCATTGAGTAGGCTCGAGCAGACTGTAATAAATACGTCATAACGACTAGTTTTTCGCTTGTCTCTTCTCCATTAATATTCAACGGCTAGCCAATGACATGCTCGTCTTCTTGGAAATAAATATAGCTCATTAGCATTCATTTTTAATTAATTAAGCATTGGTGGTTAAGCATATTCATTGTGCATTCATTCTAGGTCTCATATTTTCTCTCGAGCTCTCTTGCTCCTTATTCTGGTTTACATATCATTTGCAATAGAGAGTAGTGTGAGGTTTATACTTGTAATATCAGCTTAAGAAGGAGCATTTTGTATTGTACCTACTTGCTATTGATTCATTGTACTTGAATTCTTTGAGAGCCATTGTGAAGGAGGTTCTTGGGGAACTCCTTGTTGTAGCTCTTGGTGAGTAGCTAAGATAGGGTCTCATCATGTAAAGGCTTCTCCAACTTGAACTAATATTGTTTAGTGGAATTGGGAATCCTTGGCTTGGAGCTAGGGGATGGACATAGACTTGGAGTCGAACCACGTTAAATCATTCTGTTGAGCTTCTCTCTCTCTCTCTCTCTCTCTCTCTCTCTCTCTATCATATATTTATTTATTTGTGTTTATTTGCTTTGGAAAAATTGTGATATATTTCACTTGCTTCTTGTCTGGTCATTTTATTTTATAGAAAAATTCATATATCTGTGAAAGACATCTATTCACCCCCTCTAGACGCGTACCCAAGCCGACAAGTAGTATGAGAGCTAGTTGCTTGACCTTCGGAGTGACATCTAGAGCGCAAAGATCAAATGACGGATATGTTTTCCCAAGGACAATATGTTGATCATCCACCAAAGTTCAGTGGAAGAACCTACCTGATATGGAAATACCGAATGACAATCTTTATCTGATTGTACGACTTGAAAATGTGGAATTGATTACCGAAGGAGATTACGTATTCAAAGATGACAAAGGTGAGCTCACACCAATTGGGAAGCTGTCGGACGCCGACTCAAGGTTGGTTCAACTAAAATTCAAAACAAAAAATTTTCTTTATTGTGTTGTAAGTGATGAAGAGTACAACCATATTTGTAGATGCAACACTGCAAAGGAAATGTGGGAAAAGTTCTAGGTAACATATGAAGGTACATGTTAGAATTGGTGTATTCCCAAGAGGGGGGGTGAATTGGAATTTTAAAGTTTTCTCCTAGGTTGAACTAGATGTTAGCCAAATATTACAACCTAGTGTCTTTCTATGTAGTTCCAAATATGCTGATAAATATTATATATGGAAATTTAAATCAAGCGAATCATTCACATACTAACATACACGTGCGGTAAATATAAAGTGCGGAAATATAAACAAACACGCGATATGTTATCAGGGTTTGGCTAATTGTGCCTACTTCCCCGCCTCTAGCTCGCAAGCTCGAGGATTCCACTAAAGGCTCACTTAAGGGTGGAGCATCACCGTTTACAACTAGGTCAAATTAACACAGGGCTGACCTCAACCTTAACCAGGCCAATTAGGGGGCTGACCTCAACCTACACAACTTAATAGGACGACGCACCTAACTTTCCTAACCGGGTCTAAGCCAATCCGGGACTATTCCAGGGCTAGTCTCTCTTTATAGGCCCATGCTTGGAATATACAACAAATGTCAGATGGTACAGTGATTGTGCTTTCGTGTAAAGTAGATATGTACCCAAATGCGTGCAATAATACACACACCACAATATGATTTAATATGTAAGCTCAATGTGGTCCAATATTTCAACTCTCAGATATATATATATATATATATATATATATATATAGATATTTACTATCAATGTAATAAGTGCATGAGAGCATCAATCAAGCAATCTTTGTATCACAAGATATTCAGGCAAGATGTTCACACAAAGATACTAGCAATGTATAAGTTTGGTTTGCAAAAAGAGTTTAATCTTTGTATTCAACTAGAGATATAAATCAATGAATATTGCAACAAAGATTTTTCTCACACAAACAAATATCTCTTTAAAGATTTATCAAGACAAAGCACACTAGATATTTGAAAGTATTTTGAAAATATTTTGCAACCAAAAACAAATACAATCTTCTTAAGATGTTGCAATGAAGGTGCAAATCTTAGAAGATCTATCAAAGTCTTCTTAGGATAGACTTATTAACAAAGTCTCCTAAGAATACTTAGGTTTAGCTCTCAATGAAAATAAATCAATCAAATATGAAAGGGAGAGCAAACCTATTAAATATAAACACTCAATCAACTTACAGAGGATTTAAGAGATCGAAGAAGGTAAGAATGAGTGAATGGGGATTGGATATGAGTATTATAGGATTTGGGATTTTTAGAGAATTTCTCTTAACCAATATTTTTAATCCCATGCTAATCATCCCAAATGAGAGGGTGTTTATAGACACCCCTTGAAATATAACCGTTAGGGACCTCTTGGGAATAATTAGGAAAGTTTAATGACCTTTTAAATATTTTAACCCTGTTTAAAAATTATTTATCCACGGTAAAAATTCAGGGCAACCTGAGAGGTCTGGTCGACCAGAATAGGTTCGGTTGACCAAGTCTCATATGGTTCGGTCGACCAGGGAACTTTTGAACTAAGGGCACGATCGACCAGGAGAGGGCGATTTCCTAATTTTTCGAGTTTCGGTCGACCAGGGCATTTTGAACTACATGGTTCGGTCAACCAGATTGCTAGGAATTCTCCCAAGGACCCTCCGATCGACCAGGTAGTTGGAGTACACAAGTGGTCGGTCGACCAGATGGTAAAAATATTGACCAGGGAGGTTTTCGGTCGACCAGGGCCTTTTGAACTACTTGGTTCGGTCGACCAGATGGTCAAACTTTGACTCAAGGAGGTTTCGATCGACCAGGGCCTTTTGAACTACCTGGTTCGGTCGACCAGATGGTTAAAAGTTGACCAATGAGGGTTTTGGTCGACCAGGGATCTTTGAACTACCTGGTTCGGTCGACCAGGTGGTCAAACTTTTGACCTAAGGAGCTTTCGGTCGACCAGGGCCTTTTGAACTATCTGGTTTGGTTGACCAGGTGGTCAAACTTTTGACCCAGGGAGGTTTTAGTCGACCAGGCCCTTTTGAACTACCTTGGCTGGTCGACCAGAAGTGCACCATGTGTGCATTTCGGTCCCGTTTTGAAACATACAAGCCCTATTCAAATGCCCAACAAATAAATGTGTAAATGTGTGTGTCTTAGGGTCACTTGGAGTCCAATTTGAAGACACCGAAAAAGTCCGGTGTCGGTCGACCGAAAGGGTACACCCTAAGGTCATTTTTCATTATGATTTGGTTTGAGCTCACAAAATAAACCATACATGTGACATGTGATGTGTGTGCTTATTACAAACCTAATACCCTAATTACTATTACAGACAAATTTCACTACAAAAATATTATAATCAAGAGCATGAATTTGTCTACAAGTTTTGAGCTTTCACGTGCCATTAATGATCTGCTAATATGGACCTGCACATGAACTAGATATTTATTAAATACAAGAGTATTTGTCATTATCAAAACTAGGGCGTGACCTATAAGGTCAACAGTACGTCTTATGTTAAAAGGTCAAAAATTTATATTCTTGTTAAAGAATGTGAAATGTTCAAAATGGAAGAAGGTGACTTAATTGCTTCCATATTTACACGGTTTTCACATATAACAAATGACTTGAAAGCACTTGGTAGGGAATCTTCTATAGAAGACAATGTGTAGAAAGTCCTTCAGTAGTTGCCTGAATCGTGGCACGCAAAATCTATAAAAATTGAAGAAGCAAAGGACCTATTTATGGTCACTCTTGATGAACTCATCGGGTCTCTCATGACTTATGAGATCAAGAAGAAGAATGCTCCAATTGTAGTAGAAAAGCCAAAAAAGACAACAGATATGGTTTTCAAGACAGCAAGCAAAAAGGAGATTATTGAAGAAGAAAAGAGCAATTGTAATGCCCTGATTTTAGAACCATTTCTTTTCCATAACATATTATTATATTACTACTTTGATGATGCTCTGATACCATAATACGCAGTCAAAGTCAACTCGGACCCATAGGTACCGCGGGTTTACCTTTTTATGCATACATATTACCTAAGCAACAGAACCAAAATACACTTTGCTTATATACAATAACTAGAGTTTCACTATTTCTACATATAAACATATAAGCCCCAAAAATCCATCATATCCCTGACTCTTCTACTTAACCTGCTACTCAGTAAAACCAATGAACTCCTCAATCATGGAGCTCGCTCCACTTGTATGTTGAGATTTCCTAAACTGTTTGTAATGCTAGGGTGAGACACCTCTCAATAAGGGAAATAGACTAATACTAGTGTGTGGCAACATGAGTTTGTTATATTATATACATATACTGCAAATAATTTAATTGTAGTATAACTTATGTTGTAGCTGATAATACACGGAAAATTTGTGTTTATAAACATAATCATAATGAATTTACATAACATTGAAATCATCTGCTAAATGTGTATATTATTGAAATTATACCCTAGATGTCTGTGTATTATGATTCCACCCTTCATGATCTGGGTTGTGCAGCTCGAAGGCTGGGCTTAACCTGGATGGCCTACTAGGTTAATTCAAACATAACATATTATGCACGATTGCCCACCTAACCTTGTCTGCCCATCCTACTACACCATACACTTAATGGGTCAGTAACATAGTGGGTATCCTACTACACTGCCTACACTTCCGGGCTAATCAGCCACTAACCCACACTTCCTGAATAGTGTGGTTACACTGTTGGTTATACCTAATTTGGTCCGCCCAACCTACTACACCGTCAAAACCATTGGTGTCGGCACTTAGTGGGTATACCTGCTACATCGGTCTGACAAGCTAGCTATGGTATCATGCTGTTATCACAAGTAACCATCTGTGTTCTGATACTATATAATACATTTCACATAATATATATATATATATATATATATATATATATATATATTTCTATTCATAAACAACATTTTCATATTTTTGAAATAAAATCTTGCTTTTACATAACTCTAAATAAAGTTTTTATTTCATAATTTTTGAATCATATCATCATAATAAAACTGATCTCGGCATCTACGCAGGCTGTTATATCTCGGCATCTGCGCCAGTTATCATATCATAATATGCTGAAAAATATCTTAATTTCTATATTGATCATTAACTTTAATACTATAGTCACATTATGCTTATTTCGTAAAAATATAAAACATTCTGACATATTACAAATTTGCAGTAAAATCATTTATTCTCACGGCACACAAGTAAGTACTACTATATCATATTATCTGTCTTGAAAATAACATATTTTACTGGCGAAATAATGTTAAATATGAAATCATGTTTTACTTAATTCAACACCAGTATTTTCCCAAACTAATTAATTCATAAATAAATTCCTGAAATTAAATACTGCATATTTAATAAATAAATTTCTAAAAATAACTGACTTAATTTATTCCCTTACCTAGTTCATGAACTATGCCTACAGGGATCCCAAAATTATACCCATGACGCTCACCTAAACCCTGAATTCAATAACCCTAGTTCAATCAATTTAATCTCAAATAAAATACTATTTTAAAATTTCTTAGGTCCATAAATTCCAAATAAACAATTAAACTCCCAAAAATAACCAATTTTCTTAATTCCCTAAATCCCACTCTCACTCTGGAGTGGTGCCTAGGACTCCCAAATTGAAAATTTGCTCTAGCCAAAATATCAACAATCGAGACTAGGACCGGGTGGTGCCCAATCATCGATTTGACTGAAGATTTAAGGAAAAATTGAGGTAAGGGAGAGAGGTTACCTTACCCCAGGAGTGGTACCTACGTCGCTCTTACGACAAATCCGCTCCGGTAGAAATGTCGGTGGCGGAGAATGGAGCCTAGTGATATTTTTTGATTTTCAATCGGCCGAATATTTGCTAAGAATTTGAGGTGAGATAGGAAGAGGGACGAAGGAGATAAACAGACAGAGAGAGGTTTCTAGGAGGTTCTGAGAATCTAATTTCAATTGGATATATATATATATATATATATCTTTATTCCAATTTTTTTTTCTTTCATACTATTGCTTTTATTTGTTTATTTATTTAATTAATTGATTAATAATAATAATTAACTTTTTTCTTGGTTACTTCATTCTCCCCTCCTTAAAAGAATTTCATTCTCGAAATTTGCTACCCAATCCTTTTTTCATATTTCTAAAATTTATTAACTCACTATATCCCATATTGTTCAGTATATATCACCATCTGAATTTCTACATTAACTACAATTAAATAAAATCTTCATTATCTTAAACATAAATTTGTACCTGCCCCCTTTGCAATATTTGCCTCGGTCGGGATCATCATGTACACTCATGCTGAACCACCTCCACCTTGGGATACTTGCTAGTTTTCCCTTATCTGGTTTGGTACATGTGCAATAGGCAACGGTTCATGACAATTCCTCCCAATGTGCCTTGATTTACCGCACCTATAGCAATTAGGAGTCCTCGATTCGGCATTCACCCCTTTGCCTCTTATTACATCTCTGACATAAAGAGTAAGACAGATTATCCTAATAACCAAAATAACCCAGCATCATGGAGGTATCAAAATCCTATGTTGGAATTGGTGTAATCCCAAAAGGGGCGAGGGGGTGAATTGGGTTTTAAAACATTTTGACTAAATTAAACATTTACGCCGATTCACCACATATCATATCCCATTTAATATTAAATGCATGTATGTAAAATAATTAAGCTAATCGGTTCATGCATATATGCATATCTCATTCAAAGTAAATGTGTGATGACCGGCTTAATTTCCATATTTTTTTAAAATATAATAATAAAATCAATATCATATATTCCAGCTGATCATAATCCACCTGGACCCGTGGATGCCAGGGATAGATCAGAAACACATCACAAAAGCCTATGCAGTAGGAAACATAAATCATGAACACCTCATTATATCATACATCACAATACTAGAGTAACTACAATCACTGTATAGATATACACATAACACTCAACCCAAAAAGAAGTCTTAGGGTCATTTCCACAAAATACATCCAACCCTATCAAAATACTTACCCTTCTGGAAGGTCAGATCTACCGCACTAGATCAGCGAGGCTTTACCCGTTCTCCTATCAGGGGCCCCTGAAATATTTATAAAATTTGGGGTGAGATATCTCTTAGTAAGGGAAATACTAATACCAGTGTGTGGCAACGTGAGTATTCCGTGTTCTACATATACTATACATAACATATTCAGTAACTGTTTTGTCAAATCTGGGAAAACATATATATCATTAAAACATGGAAGAACATACTGAATTTCCATAAACATATCTCATCTCGTATAATAATAATAACACAAAAACATTCCTGGTAGGTTAGCTGGCTGTTGTTATATATTACCCCCACATGACTGGGTTGTGAGGCTCGAAGGCGGGACCTGACAATGGTTGGCCGACCACTGGCAAGTCAAAAGTACAGTCTGTAAGACTGATAGGTTTGCCTGACCTGGTCCATACACTAGGGGCGATCACACACTTCTTAAAAACCACATCAACCATCCAATCTCACACCACTCCGTACAGTGGTGTTAACACCGATATCATGGTCACGAAGACCACGGACACATAGCAATGGTACCGTGCAAGTGCTAGCTTAGACCAAGCCAATCAGGTTCTGATATCATATAACATATACTGAAACTGTGATACATGGATATCTCATATCATTATTTATCATATCAATCATATCATTTTGCATATATACGTATATCATGAAAATCATCGGCCCGTATGCCGATATTTCATATTTTACCATAGCTCGGCCCGTACGCCGGCAAATCATAGCACAGCCTGTACACTAGAAAATCACATCCATAGCTCAGCCCGTATGCTGGCAAATCATATCATAGCACAGCCCATACGCTGGAAAATCACATCCATAGCGCGGCCTGTACATCGACAAAATATATCCATAGCTCAACCCGTACGCTGGCAAATCTTACACATAGCACGGCCCGTACACCGAAAAAATATATAAAAATTCATATCATAATCACATTCCCAAAACAGTATTTCATATAAATTTCTACTCATGCCACACTAAACAGGTTTTTCGTATACTTGACATATCATATCTTTCAACAACATTTTCCCAAATATAAATCATATATATGAACATATTTACTTTCCTAAAATCAAATGCTATATATATACATACATTTTCTAAAAAAGAACTAGCTTAGTTTATCCCCTTACATGATTCCTGAAAAGCCCCTAAGAAAATCTGCCCCACACCCGCAGGGTTCCCCATTCAACATCTTGAAAACAACATTCCCTAGAACTAAAGTTCAGTATTTCTACACGTATAACACTTTCTAGAACTGTCAAAGATCCAAATATTGAGTAGAAACCCTTACCTTGGATTTGGGATGGTTTCCACCTCAGCCCTACCGACGATTTACTTTGGCAAACTTGCAGAGAACTTTCCCAGGAGCATCGTGGTGGCTTTAGATCGTCGAACTGGTGAAAATCTGGCCCGAAATCGAAGAAAGAAGGAGGAGAAACCATATGGGGAGAGGGAGAGGGATTCGGCGTAGTCAAATGAACTAAAAATCGCATTTAATCCAATTTATATTGCGGCCTTCGTCGACGAGCCACGTCACCTCGTTGATGAGGTCAATATAAAATTCGCCGATGAACTCTCCCCTTCGTCGATGAAATTCAGAAACCCCAAAATCATCCCCTTGATATTTCCTCATCGACGAGCCCAATCATATTTTCGTCGACGAACCCTATCCGTATCGACGAGCTCCTGTTATACCGTCGTCGACGAGGAACTGAAAAATTCCCGGGATTATCCTTTCCAAAATGCAATGTCTTCAATGAAGTTGACTGCCTCCTGTTTCCGGTTTCCATTTCCCTTTCTTTTATTATTTAAATACCATTATTCTTCGGGTCGTTACAAAATGTGTGCATGCAACTAAATATAACAGCAAATAAATAGGCATACACATACAGAATTTAAAGTGCCATAATTTAAATAAGATAGGGAGAGAGAGATACAAGATTTGTTATCGAGGTTCGGCCAAACCAGCCTACGTCCCCGACTTGGGCATACCCCCAAGGATTCCACTAAACCTGCTCACTTAACCGAGTGGAGCAGAAATCGTTTACATCCTCTCCTTACGAGGTGAGGAAAACCCCAGTTCAATTACTAGGCTAAGCTGAACTTGTCTCACTTATGGGGCTGAGACTCCACAGTTCAAGTTTCGGGTTGAACCGAACCGATCTCATTTATGGGGCTGAGACTCCCCAGTTCAATTAATGGGCTAAACCCAACCAGTACAATAAAAAAATATTTTTTGTACATAGTACAATGCTTCTAAATACAAGATGAAATGTACACATTTAGCTCATAAAAAATACACACTCCAATGATATAAAATAATGCTTAGTGGAGAAAGGGTGTAAATAAATTTAAACCCTAAGATTTTCTTAAAAAAAAAATATTTTTCAATAAAGTGTATAGGAAAACCTAGGGTGTGCATTCAAAGACATTTTGATGTCAGAAATACGCATTAAAAACCTCAAAGATCAAAGTGCCATAAAAAATTTCTCCAAGAAAGATTTGCAATATTAGATGCTTGGAGAAGTAGGATTTATACCTAGAAAATGTTTTTTGCAATAAATACAATAAAAAACAAAAGCCCAAACAAACGCTCTCTTATAAAAATGATTTTCAAGAAATAAATAAAAGAGAGTTGGAGAGTGTAAAAATTTATCCCAAGGAAAATTTTTTTGCAATGAAATCAGTTTGGGGGAACATTGATTAAGAGATAATTTGAGACGTTTTTAAAGTTAATCAAAATTACTAATTTGAGTTATGAAAAGGGTATATATAGACTCGGGGAAATTTTTGACCGTTGGGGACATGTTGGGTATTATTAGAAAAGTTTAATTAAATTTTAAACCCATTTTAGCATTAAAAACACCCCAACCCGAGAGGTTTGGTTGACCACTTTTGTGGCTCGGATGATCATGGTGCCAAGTTCGGTTGACTATGATGAATTTGAACTGAGTGTTCGGTCGACCATTCTTAAGGTGATTTCAAAACCTCCCCGGTTCGGTTGACTGAAATTTATGAGCTTCGATCAACCAAGTTCTTTCAAACTTGGTTGTTCAGTCGACTAGGGCGTTGCTTTACATTTCTGGTCTGTCAATCGAAGGGTCAAACTATTGACCCAAAGGAGGTTTGGTCGACGGAAGGGCCTTTAGTGCTAGGGTTTGGTCGATTGAACATGCAAATTTGGGCATTTCAGTCCTTTTCCTCTTATGCAATGTCCCTAATCACGTGATAAGAAGTTCTAAGTCAAAAGGGAATTTTTTTCATGCATAATTATGAGCCCTAAGGTCATTCTAAGTCTTTTGAGCATATACCCTAAAAAATCTGGCGTCGGTCAACTACCATACGATCATTTGGCTCCCTATGGTAAAACTATGGTCATTTGAGCATTTAAAACATATCATGCAAGATATATGCATTATTACAGACCAAAATAGAAAAGTTAAATGCATATAAAAATTAAAATGAACGTCTTCATCTTTTACTCTTCAGTATTCATGGAATACGCCAGATAATATGATCTTTATATTCCTCTATGCTTCCATGTACTTTACCTTATGTGTGTGCTGAATCATGAACCTGTTCAAAAACACTAAATGCACACATGACATACTTGTGCTTTGTCAGCATCAAAACAAGGATCAGACTCAAAAAGTCAACATCCTCCTCACTAGAAGCCTCCAAATCATACTCATCAAGAACTATACCTGCTGAGACATCCTAGACTAGGATGTGTAATCATTAGTTTGTTAGATCAAATGTATAAAAGGCACTTCACACTCTCATCATAACTTGTGATTCTTTTAAGTAAAAATTATATGAACTTCCAAACATTCCTTGGAATTCTAATAATCCAATTCCTTTTCAATATCAAACTAATACACAGGCTTACACTTTTAAATCAGGGCAAAGTATTATTTTCCTACGAAATTTGGTTTTTAAATTTTTTTTTCTTGCTTCAAAAAATTTTAAGATTCCACTTCCAACCTATGTTGGAAAATGTTGAATATCAAAATATAGTTGGAAGATATCCTCAATGAAATACATGGACGACAATTATGGTAAGTCTCAGTCCTGGTACACTGACCAAAGCCAACCCTGATCTAGCTCCAATGGTTGGAAAAATATGCGATAAACATGTGTCTCGGGTTTTGGTACAAAATACAATACTAATGAAGTTGTTAAGTCAGCTATGATCAGTGATCAGACATTGTCCGACAGCATAAATCTTGTGTGAAATGGACTAGGAAGGAAAGGGTGACATTTATTTGTATTAGAGAGTTGCTAATGGAGGAGGATTAGATTCTGAAGATGGCTTTAAAAGCCATAACCAACTAAAGATAACCACAGAATATTTCACATGAAGCAGTATACAAGTTAAATCCCAACCGAGCTAATGCCTAAGTGATTAAATTGGTGTCTCATTGCCAAGTAGGATTCACATGGATAGAGCAAAAAAATAAAACTCCAAATCCTAGCATACATGGTTTTCCTTCAGGATAGCATATTGTTAAATATACGAGTATCATTATGATCTTTCTTCTAGGTAAGTTGATAGAGATGATTTAGTTATGTTTTATTTGATTCACAGGATCCTTTGGAAGACTTGGCAATGTGATGCCTATGGCATCTTGTTCCCATGGTTGGTTTCAGATTATGGTGTTGTCCCTACTTCCGAGGGAATTAAGAATTTCCACAGAACATAAGAGTTCATTTGTTGCCCACTTAGTATCTTACATTCTTATAGGCATCTTAGTTTTAGGATTACACTGCCCCCACTATTATGGTCGACTTATGAAAATATGAATATATGTAACCGATGCACACTCCTATCAACCCATATTTCTTTTCCCTAAACAAATATTAGTGCTCCCTAGGGCGACACGCTGTGCCGAATAAACCCCTTATCTAATAGTTCCTACAAATGTTCCTTTAACTCTTTTAAGTATACCGGTGCCATTCTCCATGGCGCCTTCGAAATCGGCGTTGTCCTCAGAACTAAATCAATAACAAATTTTACCTCACGATCAGGAGGTAGTCCCGACAAATTCTCAGGAAATACATAAGGAAAATCCTTCACTACCGGAATATCCTCAATTTTCCCTTATGATATTTCCTTCACACAAGCCAAATATCCATGGCAACCCTCTAACAACAACCTCCTTGCCTGAATGGCGGATAACAACTGTGGTGGGGTGCGCATCCATGACCCCACAAATCTATACCCCTGTCCTCTTGGAGGTCTGAACACTACCGCTTTCTAATAACAGTCTATACTAGCGTAGTTAGCTGTCAGTCAGTCTATACCCAATATTATATCGAATCCTTACATGTCTAACACTACAAGATCGGCTGGTAATATTCTTTCCTGAATGCCCACTATATAGTTTTTAAGTACCCTTCCACATCTCACTACCGATCTAGTTGGCGTGTCTACTAACAAATTAGTTTCTAACAACTGTGTCTCAACTCCAATTGTTTTAAGATATCCCAATGACACTAATGAATGGGTGGTACCTGATTTAAATAAAACAATAGCTTTATATGATAAAGAAATAATCATACCTATCACGACGTCACTTGTAGCCTTAGCATCTCCCGACGTAAACGCATAGACCCTCGTCGGAGCTATGTTCCTCTACTGGCTGCCACCCTTGGGTGCCTAGATATTCCCATCAAATGGTTTGGGAGTAATAGTAGTACTAGACTACATATGATAGTTCTGTGCTATATGACCCGGTCCACCACATCGGTAGCAAACATTCCTCCCTACTCAGTATTCTCTTGAATGTCTTTGGTAACACCTCAGGCAAGGAGTGCGCGATGGATTACCCTATTCAGCCAGAACTCCTATTCCCTATCTCTGATCTCTATTGTCCCATACCTTCTCCAAGGCCCCTGACTGGTACTTGTCTGAAATCCAAGAGGCAAAAGTCTCTTCCTTTAGTTCAATTTCATAAACTCCTCTGCCTGGGCATCTCTAGTGGGAGAGTGTATGTATCGATCATAGAAATTTTTTTTTAAAATGGTTCCATGTCAAGGTTGTTGAATCTAGCCTCTGTTATTCGAGTAACTTCACTAACATCCACCAATGCTTGGTCTCCCCACTCATTTTGAAAACAGCATATAAAACCTTCTGGTCATCTGCACAGTGGAAACTTGCCAAAATATACTCCATATCATGGATCCATTCCTTCACAACGATTGCATCAACTTCTCCTATAAAAGTCGGCGGATTCCAACTAGTAAATTGCTCAATAGAGCAGCCCGTGTTAACTAGTCAGTAGTTCTGTCCCTTAAAGTTCCACACAATACCTGCCCTAACATGTTGGCCTACATTATGCAGCATATGTTTAGAGTCACTGCCACTCACACTGAAAGCCCCTACGTTGCCACTACTTTTAGCATTCATGTTGTTGTTCCTAGGGCCCATTCTGAAAAGAAAATAATCATAGTCTAAGGACTCTCTCTGCATAACATAACTAACATATTTATCTAACTAAAATCTCATATTTTCAATTAACCAAACATCCTTATTCCCAATTTAAGATTCAGTCCAGCAATTGAGAAACACAACCCGATAATAGTTTACTATGACTTTCTTGAAATCATCACTTTAGGAAAAACACAGAAACCACTATGTAAATTTTGCTTCTTGATCACTAAAAAAAACCCTAAATACTCATCTTAATTTCCCCAGTATTGACTTACTAAATTTCTGATCTATCCCTAAACTTTGGTATTGTATCCACTGCACACTAAAGTCTACAAAACCTAGCAAACTTGACTCTGATACCAAAATGTAATGCCTTGATTTTAGAACCATTTTTCCCCATAACATATTATTATATTATTACTCTGATGATACTTTGATACCATAATACACAATCAAAGTCAACCCAGACCCACAGGTACCGAGGATTTACCAGTTTATGCATACATATTACCTAAGCAGTGGAACAAAAATACACTTTACTTATATACAATAACCAGAGTTTCACTATTTCTACATATAAACATATAAAACCCAAAAATCCATCATGTCCCCGACTCATCTACTTACCTAGCTATTGGGTAAAACCAACAAACTCCTCAGTCACGGAGCTCGTTTCACTCTTCTGTTGGGATTTCCTGAAATGTTTGTAATGTTAGGGTGAGACACCTCTCAGTAAGGGAAATAGACTAATACCAGTGTGTTGCAACATGAGTTTGTCATATTATTCACATATACTACAAATAATTTAATTGCAGTATAACTTATGTTGTAGCTAATAATACACAAAAAATTTGTGTTTATAAACATAATCATAATGAATTTACATAACATTGAAATCATCTGCTAAATCTGCATATTACTAAAATTATACCCTGGATGTCTGTGTATCATGATTCCACCCCTTATGATCTAGGTTGTGCAGCCCAAAGGCTGGACCTAACCTGACTGGCCTACCAGGTTAAGTCAAACATAACATACTATGCACAATTGCCCACCCAACCTAACCTGCCCATCCTACTATACACTTCACGGGTCAGTAACATAGTGGGTATCCTACTACACTGCCTACACTTCCGAGCTAATTAGCCACTGACCCAGACTTCTTGAATAGTGTGGTTACACTGTCAGCTATACCCAATCTGGTCTGCCCAACCTACTACACCGTTAAAACCACTAGGGTCGGCACTCAGTGGGTATACCTACTACACCGATCTAACTAGCTAGCAAAGGTATCGTGCTCTTAACGTAAGTAACCATCTGGGTTCTAATGCTATATTATACATTTCACATAATATATATATATATATATATATATTTCTATTCATAAATAAACTTTTCATATTCCTAAAATAAAATCTTGCTTTACATAACTCTGAATAAAATCATTATTTCATAATTTCTGAATCATATCATCATAATAAAAATGATCTCGGCATCTACGCTGGCTATTATATCTCGGCATCTGTGCCGGCTATCATATCTTGGCATCTATGTCGACTAACATATCTCGACATCTGCGCCGGTTATATTATCATAATATGCTAGAAAATATCTTAATTTCTATACTGAATCATTAACTTTAAAACTACTGTCACATTATGCTTATTCCGTAAAAATATAAAACACGTTGACATATTACAAATCTATAGTAAAATCATTTATACTCATGCCACACAAGTGAGTGTATTACTATGTCGTATTATCCGTCCTAAAAATGACATATTTTACTAACGAAATAATATTAAATATTAAATCATGTTTTACTCAGTTCAACACCAGTATTTTCCAAAACTAATTAATTCATAAATATATTCCCAAAATTAAATATTGCATATTCAATAAATAAATTTCTAAAAATAACTACCTTAATCTATTCCCTTACCTGGTTTCCTGAACTACGCTCGCAGGGATCTTGAAATTATACCCGCAGCACTCACCCGAACCCTGAATTCAATAACCCTAGTTTAATCAATTTAATCTCAAATAAAAAACTATTTTAAAATTTCCTAGGTCCATAAATTCCAAGTAAAAAATTGAACTCCCAAAAATAACCAATTTGCTTAATTCCCTAAATCCCACTCTCGCTTTGGAGTGGTGCCTAGAACCCCTAAATTGAAAATTTGCTCCAGCCAAAATGTCGATGATCGAAACTAGGACCCCATGGTGGTGGCCGATCATCAATTTAGCTGAAGATTTAAGGAAATATTAAAGAAATGGGGAGAGGTTACGTTACCTCAGGAGTGGTACCTATGTCGATCCTACAACAAATACGCTCTGGTAGAAATGTCGGTGACGGAGAATGAAGCCCCGGGGTTGTGACGCCCCGATTTTCGTACAATTTTTTTCATAAACAATAATAAATAAATAATTACACGTCATCCATAACATTCACAAATCGGCCACGTCAACATCCCTACTACCATTCGTACGACCCTACCCGTATTGGGTACCGGGTAAAAAGTCATTTTATTTATAAAACCTAACAGCAGAAGACAGTGTATTTATATCATTCAAAATACAATACCAAGAGTATCTACATACACACATATACATCATTATCACAAACTCAAAAACTACTTAACATTAGGGGAATTACACACCCTCTAATCCAATAACTCACCCTGTGCGTCAGGGTCCGAGCTCCCTATGATCACAGAGCTCTATCACCTGGTCTATCCCTGTTCCCTGAAAAATTTAGATAATTTGGGTGAGACACATCTCAGTAAGAAGGAATAAATTATTTACAGTGTGTGATGTTATGAGTTCAATTATAGTACACTTTACTTTTCAAACCATCATTTCATCTGAGAAAATACACTAATATACACATTCTCATAATCATATAGATATACAACACAAGCTTTTATAAGATTTAAAACCATTTCTTGAATTCAATAATTTCCAACACATATTTATCGCAAAGTTCCTGAGAATAGGGAAGGTTAACTGCCCATACAGGTAGCTTCCCTCTGCCCTAACACGTTATGTAGCCAGATATGGCCACATATGATACCTATCAGGGCACTCACCTTACCTAGTAAGCCCTTAGGTGAAGCGTTTCACTTCGCCTTAATTATTTATATTATTAACTCACACAGTTCCATTTCTCAATTATATCATTCTTTATTTCTCAATTTCTATTCTTTCTTTCATTTCTCATTTTAGCCAATTTTATCATTCTTTCACTTTTTGTTTCCATTTTACTTTCCGGCTCATGAGTATCCTCGGTATCAAATATCAACATCGCGTCTGTAACTCATGGCCACCCTGAGGATCTTTCTATCCACGTCATGCTTCCCCCCATGGTCAAGGTTGTGCGGCCCAAGGCTGAATCTTACCGCGGTTGGCTGACCTGGTTAGATCGAAGTATCATATCACATATCACGTCTGTAGTACGACTGGCCGACCTATAACCCTGATTTGGACTCAGGGGGCGCAATAACCCTACAAAATGGCACAATCGACTGTCACGCCACACGCTCCAAGAGTCCGTGTGGTTGCACTAACACCACTAGTAACAGTACCATGCTCAATATCATAACCATCCAATAGGGTTTACTACCACATACCCACAATCATTATGTGGTATTGACATTTCATCAATCATATTCCAGTATATCATAATTCAGTTCAATATAAATATTCTCATCATTTTTTATGCACATTTCATCATCTCGTAATAATATATATCGTATTTCACGTATTTTTACATTTCCCCAAAATACTCATGCCAGTAATTTGTACAAACTCATTTCTTATGCAAATATTTTCCACTCACAAATAAATACCACATTTCATTATTTTCTAATATCAGTATTTCACAGAATCTCATTTTTCAGGTAAAACATTTTTACTCACATATAAATACCATATTTCATTATTTTCACTAATCATATCAATAATTCTCATTTCAATATTTTCTCAGAAATTACTCATTGTTATATTTTACACTCCAAAATATCACAATTTAAAATTACTTAAATGGCACACAATTTATCTGATACTTATATTATAATAATTTTCAGACAAAATATCATATGCTCATTTTCACATATTAATTCAAATAATAATTCAAAAGCACTGCTATAATTTATTCCTTTACCTGGTTTACTGAGAGTCTCGTTAACACCCAGATCCTATGCCCTTGGCGCCCAAAATTTTACTCTTGCAATTTACATTTTCCCCAAATTAATTAATCTATTTCTCCAAAATAATACCCATCTAACCTTCCCCAAGCTCCATATACCTCAAATTAATATTTAAACTAACATTTAACAGCCCCCCTTAATTTTATGAATTTTTCCTGGCGGTCCCAAAATTACACCCGCAGTGCTCACTCAGGTCCTAAATTTCAGAAATCCTACTTCAACCCTAGATGCTCAATATTTTAGCATTTCTAAATTAATCTTAATTAATTAAAAATATGCCCCTTAATAACCCCCGTACCCCAAATTTGGGGTTTTGCCCACGACAACCCCACGAGAATTTCGTCCCACTAGACTTGTAGAGAATCATTACTAGATTCTTGTGGTGGTGTCCGTTCATCGTTTGGGCTTATAATTTGCAAGATATTAAAGAAAAAGGGGAAATTGGCTTACCCTAGGAGATACACCTATGCCGCTCCTACCACCGATCCGCTCCGGTAGAAATGACGGCAGCGGAGAATGGAGTCCAACGGTATCTTCCAGTTTTCGATCGGGCGAAAATCCGTCATGAAATCGAGGAGCGAGGGAGAGAGAACGAGAAAAGAGTGAGAGAATTCAGAGAGAGAGAGAGAGAGAGAGAAAATTGGGGGTCTGCGTAGGGATCTCTCTAGATCCCCTTCTTCTTTTTTTTCCCTTATGAAAGCCTCCTAAAGCGGAAGCTTCACGAGGTAAGGTTATCTAATAATAATAATAATAATAATAATATATTTAATTAATATTAATAATAATATATTTTATTAATAAAAATAAAAATAAATTTTAATTATTTTTTTCTTTTTTTTTTAAACCCGATTAATTAATTACCTAATTAAATAAATAAATAAATAATTAATTAATTAATTAATTTTGTTTTGGAATCACTCCACTAATCTTTTATATCATTTTTTGGGGTTATTATAGGACTTTTCGATTTTCGATTGGACGAATATTTGCTGAAAAAATGAGGTAAGAGAGGAGGAGGGACAAAGGATATAGATGGACGTAGAAAGAGCATTTTGGGAGGTTCTGAGAATCCAATTTCAATTGGATTCAAATCGCTTCTAAAGAAGCTTTACTAACATATACATATATATATATATATATATATATATCTTCATTCCAATTTTTTTTCTTTCATACTATTCCTTTTATTTGTTTATTTAATTAATTAATTTAATAATGTTTAATTAATTAATCGTTTAATAATAATAATTAATTTTTTTTCCTGGTTACTACAGCGACAATGATGAAGAAATAGCTCCCATCACTTGGAAAATCATAAGATTCTTATTGAACAAAAAGGGCGGTAAGAAAAAGGATAAAGGAGAATTAAGCATAAGGTGCTTTAATTGCAAGAAGCCCAGACATCGTATAACTGAATGTCCCCAATTCAAAAAAGGCAACAATCAACAAGGGGATGAAAAGAAATATAAGGCCATGAACACAATGAAGTGGGACGAGCTTGATGGACTCTCGACCGACGGAGAAAATGAAGAAGAAGAAGTAAACTTTTGCTTCGTGGTGGATAAGCAAGATGAGGTAAATTCTGATGACGAATACTCTTGTTCATATGATGAGTTTAATGAAACTTGTAGAAAACTTTATAATGATTTAATTGCAACTAAAAGGAAAAATAAACATCTTGAAGAAACATACTCAAAATGCAAGGGAAAAGAGGTATGTCTTTATTCAGCTTTAAAGGAAGAAAATGCATCTTTAAATACAAAAATTGAAGAACTTGATGAAAGTTCTTGAATAGATAATGAGTTTTTCCAAAATAAAATAAAAAATTTCAAAAGTCAAGTCGATGAAAGTGTTGATGAAAACTTGTCTTTGAAGATGAAAATTGAGGACCAAAGCAAGAATATTTACAAGTTTACCAATGGAAAGGAGAATTTTGACAAATTACTTGGGGTTCAAAGATGTGCGATTTTCAAAGAAGGTTTAGGTTATGCCTTTTCATCATCCAAATCTATTGGTTTTACAAATCTATGTGTCAAAAGAAACTTGTTACCAAGAAAAAATCCAACACCCAAACCAAATGCTTTGCATGCTAATAAAACTTGCCAATATTGTGAATGAAAGGGTCATGTATGCTTCACTTGTCCTTTTAGAGGAAATAGAGGAAAAGTAATGAAGTATGGATGAGTGATCAAGAAATCTAATCCCGTAGGACCCAAGGAAAATTGGGTACCAAAGCAAATCACCTAACTCTATTTGAAGGTTTGCAAGAAGACCTATTCGATGAAGAACAAGTGGTTCCTTAACAGCGGGTGTTCAAGGCACATGACAAGAGATGCCATCAAATTCATTTTTCTTTTCTACAAGAAAGAAGGGCTCGTGAAATTTGGAGACAACGACAAGGGAAGAATCATCGGTAAAGGTAAAATAGGTAATTCATCTCTTTCTATAGATAATGTTGCACTTGTAGATACACTTAAGCATAGCTTGTTGATTGTTAGTTAGCTATGCGATAAAGGACTAAATGTCTTATTTAAATTCGCACAATGCTTAATAATTGACTTGAATGGAAATACTATCTTAATAGGCAAGTGTGAATCAAATATCTACATCATTGAATTTGATGATATTAATTCTTGTGATATTAGATGTTTGGCCATTGTGACGACCTTCTTAATTTCCATATTATTTTTTTTTTCATATTACAAAATCACAATCCTCAACTCAGCAGATCATAATCCAACTGGACCCATGGGTACCAGGGATACATCAGAACACATAACGGAAGCCTAAGCAGCAGGAAACATACAGTCACAATATTATAAATACGAAAACATCCATCACATCACCATAAATAGCAGAGTCACCATATCCACTGTATTTCAGTATATACATCCCAAAAACAAAATCTAGGGACATTTCCCACAAAATCCAACTATCCCTACTAAAACTTACCCTTCAAAGAGGGCAGACAAACAACACTAGATCAGCGAGGCTTTTCCCGCTCTTCTATCTGGCTCTCCCGAAAAGTTTATAAAATTTTGGGGTGAGACACCTCTCAATAAGGGAAATAAACAAATACTAGTGTGTGGCAACATGAGTATTCCGTGTTATACATATACCATACAGAACATATTCTGTAACTGTTTTGTCAAATATAGGAAAACATATATATCATTAAAACATGGCAGAACATACTGCATTTTCATAAACATATTTCATCTCATATAATAATAATAATACAAAAACATTCCTAGTAGGTTAGCTGGCTGTTGTCATGTATTACCCCCACATGACTGGGTTGTGTGGCCCGAAGGCGGGACCTGACAATGGTTGGCCGACCACTAACAAGTCAAAAGTACAGTCTGTAAGTCTGATGGGTCTACTTGACCTCGTCCGTACACCAAGGGTGCTCACACACTTCTTAAAACCACATTGACCATCCAATCTCACATCACTCCGTACAGCGGCATTAACACAGATATCACGATCATGATGACCATGGACACATAGCAACGGTACCGTGCAAGTGCTAGCCTAGACCAAGCCAACCATGTTCTGATATCATATAACATATACTGAAACTGTGATACATGCATATCTCATCTAATTAATTATTAGATTAATCATATCATTTTGCATATATACATATATCATGAAAATCATCGGTTTGTATGCCGATATTACACATTTTACTATAGCACATACCGTACGTCGACAAATCATATACATAGCTCAACCCGTACGTTGGCAAATCATACACATAGCTCGGCCCGTACGTCGGCAAATCATATACAAAAATTTCAGCCCGTACGCTGATTTTCCATTATAAAAATCAGTATCATAATCACATTTCTAGAAAACAGTATTTCATAACAATTTCTACTCATGCCACACTAACAAGTTTTCCACATATTCAACATACCATCATTTTCAATAGTATTTTCTCAAATATAAATCATATATATGAACATATTTACTTTCCTGAAATCAAATGCTATATATACATACATTTTCTAAAAAAAACTAGCTTAATTTATCCCCTTACCTGATTCCTGAAAAGCCCCTAAGAAAATCTGTCCCGCACCCACAGGGTTCCCCATCCAACACCCTAGAAATAGCATTTCCTAAAACTAAAGTTCAGTATTTCTACGCGTGTATCACTTCCTACAACTGTCAATTAACCAAAAATTGAGTAGAAAGCCTTACCCTAGATTTGGGATGGTTTCCACCTCAGCCCCACCGACGATCCGCTCCGGCAGACTTGTAGAGAACTTTCCCAGGAGCGTCATGGTGGCTTCAGATCCTCAAACCGGTGGAAATCCGGCTCAAAATCGAAGAGAGAAGGGGGAAGAATCGAAGTATGAGAGAGAGAGAGAGAGAGAGAGAGAGAGAGAGAGGGTTTATGTGCAAGATCTCCATAAAAAATCCAAGTTTTTCACTATTTATAGGGCTAAATTCATCGACGAGCCACGTTATCTCATCGACGAGTCCTTTAATAATTTCGTCAACGAAACCCATTCCTTGTTGACGAAATTCAGACCTCCCGAAACCTCTCTCAGTATTTTCTTGCTGACGAGACACGTCACCCCGTCGACGAGTCCTGTAGAAAGTTCTTTGACGAATCCTATCCTCGTCCACGAGCTCCTATTATACCCTCGTCGATGAGTCCCCTATATTCGTCGATGAGGAGCTGAAAAAATCTCTCAGGATTATCCTTTCCAAAATGCAACATCGTCGACTATCTCCTTCTGTTTGTGGTTTCCATTTCCCTTTCTTTATTATTTAAATACCATTATTCTTTGGGTCGTTACAGCCCTAACTAGTGAAACTAGTTGGCTATGACATAGGAGGTTAGGTCACTCTAGCATGGACCTTTTGCATAGATTATCTTCTAAAGAACCAGTGAATGGTTTACCTAAGACAACTATATTAAAGATAAAGTATGTGATGCTTGCCAAAATGGAAAACAAAGTAGATCATCTTTCAAAACTAAGAAAATGATTTCCCCATTAAGAACTTTAGAATTAATACACCTTGATCTATTTGGGCTAAATGATGTTGCAAGCATAAATGGAAAATTGTATGCATTTGTTATTGTTGATGGTTTCTCAAGAGTTTCGTGGGTTATTTTTCTTGCAAACAAAAGTGACACATGCAGTGCTTTTATTCACTTTTGTGGAAAAAGTACAAAATGAAAATGGTATGCCTATTGTCCACATTAGGAGTGATAAGAGAAGAGAATTTTGAAATAAAGAATTAAAATATTTTTGTAATGAAAAAGGTTATTCACATAACTTCTCTGCACCTAAAACTCCACAACAAAATGGAGTAGCTGAAAGAAAGAACTGAATGCTCCATAAAATGGCTAGAACAATGCTTAATGAACATAATCTTCCAAAATATTTTTGGGCTGAAGTCGTTAGTACAACTTGCTATGTTAATAACTGTATCATTATTAGATCAAAAATAGGAAAAACCCCATATGAGATATGGAAGGGTAGAAAGACAAACATCTCACACTTCAAGGTCTTTGGACGCATATGCTTTATTTTAAATGATAGAGACCACTTAGCAAAATTTAACTCAAAATCCAATGAAGGAACTTTCCTAGGGTATGCAATGAATAGTAAATCTTATAGAGTGTTTAATAAAATAACCCAAACTGTTCAAGAGTCAATGCATGTTGTTTTTTATGAAACTAACCCATATGCACCGAAAGCAATAGTTTACTTGGATGATCAAGTGACTACCATGAGAATTGAAAAGGAACCTGAGCAACTTAAAATAAACAATGAACAAGATGAAAGTTCCCAAGAAATTAAAAATGATTTTCAAGACTCATCACCTCAGGAAGAAACTATGAAACCTGAAGAAGAAAATTAGGAACTCCCTCTAGCTTGGAAACTTTTAGAAACCTGGATGTAATCATATAGCCTTCGTGTCCCAAATAAAGCCTAAGAAATTTGAGGAGGCTGAAAATGACAAAAATTGGATCATTGCCATGCAAGAAGAACTTGACAAATTTGAAAGAAACAAAATATGAGAATTGGTTCCTAAACCTAAGAACACAACGATAAAAGGAACTAAACGGGTGTTTAGGAACAAGAAAGATGAAGATGAGAATTTTGTGAGAAACAAAGCAAGATTGGTTGCACAAGGGTATAATCAACAAGAAGGAATTGATTACGATGAAACTTATGCCCTTGTGGAAAGACATGAGGCTATTAGAATGTTACTTGCTTTTGTATGTTTCAAAGACTTCAAAATATTTCAAGTGGATGTAAAGAGTGCCTTTCTAAATGGATACATAGAAGAAGAAGTCTATGTCAAATAACCCCCAGTTTTTTAGAGTCATACTTTCCCTGAACATGTATTTAAACTCTCAAAAGCCCTATATGGGCTTAAGCAAGCACCAAGGGCATGGTATAAATGCTTAAGTAAGTTTCTTTGGGAAGATTGTTGCATAAGTGGAAAATTTGATACTACCTTATTCTTAAAACATAAGGGAAATTATATGCTTGTCATACAGATTTATGTAGATGATATCATTTTTGGTACTACAAATGAAAATATGTGTAAAGAATTTTCCCGAACTATTCAAGAAAAATTTGAGATGAGTATGATGGGTGAATTAACCTTCTTCCTTGGCTTGCAAATAAAACAAATGAAGAATGGAATATTCATTAATCAAGCCAAATATGTCAAGGACATGATCAAGAAATTTGGACTTGAAATAGGAAACACCCAAGCAACTGCTATGAGCATAACATCAAAGCTTGATAGTGATGAAAAAGGGAAGAATGTTGACCAAAAATTATATGGAGGGATGATTGGTAGTTTTCTATATCTCACTTCTAGCATGCTAGACATTATGTTCAGTGTTTGCTTCTATGCTTGATTCAAATCATGTCCCAAGGAGTCACATCTTAAAGCCATTAAGAGAATATTTAGGTATCTAGCAGAAACAAATGGCTTAGGGCTCTTTTACCCTAAGAATGCTCCATTGATCTCACCTGCTATTCAAATGTTGATTATAGGGGGTACAAAATCGATAGAAAAAGTACTAGCAGATCATGTCACTTTATTGCACACTCCCTCATTTCATGGTTTTGAAAGAAACAAACCTTAGTTGCCTTTTCAACCACTGAGGATGAATATACTGCAGTCGGTAGTTGTTGCACTCAAGCGTTGTATATGAAGCAAAAACTCAAGGGCTTCAAAATTTTAATAAAGGGTACACAAATCCATTGTGACAATATTAGTACCATCAACATCTTGAAAAATCCATGCCTGCACTTTAGAACTAAGCACATTGAAATTTGAGACCATTTTATTTGAGACAACATACAAAAGAGGGACATTGAATTAATATACGTAAATACCGAAAATCAATTGGCCGATATTTTGACAAAACCCTTAAACGAAGAAAGATTTAGTAAAATTAGACATGAGTTGGGTGTGTGCACTTCAAAGGACCTATGATTAAAACACCCAAATCATTTTGTTATTAAGTGGCTCAAAATTGAATTCCAAGGCAACAATTTTAGCTACACTCATCGACGAGCCTTTAAAGAGCCACTTGTTGACTATCATATATTGCACATCAAAGATCGGTAAAGGGCCACTCGTCGACGAGTCATGACGGGGCAATTTAAATTCCAGTGCACCAAAACTGAAGTCTTTCAAACCCTAACCCTAGCCCTCTCGTGATTCTTCCTCCCTTCGTCCCTCTAAACTCAATACTCCACACTCCATTATCTCTTGAGTTCAAATCTCCCACTCCCTTGAATCCATAAGGACGAAACGACCTCATGGCAACCCGATCAAAGAGAAAAGTTGTTAGCCCTTTCCGATAACTAGAGATTAGTGAAAGTTCTTCTCAGAACCCCTCCTTCAAGCAAGCATGCAAAGGTACTGGAGATACAGGTGGGCGATTTGTGTATTTTGAGGCTGTATTCCGCTACAACAACGATATTTCTGAGTGGAATATCGTTCATAGTAAGATCGTTCCTTCAAAATTTCTTGAAGATAATTTCCCCCCTTTGTTAGAAAAAAACAAAGTTGTAAGGTGGGAAGCTTTGCTCAATTTGCATGAGCCCTTTTGTAAGCATGATACATGCTAATGAGTACATGCCAATGAAGAACAACTTGTTATGGATTTCACGTTGTTCAACTGATGATTAATGGTTATTGCTTAACTTGATTGCTTGTGTTGGACATACTGAAATGCTTGTGTTGAACATATTGATTTAGGTTGGGAATATTGCTTAAATGTTGTGTATACTAAACTACTTAAATCAATCAGGTTTGTATGCATGATTTCTATGGACAAATACTCTATTTACAGATGACATGCTTTCGAAATTTTGTTTGATTTTTCCAAAACAAAATATGATTTGATGGTCATATTGTGCATGCATTAAAGGGGAGGAATTTTTGCATTTTTCTTTTAAACATGTATGCATATTTTGAGGGGGAACATTTTTTTTAAGAAAAATATTTCAAAAGAACACCTATGGTTTTCCATTATAAAAAAGGCAGAGAATGTTAGCCCTAGTGGCTATGGTTCTTCATTCTAGCTTTTTTTGATGATTACAATCCATTAGTGGAACACCAAAGCAAGCATAAAGGTCAGACTTATATCAAAGAAGCAATGAGCCAAGGGTCGTAACCAAAGCACATACATGAAACACCCAAAGCACAACCAACTAGATCATATATGAAAGCTTGTATTCTTACATGTTTGTTGGGTTGTGTGCGAGGTAAGAATTATGACGTAACTCTTGTGCGTATGATGTGTACGAGAATATCTCACAAGAGCTAAGAAATTGCATATGCATTTAGTTCATACTAGGTTAAAACATTTAAGCTGAGTTTACACATGCATACTGAGTCACCTAATTGCATAAGATGTCAAAACGAGATTTCAAACATGGTTTAACAATCAAGACATCTTATACTTGGTCAAAATTACTTTTGGACAAGGTTGGAATTTGATTAGAACAATCACACTTTATTTGAACTTGTCCTAGTACTTTTAGAGACCATTTTGAGAAGTAAAACAAAGTGACTCGTCGACGAGAACAGGGGACTCGTCGACTAGTATATTGTTGACCTTATAGGTCACACCCAGTTTTGATAATGATAATTACTGAGGTTTTTGATAAATGTCAAGTGTTTGTGCAGGTCTAAAGGAATATCCCAATGAAGGACACTTAAAGCAACTAGAAGACCCTGAAGACCTTTAAATTTGTAATTGTAAATTCAATATGTGTAATATGGGACTGTAATAGTAACTTTGGATCTGGTCTGTATTTACCTTACGTGCACATCATGCATATAGGATATATGGTAAGCTCAATAAGACCATAGTAAGATTCTAGGTCCCAACACTCACACACATAGCATATAATATATAGGAATGTTAAAATTGTGCTTGAATTGAACATTTCTAAGCAACTTGAGACATCTCGGGCGAACGAACCCCTAGAGTTCAAAACTCCTCGAGTGCCTGACTGTTGACAATTCAACAAGTTGACTAGGCTCTCGGGAGACCAATCCATAAATACACACACCATCCACAGGCACCCGAACCCCTTGAAAGAGATGGTCCACCAACTCGGGCGACTGATCATTTTAGTTCAAAAAGAACTCCAGGCGACCAAACACCTGGATTCGGGCCACTGAATACAGGACCGGACACCTGAAGTCACGAAGCAATGCTACTGACTTTAATTCAAGTCTCCAAACATGAAACCGGGCGACCGAACTAAGTTTAATAAAATTTATTACTGAGTCTTGTTGGGCGACCAAACCTAGGTTCAGCCACCCAAACCCCAGCCGGTTAAAATTAATTTAACCGCGGTTAAATAGGGTTAATTTGGGCTTATTGTATTTTAACCTTTTGGTACCTTTTTAATTATTCCCATCATGTCCCAACCGGTTATATTTTTACCCCTAGCTATAAATATGAGTTCATTTGCAAGATTAATACAAGATTAGGAAACAAATTAGCCAAGATATCCTCTCTTTTGAAAATACATCTTTTGGCCAAATACTCTCAAATCTCCATTCATTTGATATCTTCTATGATTGTGTGAACATCTCTAGAGTGCCTAAGATTGCTATAGTTTGCTAGAAATTCCCATTTGAGTGATTGATTGCTATATTTCTTCTGGGGAGTTTTAGCTTAGGTTTATCCTACAGATTTGCTCATTATAAATCTTGTGTGGGGATAAACCAAGTAAGCTTAGGATATTTGCATATTTGTTGCAAGTGCCTAATAGCTTGATTTTTTTTGTGCAAAGATTTTTCAAACAAGCAAGTATTTTCAAACTAGTTTTGTGCATCTTTCATTGAGGAAAACTCTCTTTGAACTAGTTCGATTATCTGATTTGTATACTTGGAATATTAATCTGCTATTGAAATACTTTTCTTTTCTTCCAAGATATTGCTTTTGTTAAATACTCTTTAGCATCATACTGACTATATTGATTTGAGTGTTGATTGCACAAAACCTGCGTCACTAAGCTTACACTATATCCATGCTATTGATGTGTATGTGAATGTGCGTATTTGGGTACATATCAGCTTTACGTGAGAGCACTATTTCTGTACCATCTATTTGATAGAATACAGTTGTATTTCTAGGTGTGGCCTGAAGGGGCGGTAATCCATCCTAGTAAGGATTGGTTGTAAGGGTTGAGGTCAACCCTATGCTAATTGACTTGATTTGTATAGGTGCCGCTCCACCCACTTAAGTAAGCAATTATAGTGGTAATCATTGTGCTTGTTAGCCAAGGCGGGGATGTAGGCAATTGGCCGAACCTCGATAACATTTCTGCGTGTCACTCTTACTTTACTCCTTTCTGGTGCTTGTGTTGTTAAATAGATTGCTTTATTTAATTACTGGTACATATTACAAATGATTTACAATACTGCACTAGATTGACCATAGGGTTGTGAAAATACTGCTATTTGGAGATTGACCTAGTGCTTAAAATTTAAAAGTACCAATTCACACCCCCTCTTGGGATCACTGTAAAGCTAACAATTGGTATCAGAGTCACATTACATAGACTAGCTGTTATTTTGCAAAAAGATTACTTATGGCTCATAGCTCTGTGACCCGTTTCCCTGACGGACCATCTTCCACACGACCTCCTGTTTTTAGTGGTGTTAATTAAATCTTCTGGAAACAGAGGATGCACATCTACCTTCAGAATACTGATTGGAAGGTGTGGAGGATGGTATCTAAAGGAAATTATGTCCCTATGAAAATTGAGGGCATGACTAGAGTTCCTAAGACTGAAGAAGAATATAATAATGATGATATGAAAGCTGTTAATCTAAATGCCATAGCCATGAATATTTTGTACTGTAGTCTTGATGTAAATGAATTTAACAGAATTATGGCATGTTCTACTGCAAAAGAAATATGGGATAAGCTAGAGGTCACATATGAGGGTACTAGAGATGTGAAAGACAATAGGATAGATATGTTGACTAGTGAGTATGAGGCCTTTAGGATGAATGTAGGTGAGTCCATTCAGAGCATGTACACCAGATTCACACACATCCTAAACTCACTGCATGCATTAGAAAAGACCTATCCCACATATGAGATGATTAGGAAGATCCTTAGAGGCCTACCTCTTGATTGCGAAGCCAAGGCTATGACCATTACTGAGGGTAGAAACCTTAAGGCCATGACTCTGATCACCTATGAATTAGCCATAAATGAGAGACTTAATGAGCATAATAGGGCTAAGAAAGTGACTGCATTAACATGAGAGCTCAAAGTTTGAATCAATGACAAAATATCAAAAGGATGGAAAGAGATGAAAGCTCAGATAATTCTAAAAGATCAAGGACTAGCAACAAAGAAAGTTCAGAGCAAAGAAGAATTTTTAAGTATTTAGGACAAGTCTTTGTAAGTACTTTAAGTTTATTCAAATAAGAAGTTTACATTTTGAACCTCATTAGGCAAAGAGACTTAGAGACCTTAAGATAAAAACTTGGAACATGTTTTTAAAATTAAAACAAATCTATATTCTAATCAACAATGAGAGAGAAATCAAAAATTGACTAGAAAAGAAAAATAGTCAGTGGACAGACGACTGTCTGTTAATAGACTGACGATTGGCCAAATTAACAAGGCTTAAAACATAAACATAGAAGCCTGACAGACGGCTGTCAAGGCTCTAACAGACGACTACCAGTGTAAAGTGAGAAGTCTGTGAATGGTTCACTTGATGACTGTCCACCTTTTGTGTCATTGAAAAACTTAAAATTACTCATGGACAGATGACTGCCACCTCATATTCTAGTGACAGACAACTACCACTCAAGGGACAGACGACTGCCACCTTTCTGCCTATGTTTTTATAGCTATATTAAATGGACAGACGACTGCCAAGACTTCACAGTCGTTTGCCTCATGACATTTTTTTGATTTCCAGTGGATATAATTTTTGCAATTCAAATATTTGAAAACTCAAATAAGTTTAATATATGGAAACAACTTTGAGTATTCTTGGGGAACAAGTAAGAAAGTTTTCTACATCTATAAATACCCCCAAGATACATTGATTTTAACACACCAAGATCATTAAGAAATCATATTCTGCTGTCATACTCTCTCATTCTGAAATTTTGAAAGTGCTTCAATTGCTCTCATCCTTGCTCGAAGTTAAGAGAAGTTTTGTTGAATCTCTCACTTTGTTTGAGCATCGAGTTGTTGATTCTTTCATTTTTTGAAAGATACTTATGGTGATAAGTTTCTAAGAGCTTCATTCTGAAATTCATATTCTGAATTTGCTGAAGTGTGTAAGTATTTCAAATTTTTACTAATTAGCTCTTTGAGGAGCAAGTTCTTAAACATCTTATTTTCTATCTTTGTAACAGGATTAGTTGACGGTTCAAGTATTGAATCGTTGGACCAAACAAGGGGATATTGTTTGGAGAAGGTGGGCTCTAGCCTTACCCAAGGAGTGCTTGTAACTGATGTTGTTCCATTTGATAAAGGAATGGTAATAGTGAAACCTTTGGCGGTTTTGCCAAGGGCGAGGATGTAGGCTGTGTTGAAGCTGAACCTCATAAAAATCCCTGTGTTCTTCTTTCTCTACTCTACTCTATATTTTTCTTTTTACAAAAGATATAATCTGTGTGGTTGTTTTAAATTTAAATTCTAAATGTTTGGTTATTGAATAGACCGGAATGTAATTTGTTTTGGCTAAATCAGCATTGATTGCGGAAACCGAAAGGGACAACTTGGTTGATTATCCTTGACCTATTTATCTGAAACTTTATTTAAAAGTTGAACATTAGGAAAAAGAATAATTGTGATACAGGGCCTATATTAAGTTCAGAAAATTTTAACTTATATATACAGGTTTATTGTTACATAAATTGAGTGTTTGATCTTGCTATGTTGATTGTGATTGTTTCTAAGTTTTACAACTTAAAAGAACTAATCCTAAAGGGACTAAATTTTTTAAAATTCCAATTCACCCCCCCTCTTGGGAAGCTATTCTAATTTCGATTAGTATCAGAGCCTAGTTATAATAATTCCTAACAAAAAACGATAAAAAGATCAAATGACAAATATAGGAGTAGCACCCTTTGGTGAAGGCCAATCCTTAACCCGTCCACCAATTTTTTGTAGACATAATTATACCTTTTGGAAAAAGAGAATGCAAATCTATCTCTAACGCATGGATTGGAAAGCATGGGAAGTAGTTACGGATGGAGACCTTATTCCCACTAAAATAGTTGATGGAAAACAGATTCCAAAAGAAAAAAGGAATATAACCGATTCAGACTATAAAATGCTTCAAATCAATTCAAGCGCTATAAATGCTTTATATTGTGCCTTAGATGCTAACGAATTTAATAGGGTCATGGTATGCAAGATGGCTAAAGAAATATAAGATAAATTAGAAGTGACATATGAAGGAACTATTGATGTTAGAGACAATAGGATAGACATGTTAACAAGCGAATATGAAGCATTCAAGATAAATTCTGATGAAACAATATCAAGTATATACACCAGATTTACCCACATAATAAATTCCTTAAGTGCCTTACGGAAAACTTATACTACCTTTGAAATGATCAGAAAAATCCTAAGAGGCCTTCTCTCAATATGGGAACCAAAGGCTATAGTTATCATTGAAGGTAGAAACCTTAAGACGACCTCTTTAGATAAACTCATAGGTTCACTTCTTACCTATGAAATGGCCTTAAGAGAAAGGAATCTTGAACCAAAGCATAAAAGATCCATTGCACTAAAAGCGTCACAACTCTAGTGAAGAGGAAAGTGAGACAAGTGATTTAGATCAAGATGAATTAGCATTCATCACTAATAGACTAGGTAAGTTCTATAGAAGAAATAAGAAATTTCCTAGGAAGTTCAATAAAAAGAAACCTAAAAAAGGAGAGACAAGTAGGAAAGAAAATAAAATTAAGAATGAACCTCCAATATGTTATCACTGCAAGAAACCAGGGCATATCAAACCAGACAGTCCGTTGCTCAAGAAAGAGAAAAAGAAAAAGAAAGAAGCTATAAAAGCTACGTGGGATGATTCAAGCTTTAGCGAGACAGAAAATGAATCAAGCAGACAAGAGATGGCAAATATATGCTTCATGGTGAATAAAGAAGAGGTAAACTCCTACTATTCCTATACAAAATCTTACAATGAGTCATGTGATGAGTCATGTGACAGCATGCCTTCCTATAAGGAATTGCAAGCTAAGTTATTTTCATTGCATAAGAGATTCATAAAAATTTCTAAGAGAAATATAACTTTGAAAGATCGAAATAAATAACTATTAAAGCAACTTAAATCATTCAAAATCATTGAAAGAGAAAAAGACATTTGTATTGAAAAGTTAGAAGAGGAAGTAAATAAAGTAACTCAAGAATTAAGCAAAACTCATAAAGATAGTTTGAATAAAAAGGATTTAGAAGTAAATAAACTTAAGATATTACTAGAGGATAAAGAGAAAATTATATAAAACTTTACCAAAGGTAAAGATAATTTTGAAAAGATGATTGGACAGCAAAGGTTACATGGAAATAAAGAAGGGATAGGTTATAATGGTAAGACAAATAAAAAGAATAAGAAATTATACATGGGATACTTCTTGAAGGAAGCCAAGCACTATGCTAGCACTTCCTCAAACAACAAACATGAACACACCACTTGCTATATGTGCAAGACTAAAGGTCACGTAAATTTTGACTGTCCACTAAAGAGAAAGTATGTTAAAAGTGCAAGGGGAATGGAAAGTCAATAATGGAACTAACAACAAGAAAAAGAAATTAAAAGAATTTGGGTTTCAAAGACTAACACAAAAAAATCCTCCATTGTAGGTATGTTTTAGGACAACACCATCAACGGATAAGTGGTATGTGGACAGTGGATGTTCAAGGCACATGACCGGCGATAAGACCAAGTTTACCTCTCTAAGACAAAAGGATGGAGGATATGTCACCTTCGGTGACAATGCCAAGGGAAAAATTATTGGCATTAAAAAAATAGATAAAGAACCTTCTCTCACTATTAACAATGTGCTCTTAGTAGAAGGATTGAAACACAACCTTTTAAGCATTAGCTAATTAAGTGACAAAGGGTTTGAAATAACTTTTAAGAAAGAAAAATGTGTTATTCAAAATCCTAAGAACAATGAAACTCTGTTTATAGCTCATAGGATAAGCAATGTCTATTGTATAAATTTTGAGAACTTAGTAAATCAGAATGTAACTTGTTTGGCAGCAATGAATGAAATAAGTTGGCTAAGACATAGGAAACTAGGACATGCTAGCATGGACCTATTATCCAAATTATCAAAGAAAGATCTTGTCAAAGGACTACCTAATACAAAATTCATAAAAGACAAGATATGTGATGCATGCCAAAAGGGAAAGCAAGTTAAAACAAGTTTCAAAAAGAAAAAAATACATATCTACAAAAAGACCCCTAGAATTGTTCCACCTAGAATTATTTGGTCCAACTAGAACCTTAAGCCTAGAAGGTAAACAATATGCTTTTATAATAGTGGGTGATTATTCAAGATTCACTTGGGTATTATTCCTAGCAAACAAAGATGAAGTCTGTGACATGCTTATCACATTATGTAAGAAATTATAAAATGAAAAGAACTATAATATAACAAATTTTAGGAGTGATTAAGGTAGGGAATTTAAAAACAAAAATGTTAAAAAAATCTGTAATGAATATGGAATAAACCATAATTTTTCTGCACCTAGGACTCCACAACAAAATGGAGTTGTTAAAAGAAAAAATAGAACCCTACAAGAAATGGCAAGAACCATGCTAAACGAAAATAATTTACCTAAGTATTTTTGGGCAGAAGCAATAAATACAGCCTATTACATAATAAATAGAGTATCCATACGATCTAGTATAGACAAAACACCATATGAATTATGGAAAGGAAGAAAGCCCAATATCTCTTACTTTCATGTATTCGGTTGCAAATGTTTTATCCTTAATACTAAAGATGATCTTGGAAAATTCGATGCAAAATCTGATGAAGGAACTTTCTTAGGTTACTCATCAAATAGTAAAGGTTATAGGTTTTACAATAAAAGAACTCTTACAACTATTGAGTCAATACACATAACATTTGATGCATCAAATGATCATGTTAACAAAATTAAAATTGATGAAAAAGAAAATATTTCACATAAAGAAGAAGATATTGAAATAAAAGAAGAAAATATTAATGAAGCCTCAAAAGAAAATACAATTGAAAATCTAGAACTACCTAAAGAATGGAGATATGCTAAAAGTCATCCAAAAGACCAAATTCTTGGAGAACCATCAAAAGGAATAACCACTAGAGCCTCATTAAAAAAAAAATTTGTAATCATTATGCTTTCTTGTCTCAAGATGAACCCAAGAATATAGAAGAAGCCTTAAAATATGACTCTTGGATCATAGCTATACAGGAGGAACTAAATCAATCTAAAAGAAGTCAAGTATGGGAACTTCTACCTAAACCCAAAGATAAGTCAATCATAGGAACTAAATGGGTGTTTAGAAATAAAAAGGATGAAAATGGGGTAGTTGTAAGAAATAAAGTTAGGCTTGTAGCACAAGGTTACAATCAAGAAGAAGGCATCAATTATGAAGAAATCTTTGCTCCTGTAGCAAGAATGGAAGCAATAAGGATGCTTCTTGCCTATACCGCCTATAAAGAGTTCAAATTATATCAAATGGAAGTAAAAAGTGCATTCCTAAATGGCTATATTAATGAATAAATTTACATTAGACAACCTCCAGGTTTTGAAGACTCTAAAAATCCAAATATTGTATTTAAGCAAACTAAAGCCCTATATGGATTGAAACAAGCTCCTAGAGCTTGGTATGATAGGCTAAGGAAATTTCTACTCCAAAATAATTTTTCAAAAGGAAAGATAGATAATACTTTATTTATAAAGACCAAAGATAATAATATGCTTATAGTACAAATTTATGTTGATGATATTATATTTGGAGCAATTCAGGAAGACTTTTGTAATGAATTTGCTATAACTATGCAGAGAGAGTTTGAAATGAGCATGATGGGAGAATTAAATTACTTTTTAGGATTACAAATCAAACAAGCTAAAAATGGAACTTTCATAAATCAAACTAAGTATATTAAATACATGTTAAAGAAGTTTGACATGGAAGAAAGTAAACCTATAGGAACTCCCATGAGCACCTCAACTAGTCTAGACAAGGATGAAAAAGGGAAACAAGTTGATACCAAGCATTACCAAGGCATGATAGGAAGCTTACTTTACTTAACAACAAGTAGACTAGATGTAATGTTCCATATGTGTATGTGTGCTAAGTTCCAATCGGCTACTAAGGAATCACATCAAATAGCAGTGAAACAGATCCTTAGATATTTGCTAGGCACACTAGATTTAGGGTTATGGTATCCAAAAGGTACTGATTTCGAAATAATGAGTTATTCATGCAGATTATGCAGATGCAAAATAGATAGAAAAAGCACTAGTGGGACTTGCCACTTCTTAGGACACTCACTAGTTTCATGATTTTCAAAGAAACAAAATTCTGTAGCATTATCTACAGCTGAAGCAAAATACATAGAAGTTGGAAGCTGCTGTGCTCAAATTTTATATATGAAACAACAATTAAAGGACTTTGAGATTCAATACCAAACAATCCCCTTAAAATGTGATAATAAAAGCATGATAAATATCTCAAAAAATTTGGTATCACATTCATATTGATATACATCATCATTTTTTAAGGGATAATGTAGACAAGAAAGAAATAGTTCTTGAATTTGTTAATACTCATGCTCAATTAGCTGATATATTTACCAAACCATTAGCTGAGGATCAATTTGTATTTATTCGACGAGAATTAGGCATGTTACATATAAGAGAAGTTAACTAAAAAGGAAGAAGTTTAGTTGGTAGTGGCAGACGACTGCCAGTAAGCTAGCAGGCGACTGGCAGGCTACTGTCTATGTAAAAGAAAGTAGACAGACGACTGCTAGTGAGCTAGTAGACGACTAGTAGACTATTGTCTAAGTAAAAGACAGTGGACCGACGACTGTCTCGCAGCGGGTGGTGTTCCTTTCATTTAAAAACACAATTTTTAAACCCCATAGACGTCTGTCCATTCATATTCCCCTCTCTAAAACATTCGCTCTTCCTTTTCATCAAAGTTCTTTCTCTCCAAAGCTATTCCCAACGATCATCTATCACAAACCTACTCCACACATATCTAGGGTTTTTGCACTTCAACTGGTTCATCAAGATGGTTCGTACCAAAACAGTGGGAAAGAAGGACAAAGCCTCCTCATCTTCTTCAAAGCCTACAAGCAACGATGACATAGATGGCTGGTCTCTTTTCATGCGAAATCATTGTATTAGAATCATATATCTACAATCGATCCAATGTTCTATAAGATTTTAGACATCACTTTCTTTGAAGAAAATTTTACGGAAATTATTGCAATGTTCAAAACTATAGGATGGGACAAGTTCATTCTTCATCAAGTGAAAGGGTATTACCCAGATCAGATCAAGATTTTTTATTCCAACTTGGTAAAGATGGAAGTTGGAATTACTATTGAGATTTATGGTCAAAAGATTACTCTTACCCCACACTCATTAAGGAAAATTCTTCATATCAAGCATGGAAATTTTGATTCTACTCCAATTGAGAAGCAATGGGCTATGGAATAAGGATTTTCACCACAAGAATTTTTGCCTCTTGTGATGAATGATGCACCTGTTTATTTTGGACTTAGTCCACCATTTAAGCAGCTCAATCTTCAGGCACAAATCTTACATAAGATCATTGCATACAATATAATTTCGAGGTCTGGATCCTTTGATTATGTATCATTTTTTGATTGTTTTATTATGTGGTGCTTACTAAAAGGGAAGAAATTAGACTTATCCAGCATTATACTGAAGTGGATGGTGATGAAGCTTGAATCTCCTAGAATTGGGCTTCTATACGGCAGTATTCTTTCCTTAATCTTTGCCCATTTTCAGGTCCTCTCTCCAGCTTCAAAAATAGTAAAACGAACCCATTACCATGTTTTCTTGTCTGCTACACTGAAACGAATGAGTTAAAAAAAGTATACCGAGGGTTGGATGTTTTGGGGCAATAGACCGGCAAGACCTACACAAGAAGAAAGGAGTCCAGCTCCTGAAGAAGTTGATAGGCCACCTTGGTTTGTTCCATTTTATCAGAATTATACTAGCTTTAGTTATAAAATGTGAGATAACTTTGCTTCTCTTCAAGATAAACTCTCAACCATTGATGACAAGTATACCTCGTTAGACAATCATATTTCTAAGATAGAGCATCATGTCATTAAACATGACACTGATTAAGATAATAAGGGTAGTGAAAATTCTGATGAGGAAGAAGCTAAAGATGAAGAAGGTGACGGAGAAGTAGAAGAAAAAGAAGAAGAAGAAAATGTAGAAGATGATGAAGAAGCCACTAGAGAAGAAGAAGAAGAAGGCTCACAGCAATCCAAAGGAAAAGGAATTGTTGAAGATAGTGACACTAACTCTAATACATAGACTTTTGATGTGTTTTTGCTATTTTGTATGCTACACATGCTTAAATTATGAATGTATTTTTCCTTTTTTGTTGCTGTAAAAATGGGGAGTATATGTAAGAAAAGATTATGAATCTTTATATGTATTTGTTTCTAGCTCTGAAACCCTGAACTTTTGAAATGCTTTGTTATCAGTTTGATGTATTATAAGTTCTAATGTTAATGATAACTCTGAAAACTTTGAAACTTCTGACCTTATGATTTACAAGAAATTATTGAGTATACTAATTGACAGGGGGAGTATTATGATTTATCACTTGTGAATAATCCTTAATCAGTTAATGTTAATACATTATATTTTAACACTGGTATCACATATACTCAAAATGATATTTGCCCTTGATCATTATATTTTTTTTGATCGATGACAAAGGGGGAGAAGTGTTTAGCAAAAATTGAGTTGAACTTGACCTTGAACTTGAGCTTGAACTTGAAATGAGCATGATTGATATATGATTTTACAATAAAGAAATGAGCATGATTAATGAAGTATTTGACAAGGAGGAGAAGTATTTGTTGTTGATTGATATACTTGAACTTGAATGATGTATGATTTTAAAATAAAGAAATGAGCACGATTGATGAAATTAATATTGATTCTATTAAGATGAAGCTTATTGAAAGGGGGAGTCTTTTTTAGGCTCACTCAAAATTTTTGCTTCTTGTTTGTCATCATCAAAAAGGGGGAGATTATTGGCCTTACAAGGCTTAATACCCTATTTTGATGCTAACAAACAAGTAGGACTTAACATGCTTCGGTTGAGTGTTGTATTTCTCAGGAATCAATGTTGAAAGTACTCATGTTGCTTGGATCCAAGTCTGATAGCATGGATCAAAGTCTGAAGACCATAAGAGCATGATGATTAAAGAAGATCAACATAAGAGATCAAAGTCTGAATCAATGATGAAATATCAAAAGGATTTAAAGAGATGAAAACTCAGAGAATTCTGAAAGATCAGAGACTAGCAACAAAGAAAGTTCATAGCAAAGAAGAATTTTTAAGTATTTAGGATAAGTCTTTGTAAGTACTTTAAGTTTATTCAAATATGAAGTTTTCATTTTTAAACTCATTAGGCAAAGAGACTTAGAGACCTTAAGATAAAAACTTGGAACATGTTTTTAAAGTTAAAACAAATCTATATTCCAAACAACAATGAGAGAGAAATCAAAAATTGACTAGAAAAGAAAAATAGTTAGTGGACAGACGACTGTTTGTTAATAGACAGAAGACTAGCCAAATTACCAATGCTTAAAACATAAACACAGAAGCTTGACAGACGACTGTCAAGGCTCTAACAGATGACTGCCAGTCTAAAGTGAGAGGATTGTGAATGTTTCACCAGACGACTATCCACCTTTTGTGTTATTGAAAAACTTAAAATTACTTATGGACAGACGACTGTCACCATATGGACAAACGACAACCACCTCATATTCTGGTGACAGATGACTACCACTCAAGGGACAGACGAATGCCACCTTTATGCCTATATTTTTATAGTTATATTAAATGGATAGACGACTGCCACGACTTCACAGTCGTCTGCCTCGCGGCATTTTTCTGATTTTCAACGGATATAATTTTTGAAATTCAAATATTTGGAAACTTAAATAAGTTTAATATATGGAAACAACGCTGAGTATTCTTAGGGAAAAAGTGAGAAAGTTTTCTACATCTATAAATACCCCCAAGATACATTGATTTTAACACACCAAGATCATTAAGAAATCATATTCTGCTGTCATACTCTCTCATTTTGAAATTCTGAAAGTGCTTCAATTGCTCTCATCCTTACTCGAAGTTAAGAGAAGTTTTGTTGAATCTCTCACTGTGTTTGAGCATTGAGTTGTTGATTCTTTCATTTTTTGAAAGATACCTACGGTGATAAGTTTCTATTAGAATTGGTGTATTTCCAAGAGGGGGGGTGAATTGGAATTTTAAAACATTTTCTCCTAGGTTAATCTATCCAACAACAGTATATACACAACCTAGGGACTTCTCTGTGCAATTTCCGAATGCGTAGATAACAGTGATGTGGAAATTAAATCAAACGCAACATTCACACAATAATATATACGTGTGGTAAATATAAAGTGCGGAAATGTGAATGAACACACGATATGATATCGGGGTTTGGCCAACTGTGCCTACGTCCTCGCCTCTAGCTCGCAAGCTAGAGGATTCCACTAATAGCTCACTTAAGGGTGGAGCGACACCGTTTACAAGCAGATCAAATTAACACAGGGCTGACCTTAACCTTAACCAGGTCAATTAGCGAGGCTGACCTTAACCTACATGCCTTAATAGGACAACGCACCTAACTTTCCTAATCGGGTCTAAGCCAATCCAGGACTATTCCAGGGCTAGTCTCCCTCTTTAGGCCCGTGCATGGAATATACAACAAATGTGTATATAATCAGATGGTACGGTGATTGTGCTTTCGTGTAAAGCAGATATGTACCCAAATGAGCGCAATAACATACACCACAATATGATTCAATATCTAAGCTCAATGTGGTCTAAATGGCTCAACTCTCAAAGGTAGTTTCTATATGTGTAATGAGTACGTGAGAGTGGCAAACAAGCAATCTTTGTATCACATGATATTCAACAAATACGTTCACACAAAGATGTCAAGTCTCCAGTATTTCAATCAGCAAGATAACTCAAGCATGTAAGTATTAAATGATGTATATGCTTGGTTTGTAAAAGACATGTAATCTTTGTATTTCAGCAAATAATATATGAATGAAAGAATATTGCAAAAAAGACCACTATCACACAAACAAATATCTCTTCAAATGTATTTATCAATATAAAGCACACTAGATATTTGAAGATGATTTTGCAAACAAAATACTATACGATCTTCTCAGGATATTGGAATGAAGGTGCAAGCTAGGAAGATCTAATAAAGTCTTCTTAGGATAGACTTATCAACAAAGTCCCCTAAGAATCCTTAGGTTTTGCTCTCAAATAAAATCATGTCAAGCAAATAAAACAAGGAGAGCAAACCTTACCAAACACACACTCAATCCACTTACAAATGATGTAGATGATAATAAAAGGTAAGCTTGAGTGAATGAGTAAGAAAATGAGTAGTATAGGGTTTTTATTTTTTAGAGAATTCTTCCCTAATCAAAGTGGCTAATCACACTTAATTTTCTCAAATGAACTCATATATATAGACATGGGAGAAAATATGACCGTTGGGTACCTATTGGGTATAATTAGGAAACTTTAATGATGTTTAAAGCATTTTAACCCTGTTTAAAAAATATTAACTGCGGTAAAAAATCAGGGCAACCCGAAAGGTCCAGTCGACTAGAACAAGTTCGGTCGACCAAGTTTCATATGCTTCAGTCGACCAGGGGACTTTTGAACTGAAGGCTCGGTTGACCAGGAGAGGGCGATTTCTCAATTTTTCGAGGTTCGGTCGACCAGGACATTTTGAACTACCTGGTTTGATCGACTAGACCGTTGGGATTTCTCCCGAGGACCCTCCGGTCGACCAGGTAGTTGGAGTACAAAAGTGGTCGATCGACCAGATGGTTAAACTTTTGACCCCATGGGGTTTCGGTTGACCAGGGCCTTTTGAACTACCTGGCTTAGTCGACCAGAGCCTTGGTCAATTGTTGACCCAGGCCTGGTTTCGGTTGACCAGGGCAGAATGAACTGTCTGGTTCAGTCGACCGAAAGTGCACCAAGTATGCATTTTGGTCCCGTTTCTAATCATACAAACCCTATTCAAGTGCCTAACAAGTATATGTGAAAATATGTGTGTCCTAGGGTCACTTGAGGTCCAATTTGAAGACACTAAAAAAGTCCGATGTCGGTCGACCGAAGGGAAAATCCTAAAGTTTTTCTAAGGTCTATTCTCATTCATGGTTTGCTTGAGGTTACGTAGTAAATCATGCATGTGATGTGTGTGAGCTTATTACAAACGAAATACCTACTTACTATTGCAGACCAATATAAATATATTACAATACTGAATTATAAATTGGTCTTCAAGCTTTTCTTACTTTGTGCACATCTTGATCTTATCACTCTTAGTTCCTACACAAAACCTCAAACACTCATTAGATACAATGAGTATTTGTCACAATCAAAATCGGGCATGACCAATAAGGTCAACAGTTTCTAAGAGCTTCATTTTGAAATTCATATTTTGACTTTACTAAAGTGCATAAGTATTTCAAATTTTTACTAATCAGCTCTTTGAAGAGCAAGTTTTTGTACATCTTGTTTTCTATCTTTGTAACAGGATTAGTTGATGGTTCAAGTATTGAATCGTTGGACCAAACAAGGGGATATTATTTGGAGAAGGTGGGCTCTAGCCTTACCCAAGGAGTGCTTGTAATTGGTGTTGTTCCGGCTGATAAAGGAACGGTAATAGTGAAACCTTTGGCAGTTTTGCCAAGGGCGAGGACATAGGCTGTGTTGAAGCCAAACCTCATAAAAATCCCTGTGTTCTTGTTTCTCTACTCTACTTTTTATTTTTCATTTTACAAAAGATATAATTTGCGTGGTTGCTTTAAATTTAAATTCTGAATGTTTGGTTGTTAAATAGACTGGAAGGTAATTTGTTTTGGACGAATCAACATTGATTGCAGAAACCGAAAAGGACTACGTTGGTTGATTATCCTTGACCTATTAATCTAAAAGTTTATTTAAAAACTGAACATTAGGAAGAAGAATAATTGTGATACAGGGCTTATACTGAGTTCATCAAATTTTCACTTATATATACAGGTTTATTGTTACATAAATTGAGTGTTTGATCTTGCTGTGTTGATTGTGATTGTTTCTAAGTTTTACAACTTAAAAGAACTAATCCTAAACAGACTAAATTTTTTAAAAATCCAATTCATCCTCCCCCCCCCCCCCTTCTTGGGAAGCTATTCTAATTTCAAAAAGAAAGCCATGAAGGCTAGAACATCATGGGAAAAACTTAGTAGCAGCGACTTAGAGGTCGCTAATCTATGCTTGATGGTGCACGAGGATGAAGTATCGTCTTCTAGTTCATTAACTTCATATTATTCATCTGATGATTGTGATTCTGATTGCATGCCTACATTTAGAAAATTACAATTTGAAAATATTTGTGTATCTAAACTGTTAGGTAAAATGACCAAATAAAATGATGATTTGAAAGAGAAATGTGAAAATTGGTCAAAATTATTTAATATTGCAAACCTCTTATGCCTCTATTTTAAAAGAAAAAGATGGTGCTATTGTTGAGCTTGAGAGGGAATTGGAGGATAGCTCCAAAATTATTTTTAAATTCACCGAGGGCAAACACAATTTTGAAAAACTACTTGGTGTCCAAAGAAACTCCTTAAGTAAAGAGGATCTTGGTTTTAATGGTATTGAAAATATTAGATGACCTGATCTTTACTTAGGACATTTTACACACGAGTCAAAGTCTCATGTCCCTCCTAAAGATCCTAGGTGTAGATTACGATGTTTTAAATGCAAACAAATTAGTCATATTCAATTTGATTGTCCACCTAGGAATAAACATGCTAGAATTAGGAAAGTATGGGTAGTTAAGGGAGATTCGACCACTAAGCCCCGTGGACCCAACAAAATTTGGGGACAAGCATAAGTTACTTAGTGTATTTTGCAAGTATGCCTAAGATCGTCCTCCTCCAAGGACCGGTGGTAGTTAGATAGCGAGTGCTCATGGCATATGACCGGCGACAAGGGGAAATTCACTTCAATCGTTCCCAAGGATGGAGGCTATGTGAAATTTGGTGACAATGCAAAAGGACACATCATTGGAGTAGGTAAGGTTGGTAAGAATTCCTCTCTTGCTATTGATAATGTTTTATTGGTTGATGAGCTGAAACATAATTTACTTAGCATAAGTCATTTGTGTGACATAGGATATAAAGTATCTTTTGAAAATGACAATTGTATAGTAGAGAATAAATCATATCACAAAGTACTTTTTACTGCCGATCACCATGAAAATGTGTATACTACTTCTCTTGATAACTTAGATTCACAACAAGTCACTTGTTTTTTTGCTGTAAATGAAGCTAGTTGGTTATGGCATAGGCGCTTAGGACATGCTAGCATGGACTTGTTGTCTAAACTTGTTAGAAAAGAACTAGTAAAAGGCTTGCCTAAAATGTCATTTGTAAAAGATAAAATTTATGATGCAAGTCAAATGTGTAAGCAAACAAAATCTAGTTTTAAGAAAAAGAAATTCATATCTACTACTAGACCATTTGAGATGCTCCATTTAGATTTTTTTTTTCCTAACTCTGTGCAAAATCTTGGTGGTAAATCATATGCTTTTGTAATTGTGGATGACTTTTCTACATTCACATGGGTGTTGTTTCTTGCACATAAAAATGAATCATGTGAACAGTTCACTAAACTTTGTAGGAGAGTTTAGAATGAAAAAAAGATATAGGATAACTCATATAAGAAGTGATAAAGGCACGGAATTAAAAAATGAGAGCATAGAAAAATATTGTGACTTAGAGGGCATATCACATAACTTTTCTGCACCTATGACATCTCAACAAAACAGTGTGGTAGAAAGAAAGAATAGGTCACTACAAGAAATGGGTAGAACTATGCTGAATGAACAAAACTTACCTAAATATTTTTGGGCCAAGGCCATTAATACTGCATGTTATGTTATGAATAGGGTGTTGATTAGACCATCAATTAATAAAACCCCTTATGAAATGTGGAATAAACATAAGCCTAGTATTTCCTATTTTCATATTTTTGGTTGTAAATGCTCTATGCTTAGGGATAATGAATGCTTAGGAAAATTTGACTCTAAATCTGATGAAGGTATTTTCCTAGGTTATGCACTTAATAGTAAAGCATATAGGGTTTTCAACAAAAGAACATTAACTGTCATTGAATCTATTCATGTTGTATTTGATGAATCTAATCCATTTTGTAAGAAAGATGAAGAAGATGATATTGATATTAGAAAATGCTTAGATAAACTATCTATTGAAAACAATGCAAGTGAAAACCCTGAAGTAGATGAAAAATCATCTAAGAAAATAAAAATTAGGAGTTGCCTAGAGATTGGAAATACATTAGAAGTCATCCTATTGATCAAATCATAGTTGAACCATCCCGTGGTGTAGCCATAAGGTCCTCTTTGAGAAATCTAGTGAATCATTCTACTTTCTTATCCCAAGAAGAACCTAAAAATATTAAAGAAGCCATCGAAGATGGGTCTTGGGTGATGTCCATGCAATAAGAACTTTATCAATTTGAAAGAAGCAAAGTGTGGACTCTAGTTCGTTGGCTTAATGATCACACAATTATTGGAACTAAATGGGTGCATAGAAGTAAGAAAGATGAGAATGGGGTAGTAACTAGAAACAAGGCTAGACAAGTTGCCCAAGGGTATAACCAGCAGGAAGGGATTGACTTTGAATAAACATATGCTCTTGTTGCTGGGTTATAAGACATTCATATGCTACTTGCTTTTGCCCTTTTTAAAAATTTTAAATTGTTTTAAATGGATGTTAAAAGCGTTTTTCTAAATGGCTACATTAATGAAGAAGTATATGTAGAACAACCACCCGGTTTTGAAAATCATAAATATCTAGATCATGTTTACTGGTTGTCCAAGGCTTTGTATGGATTGAAACAAGCTCCTAGAGCTTGGTATGAGAGGCTTAGTTGTTTTCTACTAGAAAATGGGTTTACTCGTGACAAAATTGACACTACACTTTTCATCAAATCCAAAAATGATGATATGCTCCTTGTTCAAATTTATGTGGACTATATCATTTTTGGAGCTACAAATGATGAGTTGTGTAATGAGTTTGCTAAATGCATGCAGAGTGAATTTGAAATGAGCAGGATGGATGAACTTAGTTTCTTCTTAAGGCTACAAATTAAACAAACTAATCATGGAACTTTCATATGCCAATTTAAATATATCAGGGACTTGCTAAAGAAATTTAATATGAAAGATTGTAAAATTCTTGGTACACCTATGAACTCTTCCATTAAGCTTGATAAAGATGAGCAAGGAATTCCCGTTGACGTAAAATTGTATCATGGCATGATTGGGAGTCTCCTATATCTCGCTGCTAGTAGGCCTGATATTATGTTTAGTGTGTGTATGTGTGCTAGGTCTCAGGATGACGGTAAGGAATCCCATCTAAAAGATGTTAAACAAATCCTTACGTATCTAGTTGGAACTATAGCGTTAGGCTTGTGGTACCCTAAGAATACTACTTTTAAGATTGTTAGTTATACTAATGCTGACTTTGCTGATAGTAAGATTGATAGAAAAAGTACCAGTGACACTTGTCACTATTTAGGACAATCTCCTGTTTCTTGGTTCTCCAAAAAACAAAACTCAGTTGCCTTATCCATGGCCAAAGCTGAATATATTGCGGCTGGAAGTTGTTGTGCTCAAACTCTTTATATGAAACAACAACTTATGGATTTTGGATTGCACTATGATACAATACCGATTAAATGTGATAATACTAGTGTAATCAACATCTCTAAAAATCCTATCTCACATTCATGAACTAAAAACATTGAGAGTAGACATCATTTTCTTCGTGATCATGTGAAAAAATGAGATGTGACTCTTGAGTTTGTATGCACTAATGAGCAGTGGGCGGACATTTTCACTAAACCACTACCCGAAGATAGATTCATATAGATAAGACGTGAGTTAGGTCTAATGCATAGTAGAGAGGCTTCTTAGATATATCATAGTTTGCATAAATTTATAGGGAGCTCTCTAATAAAATCTACAAGTCTTAGCAACTAATATTATTGTTGATATGCTTAAGACTTGTGAACATTGATTGTTGCTTGTGTGCATGATTCTTATGACTGCTACATGATGTCAATGGACTTTATATTTTATTGCATGATAATATTGAGCATTATGTTTTACTGGTTGATCATACTGGAACTGTTTGAGTAGTTGTGGATAAACTGTTAGGATTTATAAACTCAAACAGGATACTATTTATACAGGATCTGTTTTGGAAAGTCCAATTTTCAAATAGCACTGCCAAATTTTTTTTCAAAACCTTTCCAAACTCATAATGTATAAATATTACACTCACCCATTGCCTAGAATTCTTAACTCTTGTAGATTTTTTTGCTGTTGCCAAATAGGGGAGATGTATGTAAGGGCAACAAATTGGGTTGCTAACCCTATTAAATCGAATTGTGGATTGAATTGAATTGATGGCAAAAAATTAGGTTGTTAACCCTATTGAATTGAATTGTGGATTGAATTGAACTGAAAATATTATTTAGAACTTTACATGGTGCACATTGTTAGGAGGAGCCTCTTAAGACTATACCCATTTTTTGCATGATGTATTTGTCATCATCAAAAAGGAGGAGAATGTTGACCTTATAGGTTGCACCCAGTTTTGATAATGAAAAATACTCAGGTATTTGATAAATGTCAAGTGTTTGTGTAGGTCTAAATTAATATCCCAATGAAGGACACTTAAAGCAACTAGAAGACCCTGAAGACCTTTAAATTTGTAATTGTAAATTCAATATGTGTAATATGGGTCGGTAATAGTAACTTAGGATGTGGTCTATATTTACCTTACCTGCACATCATGCATATAGGATATATGGTAAGCTCAATAAGACAATAGTAAGACTCTAGGCCCCAACACTCACACACATAGCATATAATATATAAGAGTGTTGAAATTGTGCTTGAATTGAACATTTCTAAGCAACTTGAGAGATCTTTGGCGACCGAACCCCTGGAGTTCAAAACTCCTCAGGCACCCGACTATTGACACGTAAACGAGTTGACCAGGCATTCGAGTGACCGATCCATAAATACACACACCTTCCACGGGTGCCCAAACCCCTTGAAAATGGTAGTCCACCAACTTGGGCGACCGATCTTTTTAGTTCAAAAAGAATCCCGGGCAACCGAACACATCGATTCGGGACACTGAATAAAGGACTGGGCACCCAAAGTCACGAAGCAGTGCTACTGACTTTAATTCAGGTCTCCGAACGTGAAATCGGGCTACCGAACTAAGTTTAATAAAATTTATTATTGAGTCTTGTCGAGTGACCGAACCTAGGTTCAACCACCTGAACCCCAGCCGGTTAAAATTAATTTAACTGCAGTAAAATAGGGTTAATTTGGGTTGATTGTATTTTAACCTTTTGGGACCTTTTTAATTATTCCCATTATGTCCCAACCGGTAATATTTTTACCTCTGGCTATAAATATGAGTTCATTTGCATGATTAGAACAAGATTAGCAAACAGATTAGCCAAAATATCCTCTCCCTTGAACATACACTTTTGGCCAAATACTCTCAAATCTCCATTCATTTCATATCTTCTATGATTGTGTGAACATCTCTAGAGTGCTTGAGATTGCTATAGTTTGCTAGAAACTCTCATTTGAGTGATTGATTGCTATATTTCTTCTAGGAAGTTTTAGCTTAGGTTTATCCCACATATTTGTTCATTATAAATCTTGTGTGGGGATAAACCAAGTAAGCTTAGGATATTTTCATATTTGTTGCAAGTGTCCAATAGCTTGATTTTTGTTGTGCAAAGATTTCTCAAGCAAGAAAGTATTTTCAAACTAGTGTTGTGTATCTTTCATTGAGGGAAACTCTTTTTGAACTAGTTTGATTATCTGATTCGTATACTTGGAATATTGATGTGCTATTGAAATACTCTACTTTTATTCCAAGATATTGCTAGTGTTAAATACTCTTGAGCATCATACTGAATATATTGATTTGATAGTTGATTGCACAAATCCTGCATCACTGAGCTTACGCTATATCCATGCTATTGATGTGTATGTGAATGTGCGTTTTTGGGTACATATCAGCATTACATGAAAGCACTATTTCTTCACCATCTATTTGAGAGAGTACTATTGTATTTCTAGGTGTGGCCTGAAGGGGCGATAATCCAGCCCGGTAAGGATTGGTTGTAAAGGTTGAGGTTAGCTCTGTACTAATTGACCTAGTTTGTATAGGTGCCACTCCACCTGCTTAAGTGAGCAATTATAATGGTAATCCTTGTACTTGTTAGCCAAGGCGGGGACGTAGGCAATTGGCCAAACCTCGATAACATTTCTACATGTCACTCTTACTTTACTGCTTTCTGGTGCTTGTGTTGTTAATTAGATTGCTTTATTTATTTACTGGTGCATATTACAACTGATTTACATTACTTACACTAGATTGACCATAGGGTTGTGAAAATATTACTGTTAGGAGATTGATCTGGGGCTTAAATTTTAAAAGTACCAATTCACCCCCCCCCCTTTTAGGATCACGGTAAAGCTAACATATATGTAGGAGACTCATCGACTAGTGCAGGGAACTCATCGACTAGGAGATCTCGGGACCACCTGGGATTGCAGAGATGATTCATCGATGAGAATAGGGAACTCGTCAACTAGTGTATAAGGGTGACTCATCAACAAAGAGATACCGAGACCTATCTGAGATCTACAGAGAAGACTCATTGATGATAGCAGGGCACTCGTTGACTGGTGCATGTGTGTGATTCATCGACTAGTCCATGGACTCATCGACAAGTGGCCTTGAGCAGACTGTAATAAATGTGCGATATGGCTAGTTTTTGCCTTGTCTCTTCTCCATTAATGTCCAACGGCTAGCTAGTGACATGCTCATCTTCTTAGCAATAAATATACCTCAGTAGCATTCATTTTTAATTAATTAAGCATTGGTGGTTTAGAATATTCATTGTGCATTCATTCTAGGTCTCATATTTGCTCTCAAGCTCTTTTGCTCCTTATTATTGTTTACACATCATTTGCAATAGAGAGTAGTGTGAGGTTTATACTTGTAATATCAGCTTAAGAAGAGGCATTTTGTATTGTACCTTCTTGCTATTGATTCATTGTACTTGAAGGTTCTTTTAGAGCCATTGTGAAGGACGTTCTTGGGGAACTCTATTTTGTAGCTCTTGGTGAGCAGCTTGGATGGGGTCCCATCTTGTAAAGGCTTCTTTGGCTTGAATGAAGATTGTTTAATGGATTTGGGAATCCTTGCCTTGGAACTAAGGCATGGACGTTGGCTTGGAGTCGAACAACATTAAATCATTGTGTTGAGCTTCTCTCTCTCTCTCTCTCTCTCTCTCTCTCTCTCTCTCTCTCTCTCTCTCTCTCATCTATTTATTTGTTTTTGTTTATTTGCTTTGGTACAATTGTGATATATTTCACTTGCTTCTTGCCTAGTCATTTTATTTTGTAGAAAAATTCATATATCCATGAAAGACATCCATTCACCCCCTCTCTAGACGCACACTCAAGCCATTAGAATTAATCCCAACTAGGATGGTAACTGGCTGGAGGATGTATTGATTACAAAAAACTTAATTTAGCTAATAGGAAGGAATATTTTCCTTTGTCATTATTGAAGCATATTTTAGAACGTGTGGCTAGTTATGCAATTTATTATTTTTTGGATGGTTTTTATAGGTATTACCAAATTGTTGTAGCACCTGAGGACCAAGAGAAGTCTACCTTCACCTGTCCTTTTGGTACCTTTGCTTTCACCAGATTGTCGTTTGGTTTGTGTAATGCTCCAACTACTTTTCAAAGATGCATGATGAGTATTGTTTCTGATATGATTGAAGATATTTGTGAAATATTCATGGATGATAATCTGGCACGTGTTTTGAAAAGATGTGAAGAAAATAATCTTGTACTTAATTGGGAGAAATGCCAGTTTATGGTCACTCATGGCATTGTTTTAAGCTACATAGTTTCTTGTGAAGGTATAATAGTTAACAAGGCAAAAATTAATATCTAAACTCCCTATCCCTAGGATAGTTAAATATATTCATTCTTTTTTGGCCATGCTAGCTTTTATAGGCAATTTATTAAGGGGTTTAGTTCTATTTACTGGCCTAGCAAGGCTTAATCTCATTTTGATGATAACAAATCAAGGTTACTTAACATGTTTGTCTAAGTTACGTTTTAGGCTTAAGTGTTTTTATGAAATCAAGTGAGAATGCTTGAAGAGTTTAAATGAAGTTTACACTTAAAGGTATTAGGTATGATGGATATAAAGCTTCAAGTCCTGAAGAATATGAAGTTTATTGAAGCATTGGTCAAAGATCAGAAGGATACTGAAAGCTTTATGACAAGAAGACTTAGGAACTTAGAGAGTTTTATCTTGTTAAAGTGTCATGTAAGTACTTCGAGACTCAATATTGAAGATTGAAGCTCTTAGGAATTATTATAGACTTAGAGAATTGTTTTTAAATCATGGAAAATATTTTCCCAAAGGCTAAAATAATTTTTCCAAGTTACAAGGTTAAGGGTTGGAACCAAACTTTAAAAAACAAAATATGGCTAAGTGGTTAGGCGACTGATGATCTCACATCAGGTAATTGATATGCTACTGACTTTGTTAATGAACAAAGAGAACAAGATCTAGCAACTAAACCATTGTGAATAGTCAACTAACCCAATACCCACTTTTTGAATGCACTATTTTTAAAGAGGTTAGGCGATTGACTCTGTGGCTCAGTCAACTGATGTATGTGTTTTAAACTATTACCAACGTGGAACTTGTTTGTAAATTTGGACGATTTGGTTTCCAAAATTAGAGAAATTTTGGGGAAAATGGTCTAAAATGTATCTACCTTATTTAAAGGTATTATTATCGCAAATTAGGTTAACTCATGACACATATACAATTCAAAAATTAAATTATATTGCTGAAATTCTTTTCTGAATAACTGCTGTGTTCTCTTGCTGGAACATTGAGAAATTCTGATTTGATCTTTTGAAATCCATGGTCTTTAATCAAATTACTAGTGATATAATCTCGAGCTTCATCTCTTTATTGATTTTAATGAAGTATATTGTGATTCTAACGTGTACAAATATGCTTTTTTGATGAGTATCTCTATTGTACAAACAATCTTGTTTTTTGTTTTTTTGTTTTTTTATTGACGATTTAGGGTTTTGAATATTTGCCTAGTGAGAGGGCTGTTCTCGTTAGAGAGGCATCTCCACCTTGAATGGAAAGAGGGCTACTTCACTTGGTAACAAAGTGGAAAGGAAAATCCTTAAAGCGAGTTGTTTAAGGCAATGATATAGGCAATTGGCGGAACCTTATAAAAATCTTGGTGCTCCAAGAAAACTTGGGGGGCATGGAATTATCTTTTAAACATCTATATATAGTCCTAACTATAATGATTTTAAACACCAAGAAGTTTTCTAGCTATCAAGAACTCTCAAAGCTCTAAATCTCTTGCGCTTATCTTGCTTTCACTACTGAATTGCTACTGATCCTAACTCCGAATTTGAGTCTTCAAAGTCCTAATCTTTCAATACACGAAAGAAAAATTTGATGATTTAAATTCAATAAAGCTTTAATCTCTTTATATTGAATTACATTAAAGTACATTTGTGTTGAATATTGTGCTAACCAGCTCTATTTTGAGAGTGTCTCTTGTACACAAATTTATCTCTACTTGTTTCTTGTTTCTAGACATTGGATTGTTGTGCCAAGCGAGGGGATATCATTTGGAGAGGCGGACTCTAGCCTAATCGAAGGAGTGTTGTAAACGGTCTTGTTCCACCCGGCAAATGAACTGACTTAGTGAATCCTTTGGTGGTTTGCCAAAGGCAAGGACGTAGGATGGGTATAAGCCAAACCTTGTAAAACTCCATGTTCCTCTCTCTCTTCCCTACTCTTTATTTTTCAGCATACTTTACAAACTGCGAGGATGCTTTACAATTTCATAATTCTGAGTGTTTGGTTATTAAATAGACTGGAAGATAATTTGTTTTGGTTTGATCAGCATTGATTGCGGAAACCGAAAGAGACTACCTTGGTTGATCATCCTAAACTTATTAAATTGAAGGTTTATTTAAAATCTGAACCATGGAAAGAAGTGTGATTGCGAATTTTAACATAGGTCTTAAACAAATCCAACAAACATTGCATATTACTATAGGGCTATTGTCACAAAATTCAAGTGCTTGGTTATTTTGTATTGATTGTGGTTGATTAGGATTGATTATTTTATAAGTACTTTATAATTATGTTTGGGTTGTGTTTATTGTTGTAATACAAAAGTTTTAAAAAGAACATAATTCTTTTTAATCCAATTCACCCCCCTCTTGGGAACAATATCCTATGTTGGCCTAGCTAGGCTTACAATTCTTGATTTTGATGATAACAAAGTAAGGCTATCTAATTTGCTTCAAAGTGGTGATATTTCAGTTAATGAAAGCAAAGTGGATTTCAGATGATAAAATGACAATTTTGAAAGCTCATGTCAAAGATCAAGGATCAAATGAAGCTTAGACCTTAAAATGACTGATTTTGAAAGCTTACAATGATCAAGGAACATGGAAGGCTCATACCAAATTAAGGATCCATAATGAAAGCTCAAAGAAGATTGAAAATCAAGGATCAGTGACAAAGAGATAAAAATTCAAGAGAGTCAATAGGAGATACATTGTAAGTACTTCAAATATAATTCAAGTATGGATTTTCATTTTGAAGCTTATTAGGTAAAGAGATCTAGAAACCTTGTTTTTAAGTCTTGGAACATATTTTTCAAAGAAAAACAAATTGATATTCCAATATTGAATAAGCAAAGAAGAGAGAGAACAAAAATATTTTAAAATAAGAAAAAATTGCTTGATAGGCGACTGATTGCATGTGGATAGTCTACTACCATGTTAAAGAATTTTAAATGAATAGACAGAAACATAACTGTCAACTATCTAGAACTTGACAAACGACTACCAGTGAAATTTGAGATGACTGACTAAGTTTTGACAGTCAACTATCACCCTTCTGCTCATCTTTAAAAACTCAGTTATTAAGTGACAGGCGCCTGACCCCCTATTGACAGACGACTGCCACCCTACTTCTTGTGTATTTTATATGTGTGATACACTAATAGGGGACTAATAGAGACCTCACGGTCAACTGTCATGTGACAAAATTTAAAATACATAACGGTCATATTTTTAAAAATTCAATTACTTAAGGCTCAAACTTATTTAAATCTTGGACCCTACTGCAAGTAAACTTAGGGAATAAGCTAGATACTTTTCTACATATATAAATACACCCAAGTTAAATTGATTTAATTACCAAGAATTGAATTCAGCATTCAAATCTCTCTCAATTGCTCTCAAATTCTCAAGGCTCTCTCTTACTCTCAACTTGCATGAAGCTTACTGAGTTCTTGTTGATTCTTACTCAGTGATATTGTGCTACAAATACTAATTATTTCATCCATTGAAAGAATCATACGGTGAAATACTTTTAGAGCTTCAATCTGAATTTCATATTGTGAATTACATTGAAGTATATAGTTTTTGACTGTACTAATAAGCTCTTTTAGGAGCAAATCTTGTACATCTTATTTCAAATCTCTTTAGCAGATTGATTGATGGTTCTAGTGTTGAATTGTTGAACCGAACAAGGGTATATCGTTTGGAGAGGCAGGCTCTAACCTAACCGAAGGAGTGTTGTAAATGGTATTGTTCCACCTAACAAAGGAACTGACCTAATGAATCCTTTGGTGGTTTGACAAAGGCGAGGACGTAGGCTGGGTATAAGCCGAACCTTGTAAAACATTATGTTCCTCTCTCTCTCTCTTCCCTACTTTTTACTTTTCAGCAAACTTTACAAAGTGTGTGGATGCTTTATAAATTTCTGAATTCTGAGTGTTTGGTTGTTAAAATGGACTAGAAGATAATTTGTTTTGGTTTGGTCAGCATTGATTGCAGAAACCGAAAGGGACTACATTGGTTGATCATCCTAAACTTATTAATCCGAAAGTTTATTTAAAAGTTGAACATTGGGAAGAAGTGTGATTGTGAATTTTAAAATAGGGCTTATACAAATCCAACAAGCATTACATATTACTACAGGGCTATTGTTACAAGAATCAAGTGATTGTTTATTTCGTTTTGATTGTGATTGATTTGTATTGATTATTTTACACATATTTTGTGATTGTGTTTGGGTTGTGTTTATTGTTATAATACAAAAGTTTTCAAAAAGAACATAAAATTTTTAAAACCCTATTCACCCCCTCTCTTGGGAACTATATCCTATTTTCATCTTATTTTTAGTATGTTTTATATTCATTGAGAATTTACTTAATATTGGGAACTTGCTGAATATTTAGAATTGTGATTGAATCAAGTTATTATCATATTGGCTGTAAGTTTGTGTTGATTGGATTAAAAATTTAGACAAGCATTAATCTTTGAATTCTTGGATAAAATTGTTGAGGTAAAGGTTTGTGATTGATTATATAATTGAAGCTTAAGTTCTAAGATAATCCAACTTTCACTAATGAATTTGTATCCTGAAATTATCATTGAGTATTGCTAAAAATCAGATTTTGATAAATTGCTCAACTGAATTAATTGAAGTATTCAGTTTGGATTATATTTTCATATTTCTTATTCATATCTAGGATTCCCGATTGGTATAGTATATTTTCTATTTAGATATTGTGATTTTGTGGTTGTGATGAACTAAATTAAAATGGTAATACAAAACGGAAATTCCACTAATAAATTTTTCATTACCCAATTCATCCCCCTCTTGGGAATACATCTTTAATTTCAATTGGTATCGGAGCCAGGTTGTAGTAAATCCTAATAAGTAGCTACATAAATATCCCTATGGTAGACTTAGGTGTATCCCCTTTTGGTGAAGGCCAATCTTCATCTAGACCTCCCATTTTTTGCAGTGTAAACTACACCTTCTAGAAACAACGAATGAGGATATTCTTACAAACTATGGATTGGAAGGTCTGGAAAGTAGTTACCCATGGTGACTTTATTCCCACTAATAATGAGATAAATGGTGACTTTATTCCCACTAAGAATGAGGTCCCTAAACAAGAAATTGAGTTGAATGACACTAATATGAAATAGTTGTAGATTAATTTAAGTGCAATGAATGCATTATATTGTGCTTGAGATGCCAATGAATTCAATAAAATAATGGGATGTAAATCAGCTAAAGAAATTTGGGATAAGCTTCAATTAACCTAAGAAGGAACGGTTGGCATAAGGGATCGTAGTGTTAATTTTGGTGTAATCCCAAGAGGGGGGGGGTGAATTGGGTATTTTAAAATCTTTCAGATTATTTACCAATTAATCCCTATTTCTATATTTAACAAATTAATTGCAGGGGTTTGAGGCTGATTTAAGTTATTATATCAATGAATTTTTTTTTTACCCAATTAAGTGCGTGTGGGGTTATTCAACATACACACGTGCAAGAAAGACAATGAAATGCGCTGTGGAAAATAAAAGGAGTAAAGGAAGAGGGAAGGCAAACATAGTTTTTACAAGGTTTAGCCAACCCGGCCTACGTCCTCGCCTTGAGCAAGCCACTCAAGGATTCCACTAAATCCCTACTCCTTTAACCAGGACAGAGCTTCCCTCACATTCACTACTTACAAGAGGCACAACTTCCTCCTCACCCGGTTCACAACCCGAACCGTGATTACAATATATAATGTCAAATCTGAAAAACAATTCAAGATTTGCTTCTAACAAAGCTAGTGAGTATAATTGAAACCTAGCACATATCCATATGATGAAACTTGAAGTTCAGTATGTACGTAACAATATAATCGTTAGATGAATGATTTGCTTTAACACACAATTTCCATTTTTATCAATTCTCCCAAAATAATGATATAAGTAAATGCTTTGGAGAAATTAGGGTTTTAGTTCAACTTACTAGATACACGAATACCAACTATGAACTTATCAATAGATTTGTCTTGAATATTATAACGATCAAAATCAATATGTTTTCTTTCAAATATTTTACCACAATATAATCTTTGTAACATGCAAATATATATATATATATATATATATATATATATATATATATATATACACAATATGATTTCCAAAGATCAAAACCTAATACAATATTTTCAAAAAATATCCCTCAATAATATATAAAGTTATGAACACTAAAGATATTCAATCAAGTAGTTTTGTAATATCGAAAATATCAAGTCTTTAAATATTCAATAATGGATTTTGAAATGAAAAACTCTTTGAAAAAATAAATATCAACAAGCAAATCAGTTTAGACAAAAAACTCTATGAGAATAAATATGAACGAGCAGATCAATTTACCAAACCCCAAAACCCAAATGAAAGCACAATGATTGCAAGATTGCCTTTTGAAAATCGAGATAGCCTTAGCTCATATTCGACGTACAAACTTTGAATCCCAAGCAAAACTTTCCATATTGTGTTCAAAGTTGTGCTAATCTTACAATATGCTCAATTGTATGCCAAAGGTTCATTCTCTTTTCTCTTCTTGTTTTTCTTCTTGATCTTTTACAGGAACTAGGGTTTAGATGTTGATTATATAGGTAACCTTGCCCTTAGAATGAATCTTAACCGTTGGATCAAAAAATAATTCGCGAGTTCTCGCATTAAAAATTAAATTTTAAACTTTCCCATAAGTTTAGATGACTAAGGGTTAAGGCTCAGATGACTAAAGTTCCTTAGAGCTTCGAAAAAATGAACCTGGACATAATGTCAGACGATTGAGGTTAGGGTTCAGTCTTCTGAAGTGTCGGGTTCAGACGACTGAAGTCTGAATTTAGTTTTTTGATGTGCTTCTGCCAAGTTCTAAGTTTCACCATTAATTCTTCAGATGACTGAACTTGATCTTCTGTCTTTTGAAGAAATTCTTTAGATGTCTCAGCTTAACTTTGGTCTTTTGAAGTTAAATCTTCAGAAGATTGAACGTGGAGTTCGGTCTTCTGAACTGTTCATCTTTTGGATTTTTCCTTTTTAGTTTCAAAAATAAGCTTTGCTCTCTTTCTTTGCTTTTTTTTTTTTAAATATTTTCCGGGGATTCAAAATTATTTTTAATTCCATAAATATCCCCTAATGATGTTCATGAGATGCCTGAGTCCTAAGGTCAGTTTAGGGTATATTTTGAGCCTCAAATTAAAGCATATGAAATATGTGAATACATTAGTTCTAAATACTCATTCCCATGACGATCTTGAACTTGCCGCTTGCATCTTCAATCTTCAACTCTTTTAGTTCCATGGATTGTGCCAAGATGTATATTCTTTAATCTTCATGGCTTCCATGACTTGTTATCCTTCCGTGCATGCTAAATATTGTTCCTATTCACAATCTCAATGCACATATAAAATACCAAGTGATTTGTCATTATCAAAACAAAATTGGACTTATAAAGTCAACAAGTAGGATTGACATGCTTACCAATGAGTATGAGGCCTTTAGGATGAACCCTGAGGAGTTTATTAGTAGTATGCATACTAGGTTCACCAACATAATTAATTCCCTTAATGCACTAGGTAAGAACTACTCCACATACGAAATGATTAGGAAAATTCTTAGAGGACTTCCTCCTATTTGGGAACCTAAGGCCACTTCCACAACAGAGGGTAAAAACTTGAAAACTACTTCCCTAGATGAACTTATAGGATTGCTTCTCACATATGAGATGATGATAAATGAAAGAACTATTGAGGGTAGTAAAATTAAGAAATCAATAGCTCTTAAAGCCTCAAAGGAGAGCTCAAGTGAGGAAGAGGACAGTGAGGTGGATGACGATGATCTTGCCCTGTTCATTAGACATCTATGAAAATTCTTTAAAAATAATAAAATATTTTCTAGAAAATTTAGAGGGTCATAAACAAGCAAGGGTGAATCAAGCAAGAAAGAAACAATAAATGAACCCCTGACTTGCTATAATTGTAAGAATGTATGACATATAAAGCATGACTGTCCACAGCTAAGAAATACGCCAAGAAGAAGAAAAAGAAAGCAAAAAAAGAAATGACTTAGGATGACTCAAGCTCAAGTGACTCTGAAAGTGAATCAAGTGATCAAGAGATAGCTAACCTGTGCTTCATGGTGAGAGACGATGAGGTAAATTCCTATTCAACTTCATTTGCTAAATCTAGTGATGATTCAAGTAATGACTCATGTGGGAGCATGCCTTAATATAGTGAAATTCAAGATGAATTATTCTCATAGCATAAAAGGTTCATAAAAGTATCCAAGAGAAACATCCCCCTAAGAGAAAAAAAATGAAATGTTAATGAACCAACTAGAATCATCAAAATCAGTTGAAAAAAAAAAAAAAACTTAGTTATTAATGAACTTGTAAGTAACATTAGTCAAATGTCTCAAGAACTAGTAAAGTTGCAAATGAATGGTAAAGGTATAAAAGACTTAGAAATGCATAGTCTTGAAAGTAAAATTAAGGATCAATCTAAAAATCATCTACAACTTCACTAGAGAAAAAGAGAATTTTGATAAACTCATTGGATCACAAAGAATGTCTTTGGATAAAAAAGGCATAGGATTCAATGGAGTTGAGAATAAAAAAAAAAAAAAAAATCTTTACATGGTGTATTTTGTAAAAGCTTCAAAACATTATGCAAGCACATCTTCAACTAATGCGTATGAACACACTACGAGTTTCTTATGTAAGGAGAAGGGACACATAAAGTTCAAATGTCCATACAAGAGAAAGAATAGTTAAAATAAAAAGAGTATGGAAATTCAAAAATGAAATTAAAATAGATTCAATAAGACCTAAGATGGTTTGGGTACCAAAAGTAACATCTTGGAATCCCTTCTTGTAGGTTTGCTTTAGGTCTACACCATCAAAATACAAATGGTAATTGGATAGTGGATGCTCAAGGCATATGACTAGAGATAAATCCAAGTTCACCTCATTGACACTAAAGGATGGTGGACAAGTCACTGTCGGAGACATTGCTAAAGGCAGAATCATCAACATTGGTAAAGTTGGTAAGGAACCCTCCTTGGAAATTGATTATGTTTTATTGGTAAAAGGGTTAAAACATAGTCTGCTTGGCATTAGTCAACTAAGTGAGAAAGGTTTTGAAGTAACATTCAAATAATACAAATGTACAATTGAACAGAGTGAAAAGCATGACACCTTGTTTATTATTAATCGAGTTGATAGCGTATATTGCATAAACTTTGAAAACCTGATATCTCAAGAAGTTAAATGCTTAATAGCTTTAAATGAAGCTAGTTGGTTTTGGCATAGGAGACTAGGACATGCTAGTATCGACTTATTGTCCAAATTAGCTAGAAAGAACTTAGTTAAGCGTCTACCTAGCACCAAGTTTGTAAAGGACAAGGTGTGTGATGCTTGTAAATTGGGATGCAAACCAAGAAAAGTTTTAAGAAGAAGAAGCACATCTCTATTGGTAGGTCACTAGAACTTATTGAACTAGACTTGCTTGGCTCCACCAATACAGAAAGCTTAGGAGGAAAGCAACACACATTTGTCATAGTTGATGGCTATTCCAGGTTTACTTGGGTACTTTTCCTATCCTCCAAGGACAAAGTGTGTAAGATGTTTATCAAATTATGTAAGAAGCTTCAAAATGAAAAGGGGTATGGCGTACTAAATATTAGGAATGACCGAGGTAGAGAATTCAAAAATAAAGATGTTGAAAACTTTTGTGATGAACATGGAATATCTCACAACTTCTCTACACCTCGTACACCTCAACAAAATGGAGTTGTTGAAAGAATAGGTCACTTCATGAAATGGCTAGGACCATGCTAAATGAGCATAACCAGCCTAAATATTTTTGGGCTGAAGCGGTAAACACCACTTGCTACGTGATGAACATAGTTTCCCTTAGGACCAACCTAGGGAAGACCCTATATAAACTCTGGAAAGGTAAAAGACCAATTATATCTTACTTCCTTGTATTTGTATGTAAGTGTTTTTTCTTGAATGATAATGAGGACCTAGGAAAATTTGATGCTAAATCAGAGGAAGGAATCTTCCAAGGATATGCTTTGAATAGCAAAGTCTTTAGAGTCTACAACAAAAGGACCCTTTCAGTTGTAGAGTCCATTGATGTAGCATTTGATAAGGCTAATCCATTCTCTTATAAACCTATTGACATTGATGAAATATAAGTTAGAAAAGGCTTAGAAGATCTAGCAATTTAAGAAATAAAGGCCAAGAGTAATGAAACCAGCACACCTTTGAATGATAACTCTCACGATCAGTCTGAATTGCCTAAGGATTGGAAGTTTCTAAGGAATCACCCTAAGGAACAAATTATAGGTGAACTTTTATGAGGAGTGTCCACTAGATCATCATTGAAAAATCTATGTAATCATTGCGCGTTCCTATCTCAACAGGAACCCAAGAACATAAATGAGGCTATTAATGATGAGTCATGGATATTAGCTATGTAAGAAAAATTAAATCAATTAGAGGGAAATAAGGCTTGTATGTTAGCTCCTAGACCGTCTAATCACTCGGTAATAGACACTAAATGGGTTTTTAGGAATAAGAAGGATGAGAATGACATTGTAGTCTGTAACAAGGCTAGACTGGTAGTTAAAGGTTACAATAATGAAAAAGGAATAGATTATGATGAGACCTTTACTCCTGTAGTTAGAATGGAAGCAATTAGAATGCTCCTAACTTATGCATCTCACAAGAACTTCAAACTCTACAAAATGGATGTGAAGAGTGCATTTTTGAATGGTTTCATAAATGAAGAAGTATACGTAGCTCAACCTCCTGGATTTGAGGACTTTCATTTTCCTAATCATGTGTGTAGACTAACAAAAGTCGTATATGGATTAAAACAAACTCCTAGAACTTGGTATGAACAATTAAGTAGCTTCTTGTTAGAAAATGGTTTCTCTAGATGGAAAATGGATAGCACCACATTCATAAAGTCTAAAAGCAATGATATGCTTATCATCCAAATCAATGTTGATGACATTATCTTTGGTGCTACCAATAAGGAATTATGCAAGGACTTTACAAAATGCATACAATATGAGTTTGAAATGAGCATGATGGACGAGTTGACATATTTCCTTAGTCTTCAAATGAAGCAAGCTAAGAATGGCACATTTATAAATCAATCAAAGTACATAAAGGACCTGCTCAAGAAATTTTTAATAGAGGGTGGCAAGCCATTGGGTAGACCAATGAGCACCTCTATCAGTCTTGATAGAGATTAGCAAGGAAAACTAGCAAATGTAAAATACTACTATGGCATGATAGGTAGTTTGCTCTATTTGATGGCTAGTAGACCTGATATCATGTTCAGTGTCTACATGTCCTCTCGTTTTCAAGCAACTCCTAAAGAATCTCACCAAATAGCAGTCAAGAGGATCTTGAGGTATTTGATAAGTACCATTGACTTAGGTTTATGGTATCTTAAAGATACAACCTTTGAGATGATTAAATATTCGAATACAGATTATGCCGGATATAAAATAGATCGAAAAAGTACAAGTGATACTTGCCACTTCTTAGGACAGTCTCTGGTATCTTAGTTTTCCAAGAAATAGAATTTTGTGGCATTGTCTACTACTGAGACTGAATACATTGCAGTAGGTAGTTGTTATGCACAGACATTGTACATAAAACAAAAACTCAAGGATTTCAATTTGGAATATTGGATTGTATGATTAAATGTGATAACAGCAGTGTCATTAATATTTCCAAAAGTCCTATTTCTCACTTTTAGACCAAGCACATTGACATTAGACACCACTTCCTTAGAGATCATGCGCAAAAGGAAGATATTATTCTTGAATTCATAAATATAGATGAACAATGGGTGGATATTTTCACAAAACCTCTTTCTGAGGATAGGTTCATCTCTATACAACAAGATAGGATTATTACACAGCAGAGACGTAATTTGAGAAGGATAAGTTAATAAGAATGTGTGGTTAAGTTAAATGAACATGCAAGTCAAAAATCTTGAAAGCCAAGCAATTGACTCTTCACCTTCAGTCGACTGAACTTACACTGACATACAAATATCCCAGGTTCAAGCTCATCAGGTAACTGACTCATTGAGTGCAGTTGGCTGACTCGCTACTGACTTGTGAAATTTTAATAAATACATGGGTCTGTCAACTAACCTGCAGAGGTATATAAACCTTATGTTTGTCAAAACCCTAACTTTTCGAACATCAATCTACTGACTCTGTTTCTCTAGTCACCCAAAGTCCTCTCCTTCATCTTTAAGTGACTCCCATAAAGATTCCACTGTTTAATCTTTAAAACATCACTCCATCTTTCATTATACTCTTATCTTCGAGGATTTCACCGAATATTTTCTCAAGAATTATGCCAAGAACCAAGCAAATGGAATACTGAGGCTTGACCTCCGGAAAGGATGACACGAATGATATAAAAAGGTGGTTGATGACTCCTTACGCTAGAAAAATGTATTAGGAACAGATCTGATCTACCAAACCCATTCTTGGTAGGGTTTTAGATGTTGATTTCTTTAGAGATGATTTTCCCAACATTTTGCCTACGTTTAATACTTTGGGTTGGGAACAATTTATCATTTATCAAGATAAAGGTATTTATCCCAACTTAGTTCGATTATTATATGCCAACATGACAAAGGGCGATACTTTGTATTCCACTTTGGTTATGAACAAATGATTTGCTATAACTTGTCAAACTCTAGCTATTAGGCTTAGAATCCAAGAAGGAGAGTTTCAATGTCCACCACTTGGAGAATCTTAGATAAAGGCCCAAGATTTCACTCCTGAGGAGTTCTTACCCATGACTATAACCAAAGTTCCCATTTATTTTGGTCATCTTCCTTTGTACCGACAACTTAATCTAGAAGCCCAAATATTGCATAAACTCATCACATATAACATCTTGCCTAGGGTAGGGTCCCATCATTATATATCCTACCTAGATTGCTTTGTAATCTAGTGTTAATATAAGGGCAAGCATCTTGACTTGCCTAGCCTAATGTTGAAATGGATGATTTCACATGAATAAGCTAGAAGGGTAAATCTTCCTTATGGAGGAATTTTGACTGTCATTTTTGAACATCTAGGCATTACCAATCCATCCACCTTGTTAATAAAACGAACACATTATGATATGTTTTCATCCACTACCATTAAACAAATGGTTTATGAAAAGTATTAGCAACATGGATATTTTCTTAAGAGCGGTAGGGCATGTAGAGCTCCACAACAGACTCCGGCATTGCACCAAGCTCTTAGACTCCAACAAGCTGCACCACCAGAAGATGATGCTTCCTCATGGTTTGTAACCTATCAACAACATATGAATTCATAGCTGAGTTATTTTCATGGTGGAATGCATATTGGTTTTAGTTCACTTTAGTTAAGCTTCACTGGTTTTGATCAGCAACTCAGACTCCTTGAGAGCTATATGGGTGAACTATCTTCATCGTGAGGGAAGGCTCCCATGGAGACAAGATCGGGTGGTGATGATGATGAGGTTGATGATGATAAGGAGGAGGGTACGAAATCTGATGGTGGTGACAAAAATGCTAAAGACATATTTTCTTAATCTCTTTTTATCTCAAACAATTGGGTTGTAATATTTGTGTTTGATACAACTCTTGACATTTTTCTTTCTTTTTCTACTTTCTATTCATGTTTATTCTAGATATTTTGTATTGTATGCTAATTTTGGATTATCTTGAATATATTTTGCATGTTGATTGTTGGATATCTCAATTGGACATCTTGAAGGATATTTCTTGAGAAATGTATGCTGGATTTGGACCTTGTACTTGTGAACTGAATGCTAATTTTTTGTCCTTAGTTGATTTGCATCTTATTTTTTCTTAGTTAATCCTTTTTGTTCATGTCAAAATGGGGAGAAGTATTTGAAAAATGAGAACATGAGAACATGAAAATAATTTTTGCAAAAATGAGAACATGAAATTGAGATTACATAAATGAGCTAAATAGTTTAAATTATCTAAATTTTTTAGATATACCTTATTAATGAATTTATGATATGAGTTATACCATGATATATGTTTAAATTGCTAAAATATATATATATTGATATGCATTTTGAAAATTCAAATATTTATACAATGACTTGTTAAGGGCAAGCTTATTGTAAGGGGGAGCCTTATTAAGGCTTTGTTTTTTTTAGCTCATTATTTATCATTATCAAAAAAAGAGAGATTGTTGACCTAACAAGGCTTAATCTCGTTTTGATGATAACAAATCAATGTTACATAACATGTTTGTTTAAGTTACGTTTCGGGGCTTAAGTGTTTTTATGAAATCAAGTGAGTATGCTTGAAGAGTTTAAAGGAAGTTTACACTTAAAGGTATTAGGTATGATGGATAAAAAGCTGCAAGTCCTAAAGAATATGAAGTTTATTACAGCATTGGTCAAAGCTCAGAAGGATACTGAAAGCTTTATGACATGAAGACTTAGGAACTTAGAGAGTTTTATCTTGTTAAAGTGTCATGTAAGTACTTCAATTCTCAATATTGAAGATTGAAGCTCTTAGAAATTATTATGGACATAGAGACATGATTTTAAATCATGGAAAATATTTTACCAAAGGCTAAAATAATTTTTCCAAGTTACAAGTTTAAGGGTTGGAACCAAACTTTGAAAAACAAAATGTGGCTAAGTAGTCAGGTGACTGATGATCTCACATCAGGCGACTAATATTCTATTGACTTTGTTAATGAACGAAGAGAACAGGATGAGGCGATAGAACCATCATGAGTAGTTGACTAACCCAACACTAACTTTTTGAATGCACTATTTTTAAAGAGCTCAGGCGATTGACCCTATGGCCCAATTGACTGATTTCAAAAGGGGGAGAGGTCATAACAAAATGAGAATGAGAAGATTATGTTGATTGAATGTTCAATGATTAAGTTAATGTATCTCACATTCTAAATATTGATTGAATATTTCTTTAAGTGTTGCTTAAGGGAATATCATATTAAAGGGAACAGATACATAAGATACATGTGAAGAGATGCATATTATAAATTTTGAAATCAGCTTTGTTGAAATTATGAAAGTTATATTGAAATTCCAAAATCAGCTTTGTTGAAATTTTGAAATTGGTTTTGTTGATGTGAAGGGGGAGTTTGATATATGTTGATAGTAAGCTATGATTATGTTGAATACAAGATTAATGTTATACATGGCAGATGAGTTTGTTATTCATGTTATACATAACTTGTTGAGAATAATTTTTTTGAAAAGGAGAAACACTAAATCACGGTTAAGATTGAACAAATATGTGTATATTGATTATGTTTTTATGTTTCATGCTTATTGTAAGGTAGAGTCTTATCAATGCGGCCTTATTTTGCTCCTTATTTATCATCATAAAAAAAAAAAAAAGATTGTTGGCCTAGCAAAACTGAATTTCGTTTGGATGATAATAAATTAAGGATACTAATTGTGCTTTCAAGATTAAATTTTAGGTATTATATTTGTTAGCCTTAGAGGTTACGTAAGCTTAATTGTCTTGTTTTGATGATAACAACCAATTAGTGGTTCTAGGTTAGCTTATCTTTGCATATCAAGTCATAGTAAGTATAAATACTAATGCAAAGATTAAGTAGATTCTTAATAGGTTAGACATCATCGAAAAGGGGAGAATGTTAGCATTGATGGCTCAACTAGCATGGCTTATTGTGTTTTGATGATATTAACTTACTCGTTATTCCTAGTGTCTTCCATCTTTGTAGATTATGCTTAGTATAGGTACAAGTGACACACTCACGAAGTACTAGATTGAAGGCAAAGATTGGTCTGAGTTAACGATTGAAGTAGGAAAGGTCAAAAGGTCACATACTCGGATGAACCCAAGCACAACCGATGGAAGTTTCATCATTGAATTATTTGTAATAAGGGTTTTGTGTGGTAGGAACTTGTTGAAACTCTTGCGTTTTGTTTCTGCATAATTTATGAGCAAGATTTGATTCAATGCATGCATACTAGGACACTTTAGTTTATAAGATTGCACTAAAAGTCACAAACTCTCATTTATGGTTTTCAAAGTTAAATTCAAAGAGTCTGTCAAAAACAATCCTAAACTCAAACTATGTTTTCAAAGGGACAAGTTTTTAACATCCTAATTTTAAGAACATTTTCATACCTGGTCCTGGTTTTTGTCAAAGCATGGTTAATTTCCTAAAGATTTAATAAAGTTAAGTATATCTTTGTAAAAGGACATTCTAAGTATATAAGATATCAAATGATCTTTCAATTGTGTTTTCATAAATCAAGATATCTTATATTTAAGGAAAAGCTCACATGGACAAGTTTTGAACTTCATTAGACTTAATGTATTTCTTATATTTTGTCCAAGAAATGTTTTAAGTCATTAAAAGGCTTTTTTGATACGGAAAAGAAGAGCAATCATCGACTGACGTAGTGCAGCCTCAAGTCCTAAACATCCTTTTTTATTTAGGCATAACTTTTTCTAGAAAAGTACAAAAAGAATGATCTTGGTGTCCATGGAAAGCTAAGAAAACATCTCACAACTTTCATGTTGATGACTTTTTCTAATTCAGGATGCTCATGGATGAGAGCATGGGATTCTTCAACGAGTGTCTAGTTGACACTAGTCAACAAGTCCAACGGGAAGAATGATGCTAATGGGCAAAAACAGTTAGTTTTATTTGGAAATCGCTCCCAATGGTCCAATAACTGCTAGTTGGGTATTTTGACTATAAATATAAGATATTAGGCTTGTTTATACATGGTTTTTATTATTAGTACAAGCATTCTAGTGAAAAGCATCTTTGAATCCAAAACCTAGCACTTTGCACTTGCATTTGTAGTTACTCATTCAAAAAGTGCTCAATCTCTCTTACTCATTCATCTTGTTTGAATCATTTCTCAAGAAGTATTGTGATATTGTTTTGTAATTATTATCAACTCATTGTGAAGGGCATTTATTTGTAATCATCTAGTTGTTGTAAGGTTCTTTGTGAACCATTTGGTGAAGGTTCTTTGTGAACTGAACTAGCAAGGCATCTTGGTGATCCTTGTGGCTCTTGGTGAGTGCGGTAGGGATTTTTTCCCAAGTTTTAAGGCTTCTCCGCTGGTGAAGGATTTTTATAGTGGATTGTGGAATTCTTGACTTGGTCCTAAGGCATGGACATAGGCTTGGTGCCGAACCACGTTAAAACTTCAGTGTTAAGCTTTCTCTCCCTGTACTCTTTAATTTATGTCCTGTGCTTGATTTATATTTTATATATTGTGATATAATTTCTTGCCATCTTTGCAAGACTTTTTTTTTGTTAAGAGAAAATCTTGAATATGTGAAAAGAGCCATTCACCCCCCCCCCTTTCGACTCTATATTGTATATCCGTTGCAGGGCACATAAATATACTACAGGGCTACGATGATTAACAATATTTTTTTCACAAGCGCAATGGTTAAGCCTGGTGAAGATTGACTAAAGCTCATCTTAAAGTATTGATCAAGCTTGGATGACATTAAAGCTATACTAATGACGACTTAGGATTTAAATGTATTTAATGTTTCTTAGAGTCTCATGTAAGTACTCTAAAAACTTCAAATTTGTGACTGAAGCTCTTAGGAATTAATACTAGACTTAGAGACCTGCTTAAGAATCTATAAAATATTTTAATAAAGTCCAAGTACTTTTCAAAGTAAATACAAACAAGTTTTGGAATCAAAATATGAAAAACACTGAGTTACGTAGTGTTTAGGTGACTGAGGCTTAATGCTCAGGTGATTGAATTGCTACTGCCAGTGTAGAAGAAATTAGAACAGGGTCAGCTGACTGAGCTCATGAGTTTAAGCGACTAATAGGCTACTGCTAGTTCTGGAATGCTTATTTTTAAATAGTTCTAGCGATTGAACGTATGGTTCAGGTGACTAAAGTCTGTGTTTTAAAATTTCAAACAATGTTGATTTCTTTCCAAAATTGAAAGACATGGTTTCCAAACTTGGGGAAAACGGTAAGATTTCTTCTAAAATGTGTAAGGACTATTATATGTGCACTAGGGAAATGAATCAAAACCAATACTCAAGCATACACATTGAAATCCATATTATACTCTTTGATTCGAACTCTGAAAAAGTTGTTGTGCTTGTTCTCAAAGCCCTAATCGATTTCTGATTTCTACTTCTGAAATTCTCATACCACAAATTAGAATACCTTCAAATTCTTTGTGAGCATCAATTGCATATTGTTGATTAAAAGTGCATAGTAATTATTATTGTACAAAAGCTGCTCTTCTGTGAGAGTACTATACTTGTACGAACAAATTGATTTGCTATTTTTGCAATCTGGTGACTCGATGATAGAGTTGTTGCCTATCGAGACGGTGTTCTCACTGAAGATGGGTCTCCACCTTCCAATAGAGTACAGAGAGAGGCTGCTCCACCTATTGAATGGAGTGGGTAAAGGAAAATCTTCACAACAAGTTGCTTGGGGCAAGGATGTAGGCGGGAAGCGAACCTTGTAAAAAATAGTGTGTTCAATCTTCTTTCCCTAACTCTTTAATTTCTGCACTTATTAATTACCGCTTCTATTTTAAAATTATTGGGAAAATCTATTGAATGCTGAGATTTGATTGAGTTCACTTTGAATAACTAAACTGGTTGATAACTGTTGACTTTTTAAGTCCGATCCATATCTCGATGACTGACAAAGCACAAGTATCTTATGTCTGCATTTAGTATGTGAACAAGTTTATGATTAAGCATACACATAAGATAAAGGGGAAATGGAAGGCAGGAGAAACTTAAATTATATACACACTTGGCATATTCCATGGAAAAGTCAAAAGCAAAAAGAAAAGAAGACATATGTTTTTACTTGTAATGCATTCAATTTAGATTTTAATTTGTAATAATGCATATGTTGCATGATGTGGATGAATGCTCAAACATAGACCATAGACTGACTTTAGGGAACCTCAAATTTTAATAGAAAATCCTCTACTCATAATTCCAATCTTATACACATAGGGTTGAAAGATTTTAGGTCAAAAAGAGGATCAAACTTAAGACTCTCAAAGACCTCAGTCGATTGGTCGATCGGCCCTTTTCAATTAAAATTGCCCTAGTCAACCGGCAAGTTATTTTTGGTTTGATTTAAATGTTCCAGGTGACCGGTTTGTTTTTAACTACCAAAGCCCAGTCGACTGACCTTTGTATTTTGGAAAATTTTTTAAAGCTTAACCGACTAGTCATTTTAGTTCAAAAAGCCCCAACTGACCGAACTTCAATGTCCAACCGACTAGTTCCTGAGGCGGGCATGTTGTTTCTTGTGGTTTGGAAGTTTGCGAAAGGCCAGCTGACTGGTCCCTTCCTCAGTCGACCAGATCTCTTTGTTGACTTTGGTGCAATCCCAATAGGGGGAGGGTGAATTGGAGATTTAAGAATTCCTTCCTATGTCAACCAGTCTAACAACAGTATTACACAATGTAGGGTCTGTCTATGCAATTATAAATCAAGTCACTCACAGTAAAACATACACGTTAAATAAATTGTGGGAATGTAAATTACACACATGATATGTTATCGGGGTTTAGCCAAAGTGCCTACGTCCCCGCCTTGGCTCACAACAACAAGGATTCCACTAGAGGCTCACTTCATGGGTGGAGCGGCACCGTTTACAACCAGGTATATTAATGGGTCTGACCTCAACCTACAACTACACCTTACCAGGATGGTGCACCTAACTTTCCTAATCGGGTTGACGCTAGTCCGAGACTTTAACAAGGGCAAGTCTTCCACTTCAGGCCCATGCTTCGAATACAATAATCAATATGATTTTTGTGTAAAAATGAAGTGCTTATAATCAACAAAATATGTATCACAATACAGTCTAAATAGTATGCAAGCACAGATGATAGTAAATATGCTCGGTGGCAATCACGTGTGCTAAACACAAACAAATGTTAATGTACGATCAAGACCTAGAGTGTATTTCCACACAATCTTTGAAACAAAGTATCAATGTAAATCAATCATAGCAAATTTCAAATAATTCCACAAGAATATTCAAAATACCTTAACTAAGATGTTTTCAAAATAATAGCTCAAGAGATATTTGGAAAATATGTAAGCTTGTGAAAAATATTTTGCACATCAAAAGCCACAAGCTTGATGAGTCTTGCAAAAAAGATGCAAAGAAGCACTAGCTACAATGGTTTTCCCACACAAAGATTTATTGATTAAATCGGGTGAAAAACCCTAGCTAACAACTCTCAATAAAAACAACAATCAATCTTCAACAAAGAGAGTTTTAGCAATTTAAATCACTCAATAACACTCTTAGGAAGTTGGATTTCTCAAAGGAATAACAAGCAAATAGTGTTTGGGCTTTGCATGAAAAATATGCTCTTTGAAAAATTGAGAGGATTTTTAGCTTAATGATATTGCTAATCTCCTTTAATTTTTGCTAATGAACCCATATATATATATAGAGGATGCCAAAATTATAATGGTTTGGGACATACACAAAATTATTAAAACTGTTTCAAAATTGTTTAAGAAATTAACCCTATTTTACCTTAATTAACTGTAGTAAAAATTTGGCCAACCCGAGAGTTTCGGTCAACCGAGCTATAGGTTCGGTTGCCAGAACAGACACAACTGGAAAAAGTGAATTTTAAACTTCGGGTGCCTAAATGTGGGTTCAGTTTGCTAACCTAGGCGATTTTTCATTATGTCTGAGGTTTGGTCATCTGAACATGAGTTCAACTTACCGAACATCCAAGTTCGATCGCCCGAGGATAAAATGAACTATAATTTTTGGCACCCGGGGACAAAGAAAAAGTACAGAGTACAAGTTCGGTTAACTGAGGATGGTGAAGTCCTTTTTGGTTTGGTCGCTCGAAGTCAAGTTAACTATTTGACCGGTTAGCGATTTAGTCGACCGAGGAAATTTGACTTGCCAGGTTCGGTCGCACGAAGTCCTTATGAGTTTTACCTAAGGTCCATTACTTAATTTTAATTTTAACCCTGATGACATATGAATTATAATGGGGTCTTGTACACTAAGTGTGGGAACCTAAGGTCTATCTAAGGCCATCTAAGCATACAATCCTATCATGCATGATGAAGATTATTACAGACCATATAGCGTTACAATCTAATTATGAATTACAACCCTGAATGAAGAATATAAAAAATACAAGTACAAGCAAAGAACAATATTCTTCAATCTTTTGTGAGATATCACCATATACCATCATTATGTAGCATTCATTTCAATTCAATGCGTAGAGTGAACCTACATGCAAGCTTATTACAAACATCAGTACCAAGCGTATTTTTCATTATCAAAACAGGATATGACCAATTAGGTCAACACTCTCTAAAATTTGAATTTTGGCTAAAGGTCAGTTGACCAATGAAGCCCCTAGTCGAACGAACTATTGGCCTTACAAGGCTTAAAATCTTATTTTGATGATAACAAATCGGGATAACTTAACATATTTGGTTAAGTGATGATATTTCAGGACTCAAGTATGTGAATACAAGGTTAAGTGCTCACAATGATCATTGAAAGCTTATACTCCAAAGAAAGATGATCAAATGAAGCTTAAAGAATATTAAAGCATGAATTTAAAGTGATCCAAATATAGCTCAAGCAACACTAACATAAGAAAAGTGTGTGGAAATCTAAAGTTGACTCAAGCTCAAGTCAAAAGAGGACGTAAAGCAAAATACAATGGAAGACTTTATGCTTAGAGTTGTAGGCTTTAAGAACAATATTGTAAGTACTTCATGTTTAAATATCTCATGAAATATCTTGAAGCTTTTTAGAGGTAATTATGGACTTAGAGACCTTATTTCAAATCCGGAAAAATGTTTTAAAAGTAATCAAAGAAAGAGAGTAAAGAATTTTTGAAAACTAAGATGAAAAACCAGAAAAGTGACTGCCTAGACAACTGAACTGATATTCTAGAATACTGAAGTATTGCTTCAGGCGACTGAAGTTTAACTTCAGTCTGCTGAAGTATTTTCCTGAAGGAACACAGAAAAGGTAGTACACCCTCAGAAGACTGAACCCTCAGTTCAGTCGTCTGACCCTCTATCTAGACTAAATTTTTCAGTGTTTCAAGGTATTTCAGAAGACTGAACCCGATACTTTAGTCTATTGAAGACTGTTAACAACTATTTTTTTTTAAATGTTTTAAAATTGAAATAAAGGTTTTGTGTGCTCCAAATTTTATAGAAACTTGGGAAACATTGCAAGTAATCTTGGGCAACACAAAAATACTTTTATTAGCCTATGAATACATGGTTTTAGCAAATCAAACATACCAAGAATTAAAAATTAGCAATCAAGCTCTCTTTGCTTTCAATCTTCAAAGGCTCTCTTGCACACATCCTTGCTGAAGTTTTGCTATTGAGTATTGCTGAGATTTAATCACGAAAGTTGAGCACAATTTCTAAATCTTTCGATCAAAGAAAGAAGATCCCATGAATTCATTATTGAGCTTCAATCTATTTCAAGTTGATATTTGAATATTGAGGTATATAGTGTTTTAAATTGTACTAATCAGCTCTATTGTGAGAGTATATTTGTACACCATATTGTTTCTTGTTTCTTGTAGTTCTTTGACTATTCTAGGTGGTTGGATCGTTGGACAAAGCATGGGGTATCATTTGGAGAGGCGTTGCTCTAGCCTATTAGAAGGAGTGACTGAGCTTGGGGTATCACTTGTAACGGTTTGATCCACCCGAAAAGGAGTGTTCTAGTGGAATCCTTAGGTGGTATTGGGCTAAGGCGAGGACGTATGCTGGGGATAAGCCAAACCTCATAAAAATCTTGGTCTCGCTTCTACTCTACTCTTTTACATTCAGTATATATATATATATATATATATATATATATATATATATATATATTATGTGGTGTGTATGAGTAAAGGTTACTGGAAAAACAAAATTCAAGATTAATAAGAAAGACTCTTAAACTTAAGAAAGTACGTTTTGATTAAACATTTGTGGAAACCCACATGGGAGTACGTTGTTTAATCGTTTGCAGAAATCTTAGAGTGCAAAAGATTTTCATTCAATATAGGGCATGAAACAATCATATACATAAGGCTACAAACCAAGCTGAAAATTGCCAAAGAGCTGCATACTATATCTTGGTTTGGTATTTTGTTGATTGATTACTTTAGTCATTGATTTGTTATTTGGTTGATTAAGTTTTTTACTTGTGTGTTGGTTTGTGGATTGATTATTCAATTGAGGTTTGATTGTGTGTTTGATAAATCAACGAGAGATGAAGAATTCATAGAAAGAATTAAAAGAAAATTGTAATAACCCAATTCACCCCCCTCTTGGGACAACTCCTTAACTTTCAATTAGTATCAAAGCCGGGTTGTAGCAAATCCTAACTAGAAGCCACATAAAGATCTATATGACACACCTAGGAGTAGCTTCCTTTGGAGATGGCCAATCCTCAACTAGGCCTCCCATCTTTTGTCGTTTAAATTATACATTTTGGAAATAAAGAATAAGGATATATATTCAAACCATGGATTGGAAAGCATGGAAGGTTGTCACATATGGTGACTACATTCCTATGAAAACCATAGATGATAAAGAAGTTCCTAAAGAAGAAAAAGACTTGGCCGACAATGATTACAAAATAATGCAAGTAAACTCTAGTGCCATGAATGCACTATATTATGCCTTAGATGTTATTGAGTTTAATAGAGTCATAGCTTGTAAGTTAGCAAAATAAATTTGGGACAAGTTAGAAGTAACCTATAAAGGAACTATAGATGTTAGAGATAGTAGAACTGACATGCTCACAAGCGAGTATGAGGCTTTCAAGATGAACCCGGATGAAACCATCACTAATATGTACACTAGGTTCACTCACATAATAAACTCCCTCAATGCCTTATGGGAAAATTACTCAACTTATGAAATGATCCGGAAAATCCTTAGAGGACTTCCTTCAATATGGGAACCTAAAGCTACAGCAATTACGGAAGGAAGAAATCTCAAAAATACATCCCTAGATGAACTCATAGGATCCCTTCTCACGTTTGAGATGGCTATGAATGAAAGAAGTGGAAAATATAAAGCCCGGGAATCTATTGCTTTTAAAGCATCAAATGAAAACTCTAGTGATGAAGATAAATAAGAAAATGATGAAAATGAAATAGCCTTCATATCCAAGAAACTTGCAAAAATTCTTAGAAGGAAGAATAAATTTACAAGAAAAATTCGGAAATCAAAATTAGATGAAGAAGAAGAAAAGGAAATTAGTAAAAAGAAAACAAAAGATGAACCTCCAACATGCTATAATTGTAAGAAAGTTGGACATATAAAATCAAATTGTCCACAACTTAAGAAAGATTCCAAAAAGAAAAGGAAAAAGGCAATGAAGGCCACTACTTGGGATAATATGAATACAAGTAGTTCAAACAATGAATCAAGTGACCAAGAGGTCACTTGCTTTATGGAATGGGACGATGAGGAAAGCTTCTCATCCAAATCAATTAATGATTCTTGCAAAGATTCATCTGAAGAATCCAATGATGAAAGTGTGTCATCTTATGAAGAACTTCAAAATGAACTATTCAAGGTGCATAAGATCTTAGTTAATGTGACTAAAAGATATAGATCATTGAAAAATAAGAATGAAGGTGTCATGAAAGAGTTAGAATCTCTAAAATTTGCTGAAAGAGAAAAAGATTTAAAAATCAATAGACTAGAAAGCAAGAATGAGAAGGTGATAAAAGAACTAGAAGTTCTACAGTCCAAAACTTTCATAGATAATGAAAAAGACTTATATATTTCTGAACTAGAAAATAAAATTACCAAGATGTCTCAAAACCAAGAAAAATTGCAAGAAAAGGGTAAAAATACTCTAAACTCAAGAATCAATGATCTTAAGAGGAAAAATGAGGATCAAGTTAAAATAATTTACAATTTCACTAGAGGAAAAAAGAACTTTGATAGAATGATTGGTGCACAAAGAATGTCTTTGAATAAAGAAGACATAGGATTCAATGGAGTTGAAAATACAAGGAAAAAGAACCTTTATATGGGGTGCTTTACGAAAACCTCCAAAGACTATGCTAGCGCATCCTCTAATGCTTATACTCACACTATATGTTTTCTATGTAAGAAGCAAAGGCACATTAACACTACAAAAAATCAAGGTATTAGTGATGATTTTAAAATAGTTGCTATATGTGCCGTTACTACTAACTTTTAGTGAAAAATTCAAAATTTTGTTACTAATAATGGAGTATTAGTTACGAATTATAACCGTCACTAAAAGCCTAATACTGTCACTACATAGTCTAGAATGGCTCAACTCAAATTCGTCACTATTAGTAGGGTATTAGTGACGAATTAATAATTCGTCACTAAAAGTAGGGTATTTGTGAAGGATTAAAATTTGTCACTAATAGTTTAGTGACGAATTACAGATTCATCACTAATACTCTAGCATTAGTGAAAGATTCAAATTCGTCACTAATACCCCACTATTAGTAACGAAGAATTTGACTCCTTCACTAATGTCAGGGTATTTGTGACGAATTTGAATCCTTCACTAATAATTAGAAAAATAAAAAAACCCTTTAATACTAATTTTTTTAATCATCAATTCTTATATAAAAATCTGTAATTACATTTTCAAATACATAAATTGAAACCATAATTACTACAAAATTCATAAATCATTCAAAATTTCGAATTTAAATACAAATTCAATTAAAATAAAGAAATAACATATGTTCAGATTACAAAATTTATTTAAAAATATTTAAAATTCAAATACAAATACTAATACAAATTCAAATTAAAATACAAAAACTCCATTTGTTCAAATAACAATAGAAATTATAAAGAAATAGCCAAAAGTTGCATTTCACGATTGTAGTGCATGCATGCATGGCATCGTGCTGATGTTATGACAGCTGCGTATCCTACAAATTAAGAGTCATTAAAAAAATTTAGTATACAAATGGAGGAGAGCTGACACTCAGTATAATCAGGAAAAATAATTATAAGATATAACAAATTCACAAAGATTTCATAATCATGCATATTACATAATTTGTACGGTAGTAATATCAATAATGAAAAATGTAACGTTGCATTCGAGAGCATAGATTTCGAACATTTTGGATGGATTTGGACAAATTTTAATACAATTTGATATTACGTTTTATTTAAATTCAATGTTAGTTCAAGTCCAAAGTGTCTCCAAACATGAGGAGCATAAAATTATATTGAAATTTATTAAAATTTATTTAAATCTAAATTTCAGATCTAAAATGCATGCTATGGAACGCAGCATGAGATTAGTTTATGGGGGATGTGCACAATGACTCAATGAGGTATTAGCATTGCGTGGGGAAGGGGATGCAGTGAATAAATCCAGCCAGGGACGCATGTCCATTAGCATGCTTTACTATTTCGTAGACAAACATTATTGCTCTACTTGAAATAAAACTCTAAACAGTGATTGTGGGGTTTGCAGAGGAGGAAAATGGGAAGATTCATGGAGAAAAAGGTGATGAACTGGCATGAGCAAGTGTGTATCTTTTCAAGTCTTAATGAGAAAGTATTAGAACTAAGTAAAATATGCCAGTTAAATGGATATGAAATTGGTCAGTTGTTTGGTAGCTGAGAAAATCATGGAAAATAAAGTATGGCCTTGGCGCTTTCATTGGTGATCTCATGCATGGACCATTTTTTTCCACATTTTTCGTTCTTTTCTATAGTGACATTGCAACCCATATGTCCAGAGGAATCCCTAATTTGTGTCACATCATGGCATTCCTACGGATTTTCAAAACTAGAAATTTGAGGCATAGATGGAGGGAGGGTGAATGTGACTACGTGAACAATATTTACATTTACCTATCCACTTGTTAGAAGAATCCAACTTAGAATTTGACCTTATCTGCGCAATATTTTAATTAAGGACTGATGGAGATGTCAATCCAATCGTTATTACTTTAACATTCATTTTATCATAATTATTGGTGTTCATGGTTGTTTTTTTTTGGGAAAAATTTTATCGAAAATTCAGCAGCATACCGTCTATAAATTAGATATTTCCCCACAAAACCTGCACCTAATTGTTCAAATAGATCATTTATAGGAAGTTCAAGGCACACGAGAACCTATATCCACTACCACCATGCAATACACATCAACTGCGTCCGCCATACATGAGGCATCCTAAACCAGCATGCAATCATGTAGCATTCAACAATTCACGACAGTAATACATGTATCCATTAAATTCAGAATATAAATAGTAGAGAACAGTGGATAGTATTGAGTTTAGTGTAGTATTGTTATTCATCTAGGCATTTGGACATGAACGTTATGAGATGATTAGAGCATTTAATTTAAATAATTATAAAAATAATGCTCCATTTGAGTTATGTATACATTCAACTTATGCCTTCTTCAAATTTTCAAATCCTTAGCCAAGTGTTTATAATATTTTCAATGATTTCGGCTCGGCAATGAATGCTTCAAGCTTATCGGACCAAAAACATATAAATGAACGCTTATTTAAAGGAACTAAGCCTATTGCCTCATTTCTTATGATTCCTAACTTTCACTTTTCCTTTCAAAAATATTTGAACATTTAAGCTTATCATTATTATCAGTGAACATGGTTTTCTTTTTTTTTTTGGGAAAATTTTAACGAAATTTCGGTAGGATGCCACTAGTAAATTAGACATTTTCCCATAAAACCTGCACCTAATAGGTTCAAATAGATCATTTATAAAAAGTTCAAAGCACAAGAGAACCTATATCTACTACCAGCATGCAATACACATCAACTGCATCCGCCATGCGAGAGGCATTCTAAACTAGCATGCAATCATGTAGCATTCAACAGTTCACGATAGTAATACATGTATCTATTAAATTCAGAATATAAATAGCAGAGAACAGAGGATAGTATTGAGTTCAATGTAGTAGTATTATTCATCTGCGAATTTGGAATTGGACGTTATGAGATGATGAGAGCATTTAATTTAAATAATTATGAAAATGATGCTCCCTCTGAGTTTTATATATATATATATATTCAACTTATGTCTTTGTCAAATTTTCAAATCTTTAACCAAGTGTTTATAATATTTTCAATGATTTCGGCTCGGCAATGAATGCTTTAAGCTTACCAGACCAAAAACATATAAATGAATGCTTATTTAAATGAACTAAGCCTATATTGCCTCATTTCTTATGATTCTTAACTTTCACTCATCCTTTCTAAAATATTTTAACATTGAAGCTTATCAAAATTATCAGTGTACATGGTTTTCTTTTTTCTTTTTTTTTGGAAAAAATTTTAACGAAATTTTGACAGCATGCCGCTTGTAAATTAGACATTTTCCCATAAAACCTGGACCTGATAGGTTCAAATAGATCATTTATAAGAAGTTCAAGGCACACAAGAACCTATATCCTCTACCAGCATGCAATACACATCAACTGCATCCGCCATACAGGAGGCATTCTAGACTAGCATGCAATCATGTAGCATTCAACAATTCACAACAGTAATACATGTATCCATTAAATTCAAAATATCCAACAAGTAAAGCTATCATCCGTACAAGATGAATAGCTATCATATGAAAATTTCCCAACTGAACAAGATATACAACTATAATAACAATAAAAAAAAAATGTACGCATTATGCAACCATATCAAGTAATTAGAAATGACAACATCCAAAAGCAGGATGCATCCATAAGGAGGATGCATTTAGAAGGAGCAAATATCCAAAACGATGGTCCGTTCAAAAAGAAGTCACATAAAAAATGATGAAACTTTCACAAGGATGATGCATCCAAAAAGTGTAACACTGATGGAACTTTCTGAAACAAAAAAGATTGAAAAATAATATTATTCTCAAGTCATATATGTTTGTAATATTAATTTTTTACAGTATTCATGCAAACTATCTATAACTACATAATATAAAAATTGCCCCAAATATGAGACTTTAGTTCTTCCCTGAATTTGTACTTTTTCTAGAGAATACATGTAATGTTATCTCCTCCCCCCCCCCCCCCTCCCCCCCCCCCAAAAAAAAAAAAAAAAGACCCCATTACTATCACCCCCTAACACTCAGCTTAATGGGTTTTAGTGTCCAAGTTAGAATAACATATAAAGCTCTACAAAGGAGCTAGTATGAGTATTCGTTAATCATTGAAAATTTCGCTATATTATAACACAAACAAAATCATAAAATACTTTTGTACAAATGCTATGCTAAGCTATAAGTACCATACATACCTTCTAATCTGAGGAGCCACCCGCATCATTTGGTCAAGACTGGTGCATAATTTCCTCAAACCGCATTTTCTTATCCATCTTGTCTTCCATATAGGCTTGAAAATTTGAGACCATCTCTCTCAATTGCGTGTTCTCCATTTCCATCATCTGCATTCGTCGAGCCATCTCCTGCTTATCATACTCGGCCTCTCAACGCTGTTGTTCCATCTCTGCACGAGCCGCCGCACTCATGTATGATGATTCTATTGGGGCAATGTATCCACTTCCAAGACCTTTCACCCAGCCCCCGCTCATTGCCCAAGCACCTAGGAAGTGATCTCGAAATCTGTCATGTGCTGACTCCCCTCTGAAATACGTACATCCCTTAGCTCAATAATCCGTGCCTAATTTCAATCATGAAAATGATAAAAAGGAATAAGTAAGACTAAAACTTTGATGTTTTGAATAAAGTAATAAACTAAATATTTTGTTTCACTTACATGTCTGTCCTGCGCACCCTCTCACCACTCCCCTGATCGCCATTGGTGTGTTCTCTTACAAAGATTCGACAGCGGGTCCTCTGTGCCAGTCTTGGGATCACGCTACATTATCATATAAGATATCATTATTATTATGTCATGTAATGGTCAAATAGTTTTATATATAGTAATTACCTGGCAATGATTTACATATAGCCTCGATCCACTGCAATGCGTCATAGGGAGTTTGCTGCGGCTCACAACATTTGTTTTATATATGGCCTACAAGGAATATGTAATGACAGTTTATTAGTGACATCATTGTGAAAAATTAGTGATTATAATACAAACACATCACCTGTTAGCATGGGTTGCGGAAATGGCGACACACCACCTCCCAATCCTCTCGGGATATCCTATCATATGGCCGTGTTTCAGCTTCATCTCCCATTGCTCGAAAATGGGAGCGCATTTTTGAGTGATAGCTCTTAGATTTATTACATAATTGGACATCGACCACCCTCCTCACATGGTCATCCTCGAGGATGTCCATATCAAACTCCTCTTGCATATATAGGTAATACAATTACAATGTTAGACAGTTGTTAATTGGCTAGTATATTAAAAGTAAAAAAATATTTAAATTAAAAAACAGCTTTATAGGGTTTGGGAACTTACCAAAATGTGCAACTAAAGAACCATGCACCGCTGCTGAGTCACCTACAACCAGCTGAATGCGGTGATTGGAGCATACTATCGGCATATAATGTCGAGCTCTCTTACACACGCGGGGCACCAATCATTCAGCGGGGCGGTGTATCCTAGAGGAATGTTGATCCTGATCTACTGTTTTGTCCTATCCAGGTGCTTCTTTAGCGACATGTTCTTCTCCGCACCATGACCTAACCTTACCGTGGACGTAGATGCTGAAAGCAGAGTTAATTTAATAAAAACATTATAATCATACACAGGAATAACTATCATCAATAGTTGACATGTAAATACATTAATCGTATCCATACCAACACTGCTAATCACGGTCGGCAACTCACCCTGTGTATCAGTAGCATAAGTGGTATCCATGTCTAGCCGAGGTGATGATGGCTTAGAGAATGGTGCCGCCGCATCAGGACCGATGGGCTTCGCCGGTCTCGAGGATGTCAAATCATTCTCATGCGATGTACTCGTGTTCCTGAAAGGAAGTCTCCAATGTCAGCCTCCTGGTGCCATATCTGCAAATTAGTAGACAAGTAAATATAAGAAGTATGATTATTAGATGGATGCATCATACATATATTTTAAGTTATTTACACATGTCAGATACATAGTGAAAAAAATAACATGCTTACCCCCCCTTATACGTCCTCAATATCGGTATCATCATCGCTTTCTAAAATGTTTTCCTCTTCGCTACAGTACTCGACCCTTGTTTCATCTTCCCCATCAGTTTCCTCATCGTCGATGAAGTGAACATGTACAAAATGTTCAATTGTAATGTCAGCAGTCCCTACGTGTTCTATCGTGGCACCATACCTATGTAATGGTATAGGATCAGTGCCTTCTTCGACAATATTTGCATCATATTACACTGCTGCACTGACAGATGGCTCATCTTCTTGGAATGTAGTCTCACTAGCACTCATCTCACCATCTGCAACTTCTGCAATAGCGTACAAACTTTAGGGAGGAATCTTTTGGGCCACATGCCATTCACCCTTTAATTTGGTGTCTTTAATGTATAACACTTGTTCTGCCTGCATCGCAAGCACGAAAGGGTCATTTTGATACCAGGTCTTGCTAAAATTGACATTGGTAAAGTAGGCATCAATGTTTATCCCAGACTTTTTATTGCCAATGTCCCACTAGGTACATTTAAACAGGTGGACGAGTCTGTTTTTTCCATAGCTAACCTCTATAATGTCGTCCAACACACCAAAGTAGTTAATTTCTTCATCTCCTTATGTGCTTAGCACTGCAACCCCACAATTTTGGGTTCGTCCATGCAATTCAAGGTACTTTTTATGAAATCGTAACCCATTGACAATGTAACCGCTGTAGCGGTTAATTCATTGATTGGGGGGGCCACATGCCAACGCGTACAAATCTTTACTTGTCATTGGTTCCCTATTGTAATACATGACTTTCATCTATTAAATAAACAATAGTTTAGAAGAATAAACTGTCAATAGTGAAAACATACATTGCTTCTCACTCATGCAATATTTGTTACTTGCACAACTCCCAAACCAATTGATAAATTCCTTCTTATGTCTTTCATCAACATTCCGTTCATTTTAGGCTAGGAATTCAGTTTTATGTTCACTATATGCAACAGTAGAACATGTTAATGCCAACTAAGTATATAATTATGCATATGTAAATACAATGCAAAGTAAGGAGTTTGGAACCACGTACTCGATATATGGAACAGTTTCATGACAATTATTGAGAACGTAAAAATGAGCCTTTTGTTGGTCGTGCATATCAATGAAATTGTAAACTCATGTACCGAGAGGCCGAACATTTTCTCAAAAAATAGAGCTCCTGGGTTCTTCATCTTCGGCATTAATAGCATGAACGTCTGCATTTTGCTCCTCACGAGTGAACATTGTATCAATATCATGTAGATACATTGAGAAAAATGCAAGACATTCACTGTCAATGTATGCCTCAATGATTGAACCTTCCGGTCGTGCCTTATTGCGCACGTACCCCTTCAAAGTGGACAAGAACCTATGCATTTTACGTAGCATTATAGACTTGTAAACACAATAAAGAAAAAAAAAATAAAAACAAGGAAATCACGTGACCATTATACAAGGACTTTATAATTTACCTCTCAATAGGATACATCCAACGATATTGAAGCGCTCCTCCAAATATGGCCTCCCTTGGTAGGTGGACTATCACATTGAAGAATGCTAGCAGAAATATTTTTTCCAGCTTGCATAGTATGATCATGATGTCATCCTCTAACCATTCAAATATGTTTATGCTCAATCTTTTTGGAGCACAACTGCCTAAAAAAGATTCCCAGCTCAATCAGCACCGAGCAAACATCTTTAGTCAAGTTTCCACGAAGGAAAACGGGTAGAACCCATTGTAGAAGGACGTGACAGTCATGACTTTTCATTCCTAGCATCTTCCCTTCCTTCGTGTTTATGCATCGAGCGATGTTCAATGCATATCCATCAGGGAATTTCACTAATTTCAACCATTCGAAGAATTTATTCTTCTCATCCTTAGAAAATGTGTAACAAACTGATGGCATGAGAATTTTGTCCGCATCACGAAACAGGTGCAACTCAGGTCATATTCCCATATCTTCCATATCCTAGCGAGCATTTGCGGTGTCCTTTGTCTTCCCATTTATATCAAGCAATCTACCAATGACATTCTCATAAATGTTCTTTTCGATGTGAATGACATCCAAATTGTGGCGTAGTAGAAGATCTTTCCAATATGGCAACTCGAAGAAGATGCTTCTCTTTATCCAATTCAACTCCAACTCAGCGCGTTTTCTTTTTTCTACTGGTCGGTGGTTTCCTAAATTTCACATCTCCGATCAACCTTAGCTGGTTTAATATCTCTTCCCCACTTAGTCGCTTTGGCAGCGACCTTCGTTCAAGTTTTCCATTGAAGCTTCTGACGCTACAAGTCCTCCAAGGATGTCCAGTTCATAGAAAACGGCGATGACACTTAAAGCATAACTTGCGGCCATGCTTCAAGAATAAGGACCCAGCGTCCTTATTATATACTGGGCATGCTAAGTAACCTTTTGTGCTATAACCTGATAGGTTGTCATATGCCGAGAAATCATTAATTGTCCATAAGATTGCAGCATACATCCGAAATGTTGTCCCGGTTTCCACATCAAATGTCTCCACTCCTTTTTCCTATATTTCTTTCAACTTGTCAATTAACGGAAGCAGGTAAACATAAATATCATTACCAGGTGCTCTCGGTCTGAGAATGAGTAGAGACATATAAATGAAAGGTTCTTTCATACAACACCATGGCAACATATTGTATGGCATCATCATAACTGGCCACACGCTATAAGGGTTGTTCATGTTACCGAACCCATCTGAAGCAAAACCAAGTCTAATGTTGCGAGGATCACTAGCAAACCACAAATGCATTTTATCAAAATTGGCCCAAGCTTTGGAGTCCGCTGGATGGCTAAGGGTGTTTCCATCTTGAAGACATTTCTCTTGATGCCATCTCATATCTGTAGCAATCTTTTTACACATATACAATTATTGCAGTCGCAGGATTAATGGACAATATCACAAAACTATTTTGGGGATTTTTTTACCCTTTTTTTGATTAGTTGTATACCTCGGTTCACCACATTCTTGGAACTCGTTTGCATTTTCATGTTCACCATAAAAGAGTGCACAACCATACCTATACACATATATTAGAGTGTAACTAAGACCCAATTCACGCATGTATGTCTTCGTCTCATAAAAAGACTTGGGACGTGTTTCACCATCAAGCAGTGCTACCTTAATAAGACTTAAATGCATGTTGAATGCTCTGAGATAACCCATGCATTGTCATTGCATGAAGCAACTTTATCAAAAACTCTAATTTTGAGAACTTTTTACAGTTTGGAAATAAGGGCACCTGTGCATCCCTCATTAGATTAGCAAATAGTTTACATAGTCGATTCAATGTACTAGCATCACAAGGTATGGTACCTACTGAAGTAGATTCTTCACCTGTACGCGACATCACCCGTGTCCATTGCAATCCCCCTTTGCAAGTCACCTAACATTTCAATTACCCCTTCCAAACAGGTATCACCATCTACTATATTTGCCCCCTCATCTTCATCGTTATCATCATCGCTTTGAACTGCGTAATCTTCACCGTGGAACACCCATGTTATGTACCTTTTCCCCATTCTAAAGTCTAATAAATGTGAATGGACCAAATCAATGTGCTTGAATGTAATGTTCTGGAATTTCTTCCAAGGACATCTTATTCTATTGGCTTTGTCTACACGAGGACGCGCGAACTCTATGAAATCATGTACCCCTTTCACATATTCTGGAAAAAACCAACCCTGAGCATTCATCCAACTCTTATCCATGTTCATTAATTACCCTATAACATGTTCAAGTAAATGGTGTTAATTACATTCTCATAATGTTTATAATGCATGCATCGTGAATCCTATAATCAACCATCATACTCTAAAGGATACAGATCATATCCCATTCAGGAATGTTGCATTTACATTACGATCAATCGCTCAAATTCCTTTTTCGTTGTCGTTATAAATTTTGGCAACATCTCCCCATGTCTCTCCAAGTACACGAGATGGGGAAAGTGAACATGTTGCTAGTTTTCCATCACTAAAAAATTGTCACGACACCCCACTATGCACCGGAGAACACAAGTAGAGACGCACTCAAAATATATAATGACAATTGACAAAGCGTCAACAATGACAACAATGTAAATACAACTTCTTGAACTGTCCACATTGAACAACCTAGGAATGGTTGAAATACAAACATTACTAATCGTAAGTGAAACAAATAATTAACATGTTCAAGTGATTATTAGTCAACATAGTATGACTAATAATCAATTGAAATATAACAATTGATTTGTCTCACATATGCGATTAGGTATGAATGTATAGTAACCGTTCTTGGACGGGTCTAAGCTTCAATGAATACATAAAATGGTAGTAATTAATTTGGCATTTTACTTCATATTCCATTTAGTTCTTGACCTTTCACTGTACACTTACAATTGTTGTTCTTAGCAAAGTTTTTTTTTTTTTTTTTTTCAATTATAAGCCTAAGATCATCTCTTTTTTTACAAATTTCAACATGTGAGAGACACGAGTTAGAATGACTTTAAGTTTTAACTGATCATACATACATTTCTTTGCACATAGTTTTATTATGGACAAACTTTAACGAAATTTCGACAGCATGCTGCCTGTAAATTGGACATTTCTCAAAAAATTCTTGCACTAAAACTTGATAGATTCAAGCAAACAAATCACAATAGTATGCATCATGCAAATACTAGTGAGTTTGAGCATGTGAGAACCTAATTCTACTACCAGCATGCAATTCACAATGTACTGCATCAGCCATGTAGTTGACGTTCAACAAAAGCATGTATTTTAGTAGTTCAATTTCGAAAATAAAGCTCCATCCGAACTATTTTTAAATAATTTTAATTGAAATAAAATTAAACTTGAAATGAACTCCAACAATCTCTTCAAAACTCATATATTAGCCTCATTTTTTCTTTCTAATTTTATATATTATATATATTATAATTGATTTATTAGACATTTAAAAATATAAAACAATCTACTATATTAATTATCTAATTTGATTTGATTTTTTTTTTGTTTTAATTGTCATTTAATTAGACATTTAAAAATATAAACCAATCTACTATATTAATTTTCGTCTGATGGAACATATCCAGGTTTGTACATGCACGTTTCACATAATATATAAGTAGCCCCATCCCAATATTGACCTGTTTTGAATTTGATTGTGACTGTGTTCGTGAACAAGATATAGTGTAAAAAATTATGCCAAATTTACTTTTAAGTCTTCAAAAATATAAATTCAAAACTTAAAATTTACAGTGTCTAACATAATGCTAAGTGTTTTCAGATGGTTATTTTGGAGAGAATTTGGATAAAATTTTCTTATTACACTTTATGGTGGGCTTGGAAAAATGTGTCACTACAAAAAAGTGTTAATTCCATCAAGTTAATGGTAATGATAAGCTTAGTATATATATATACTTGAATTTTGAAAATTTTCTCTAGCCAAGTTTGTTCATGCCCCTTTCACATAATTTACAAATAATTCCATCCTAATACTGACATGTTTTGAATTTGATTATGCATTTGAAAATTTTTAGGATTTGAATTTAAATATGAGTGCATTTGAACAAAATATAGTACGAAATTATATTGATCTCAATATAGATCTTCACATAAGCTACTCAGATTATAAATTAATAAGGTTAGATCACTACTCAAACAAACTTCAATTGTTTTGGAACTTTACTTGGTCCACTTTTAATCGAGTTTGAGTTGAGTTTGAGTTGATAAAGTAATTTATATAATTATACTTCCCATATGTTGTAATTTTCCCTTTTTGATAATTGTAAACAATAACGACAGACTAAACCTTAAGCTCACCAAGCAAATGTCATATTGAAATCGTCCCATTTTCTCTTTTTTTTTTTTTAGAATAAATTACTTAATGCATTTTCTTGTGTAATTAGGTATTACAAATTTATCACCGATAACCCTCATTTCCAAATTCTAGCACTACAATTAGGGGTGTGCAAATTATACCAAAAAATAAAAAATATGATCAAAACCGGACTCGATTCCTCTGCGGTTTAGTTTTTTAGTCCTCGATTTCAATTTTGGTCTTTTAAAATTAAAAAAAAAAAAATCCCATTTTGATTTCTAATTGAGAACCAAAGCAAAAATAAATAAAAACTGAATAAATAATTATGTACATTAACTGAGTAAAAAAGAACTGGGGGTCTGATTTTCTTATTAACCAACAATTTACGATTTGGTTGGGTTCGGTTTGATTGTTGAGTTTGACAATAAGTGAACTGAATAGAACCTACTACAGTACAGTCCTACTAAGCACACAACAAAGACACAAGGTTGACTACCTGATTTCTTTTCCACCAATTTACACAATCTTGGGAAATTTCTTCGACAAATTTATAGGGTTTTAAATCCTTACTACCTTTTTCTAATTTGTTTTAGATTTATCCATACCATTTTTGCACAAGGTTGGACTCAACTTCAATTAAGCATACAATGACTTGGATAACAAAAAGTTCACAATAAAATATGTCTATCTATTATAAACAAACCTAAGATGCCCGGCGAGATCAAGGGCGTCAGTCACCTGGGAACAGCGGGAGACTGGGAAAGGGGCTCGACGGGGGTCGCAGCGGGAGATTGGGAGAGGGCGTATGTACCAGCTAGCCGTCAGTCCACTAGGGCTCCAACGAAGCCTGAGATGTCCAGCAAACAAAGCGTACCAAGCGAGAGCAGCGGGAGACTGGGAGGCCAAGAGAGGTCTGCGGGAGCAGGAGGGGAAGACTGGGAAGTCGAGAGAGCTTTGAGGGAGCAGGAGGGGAAGACTAGGAGACTGAGAGAGGCCTGCGATAGTAGGAAGGGAAGACTGGGAGGCCGAGAGAGGTTCGCGGGAGCAGGAGGGGAAGAGGACGAGCCAGCTAGGGAGCAAGAGGGGAAAGTGTGGGAAAATATCCCGCGGAAAGGAATAAGGGTTTTTGGGCATGAATGACGATTTCAAAACTTTCACTATTACTCTCTGTTTAATTTTTAAAAAAAATAAAATAGCATTAGAGACGGTCCACAATTCGTCACTAATATTTGCCTAGTGGTGATGAATTTAGAAATTCGTCACTAATAAGGGATCAATAGTGACGAATTTATAAATTCGTCACTAATATTCTGAACTTAAAATTTTTTCCTTTTAAAAAAAAAAAAAAAAGAAATATTAGTGACGCATCTAAAAATGCATCACTATTGGTCCTTTATTAGTGACAAATTTACAACATCGTCACTAATACTCTAAAATTAAATTTTTATTATTTGTATTGAAAAAAGGAAGTATTAGTGACGGCTCTCAAATCCATCACTAATAAGTGACCAATAGTCACGAATATATAAATTCGCCACTAATACTATGAATTAAAATTTTTTTAAAAAAAAAACAGGAAGTAGTAGTGACGATTCTCGAATTCATCACTAATAATGTCCAATAGTGACGAATTTACAAATTTGTCACTAATACTTTGAACTTAAATTTTTTTTTTTTTTTAAAAGAAGTATTAGTGACGGTTGTCAAATCCGTCACTAATAATGGACCAATAGTGACGAACCTACAAATTTATCACTAATACTCTGAACTTAAAATTTTCTATTTTCTTAAAAAAATAGTATTGACGGTTATTTAATCGTCACTAATGTTTATCTTTTAGTGACAGATTGAATTCATCACTAATACCCCATAAATCGTCACTAATATTTTCCTGGGTTAATTTATGTGCAAAAAATGTTTTCGCTTGAAGTGTAAGCTTGAATGTCCATTGAAGAAGAAAGATGTGAAAATTAGACAAGTTTGGAGAATAAAAGAATCAACTTCTTCTAAACATACGGACCAAAGAAAGTATGGGTACCTAGATAAAAAAACTAGTTCACAAACTAAGGACTCCAAAGATAGTTGGATTGGCCATTCCCTTTTAGAAATTAAGAAAGTCACTTAATCCAATTCAATACAAGGATAATGAACTAGTTGAAATAAAGAAAATCTTATGAGATAATTGACAAATCACAAAATGTCATTGGTTGCCTCAAATCAAGAGAACCTTAATTGAACATGGCTTATCTTCAAAGAACACGGAAGCTATATGTCTCAAAAAGGCAATGCTAAAAAGATGCTTGAAGCCTAATAATTTGATAAAACATAGTAGGGAAGTAATTTAGGAAGGTTTCAGGATAAGAATAGAAAGATTTTTGAAAATTTATGCACTTCAGATGACTGAACACTGTAGCATTGAAGGCTCAGATGACTGAGCCTAGACCTTAGACAACTGAGGTGCTATTGCCTATTCAGTTTCCTAATTATGAAAATATTAAGAAGACTAAACTAAATCTTCAGTCTTCTGAGGTCGTGGGAACAATATATTTAATACTTTAAGAGCTTATTGACGACTATAACATTAACACAAATAAAAACAAAAATGGCATTGTTGGCCAAAATCATAGGATGATTTGTACAAGGCTTGACTTAGAAAATATTAAGATTTGGAAAGCAATATGGATTTTGGGAATTCATATGAAATCTAAAGAAAGAAAATTTGAAGCAAATTGAGCTTATTGCATGAGTATTTTTGTAACGCCCCGAACCCTGAAACCCGGGTCCGGTGCATTATACCTGATAAAAACCTGATAATCCTTAATCCATAATATACGTAGCGAAGAAACATAAACATAATCCCTACAAATAATACCATAATACTGTAATACCACAATGTTGTAATACCAGAGTTTACTATCTCTATCTAAATTCCATATTAACCATCCAACACCTACATTTAATGGATACATACATCTTCAAAACATTTCAGTATTTTCACAATTGTTCCTTTCTTAACAGACTTAAAACATAAAGACATAAAACATAAACTTAAACTTAAACTTTATACAACTCCTCAGTATATCAAAAATATACCCTTTCTCTTTACAACCCTCAAAAGGCTATAAACCCTCGAGCTCCTAAGCCCGACCTCGAGAACGTCCCGAAAAGAAACATTTATATTCGAGTGAGAAACATCTTAATAAAGGAATAAACAATATATTAATAACAACGTGTGGCTAACATGAGATTATAAATATCATTTTAATAAAATTTGTAAAGCATTTTCATAAACATTGAAATCATTCTCTAAATCTAAACAATCACATGAAAAGGTTTAACCCACGAGATTACCCAAGGATAGGGGTGATTACCCGCCCATACAAGTAACACCCCTCTGCTCTGATACTCAGGCAACCCTAGGGTCATGACTAAAGCATACCAGGGCACTCACCTTACTTAGTAAGCCCGCAAGTGTTAGATTGATCACGTACTCACATAGTTCAACAATAGCTTATCGGCAAAGGTCCTAAGGATAGGGAAATCTACCCGCCTATACAAGTAGGTTTCTTCTGCCCTAGTATGTTATGCAGCTACTACCACATCTGAAGTTACTAAGGCACTCGCCTTTCTCGGCAAGTTTGCCTCACCTAATCGTAACATGTTCTACATATATAGGTACTTCTAATATCATAATACTTTATTTCTTTTTGTCATTATTCATTCATACACATCTATTCATGTTTATAACTTAAACATTGCATTGCATTTCACTTTATGTAATTCTTCATCATTACATCATTCACATTTGTCATTTCATACCATGTTATTTCATTGTCATTTCATAGCATTTTCCTTTCTTTCCTTCGAACTACAGCTGGTCTTTATCCATCATTAATTAGTGTACAACTCCTTTTAGCTGTCATCAGTTAGTCTACACAGAAGTGTGCTATATCTACTAACATGATTGTCTTTCAGTTGTCTTACATTTATATGGTTGCATTTAGCATACACAAGCAACATGGTCCATATCATATTTTATTATCAATACTTTACTTACTTAGACTGCATTTTATACATTTAATATATATTTGCACAGAATCTCGTGCCACACAATTTAATAGTAAAACTCATACATATTTCTGTAAAATAATCCAACCCACATTTAACAATTATATGCTGAAAATACATTTTATTTCTTACATAATTCCTTAGAAATTACTTTTCACTTTCATTAGTTCATTTCCACATATAAATAGCTAAATAAGTGGTCCTAGACACAGAAATCATAGTTTTACATGGTTGGCATTTTAATAATTCACACCAAAACATACATATGTTATAACATAATTTATTGCCTTTAATTTCATAAAATTTGCTTTAATATATAATTTCCCTCTTACCTGAATCCTTGAACTACACCGATAGGAATCCCACACAGATGCCCCTGACGCTCACCCGGACCCTAGTTCAAAAACCCTTGTTCCATTAAATTAATCCTAAATAAAATACTATTTAAATATTTTCTAGAGCCATAATTTTCAAATAAATAGTTATACCCGCAAATATAACCAAATTTTTAAATTTCCCAAATCTCACTCTCGCTTTGGAGTGGGGCCTAGAAAACCCCAATTGAAAATTTAACCACGTCAAAATGACAACAATCGCGACTAGGACCACATGGTGGTGCTTGATTGTCAATTTAACGGTATATTTAAAGAGAAATTGGGAAAATGGGAAAAGTTACCTTTCCCCAAAAGTAGTGTCTAAGTCATTCCCATGACAAATCCGCTCCAGTAGAAATGTTGGCGGCGAATCTAGGAACCCAACGGTACCTTTTGTTTCCCGATCGGCCAAATATTCGTCGTGAAATGAGAGGAATGAGAGAGAAGAACGGAGAGACGATGAAAGTTGGTAAGACACTGGAGGGGGGGGACGCTGCTTCAATTTGCTGGAATTGAATTCCTAAAGGTTAGAACCTTCAGGAATCAATTTATACATATATCTAATATAATAATAATGATAAGAATAATATTATTATATATATACATATATTTACAATTACATTTTACTTAATCCCCATATATATATATATACATACATACATACATATATATATATATATATATATATATATATATCTTATTTCAATTAGTTCTTTTTTTTTATTTCTTCCATACTATTTCTTTTTATTTATTTATTTAATACATCAATTTAATAATGTTTAACTAACTAATTGATTAATAATTTTAATTAATCAATTAATTTTATTTATTATTTTTCCTAATTATTTTAATTAATTCGGGTCTATACAATTTTGATTAAGAAATGATATTTGAGCAAAATGTGAGATACTTGAGCAACATGAGAACAATTTGAACAAAATTTCCGCACAATGCACAAATGATAATAATATGCTACATACTTACATGCTGAATACTAATATTCTGATATGCATATGTGGTGAGATACTAATGATATGATAATATGAACTAAATACTAGCTATGACTATACTAAAATGATGACATATATGATATCTTGATATTGCCAAAAACATGATAATGACTTGACTTATATTGATGATTTATGGCTCACTATACATTGCAAATTTGAGCATAAAATTATTGAGCATGATTATGAAGCAGGAATCTTGATATGATATTGATATATGAGTATGAAATTAATTCTTGACCTTATTAGTTTACATGCTAATGATGGATCACATTGTATATCTCTTGCACGATTGACTAATGGATAAACATATTATGATTAAAATATATGCTAGCTTATGGACATTTGTATTGCAATCTAAATGTGAAATTTGCCTTGGTCCTTAGTGTTAATTTAGGTGTAATCCCAAGAGGGGGGGGTGAATTGGGTATTTTTAAAACCTTTCAGATTAATTACAACTTAATCCTAATTTCTATGTTTAACAAATTAAACGCAAGAGTTTGAGGCTGATATAAATTTATTTCTAACAAAGCTAGTGAGTACAATTGAAATCCTAACACATATACATATGATGAAACTTGAACCTTTGTATGTATGTAACGATATAATCGTTAGATGAATGATATGCTTCAACACACAATTTCCCTTTTCATCAAAACTCCCAAAATAATGATTTAAGTAAAAGCTTTGGAGAAAATTAGGGTTCTAGTTCACTTTGCGAAAATGCCCAAATATCAAATGTGAACTTATCAAAAACTTTGTCTTGAATATTATATCAATCAAAATCAACAAGCTTTCTTTCAAATATTAAATCACAAAACGATCTTTTTAATATGCATATATATATATATATATATAATACGTTTTCCAAATATCAAAAACTGAATATAATGTTTTCCAGAAAATGTCGCTCAATAAAATATATAGTTATTGAACACTAAGGATATTTAATCAAGTGGTTTTAAGATATAAAAAATATAGAGCCTTTAACGGAATACACACTTGAGTCAAAAACGTTTAACCAATGGCGAAAGCTTTTCTCAAGTATTGATCTTATCAAAATAATCTATAAGTAAGTACACTCAAGATCAATCACTCAGCTTATATTCAATAATAGATTTTGAGATGAAAAGTTCTTTGAAAACTAAATATCAACAAGTAGATAAGCTTATATGAAGAACTCTATGAGACTAAACAATAACAAGTAGTATGATTTACCAAACCTCAATATTAAAATGCTTGTACAATAATTAGAAGAAAACCTTTTGAGGATCAAAGTAGCTTTAGCTAATATGTGTTGCATAAGATTTGAAATCCCAATCACAGCCTCAGTAGTGTGATTTCCCAAGTTGTGCTAATATGTTCAATTGTATGCCAAAGGTTTGATATTCTTCTTCTTGTGGTTGTTTCTTATCATTCTTCTTGTTCTTGTTGATCTTAGCATCCGGCACTAAGGTTTAGATGTTCATTATTTAGGTACTTTGTCTTAGAATGAATCTTAACCGTTGGATCAAAAAATAATTCACTAGTTCTCTCATTAAAAATTAAATTTTTAAACTTTCCCGTAGGTTCAGACAACCAAGGGTTAAGGCCCAGACGACTGAAGTTCTTTAGAGCTTCAAAAAATTAACCTGGACACAGGGTCAAACGACTGAGGTTAGGGTTCAGTCCTCTGAAGTGTCAGGTTCATATGACTAAAGTCTGAGTTTAGTCTTCTGAGGTGTTTCTGCATGTTCTGTGTTTCACCATTAATTCTTCAGATGACTGAACTTAATCTTCGGTCTTCTGAAAAAATTCTTCAGACAACTGAGCTTATCTTCAGTCTTTTGAAGTTACATCTTTAGACGACTGAATGTTGAGTTCGGTCTTTTGAATTCACCGATTCTTGGATTTTTTCTTTTAGTTTAAAAAATCTACTTTGCTCTCTTTCTTGGCTCTTTTATAAAAAATTTTTCGGGGTTTTAAAAATATATCTAAGTCCATAAATATCCCCTGAGGATGTTCATGAGATGCATGAGTCCTAAGGTCAGTCTAGGGTATATGTTGAACTTCAAATTAAATCATATGAAATATGCAAATACATTCAGTTCTAAATGCTCATTCCCATGACAATCTTGAACTTGCCACTTGCATCTTCATTCTTCTACTCTTTTAGTTCCATGGATCGTGCCAAGTTGAGTATGCTTTAATCTTTATAGCTTCCATGACTTGTTATCCTTCCGTGCATGCTAAATATTGTTCCTATTCACAATATCAATGTATAGATCAAATACCAAGTGATTTGTCATTATCAAAACTGGATTGGACTCATAGAGTCAACACTTAGTACCTTTCCATGATATTTATTTCTATTTATCTTCTTGTTGATACAAAGAGGGAGAGAGATTTGAGTTGAAAACTCGATATCCATGAGCAGCTCGTGATATGATATTAGTATTATTCTTTATATTGGTATCCTTGAGAACTTACATTAAATAAATTAATATTTGAAGCATGACATGATAAATTTAAAAGCACAATTGGTATCTGCATAAAAACAAAGTTTATACTTCAAGAATGAAATTATAAACCTATTGAATATGAAATACATTTCATTCAGGGGAAGTAAGACTTGATAAATATTGATATCATGATTTATGTTCATTACTGAAAAACATTGAAAATTATTACATACAATCTTTTGTATTTTGTCATGCTACTTTGGAAGCTTATTTTCTATCCTTTTGTGCATGTTGAATGCAAAGTTTCTATTTTTAGCCTTCACTAGATCTATACTTTTTTCTTATGGTTGCTCATTGCCTTAATATTTATACGTTTTTCTTGATATATTACTCTTTTTGACTGAAGTCAAAAGGGGGAGAAATTTTGGGAAAAAATTGAGCATGATTCTGCATACCTAAGCATGTATATTGGCTCAACTATGATATTGACTCAAGTATGAAAGTATTTGATCTTGATTTATGTGCTCTTGATCTTGAATGATGTGGTTTTGAGATATGAACATGATATTGAAATTAATATTGAAATTGATTTTGATATTGCAAAAATTGTTAAGTTGATGCTTATTGTAAAAGGGAGTCTTTTTAAGGCATACTCAATTTTTTTTGCTCCTTGTTTGTCATCATCAAAAAGAGGGAGATTATTGGCCTTAAAGACTTAAAATCTTGTTTTGATGACAACAAATGAGAGGAACTTAACATATTTAGTTAAGTGATGATATTTTAGGACTCAAGTATGTGAATACAAGGTTAAGTGCTCACAAGGATCATTGAAAGCTTATACTCCAAAGAAAGATGATCAAATGAAGCTTAAAGAATATTAAGGCATGAATTTATAGTGATCCAAAGATAGCTCAAGCAACACCAACATGAGAAAAGTGTGTGGAAATCTAAAGCTAACTCAAGCTCAAGTCAAAAGAGGACATAAAGCAAAATACCATGGAAGACTTCATGCTTAGAGTTTTAGACTTTCAAAACAATATTGTAAGTACCTCATGTTTAAATATCTCATGAAATATCTTGAAGCTCTTTAAGGGTAATAATGGACTTAGAGACCTTATTTCAAACCTTGAAAAATGTTTTAAAAGTAATCAAAGAAAAAGAGCAAACAATTTTTGAAAACTAAAATGAAAAACCAGAAAAGTGACTGCCCAGAAGACTGAACCAAAATTCTAGAAGACTGAACTATTGCTTTAGACGACTAAAGTTTAACTTCAGTCTACTAAAGATTTTCTTCATAAGACTGAAGAATATGTTCAATTTACTAAAGTTTTTCTTGAAAGAATACAGAAGAGGTAGTACACCCTTAGAAGACTGAACCCTCAATTCAATTGTCTGACCTTGTATCCAAACTAAATTTTTCAGTATTTTAAGGTACTTTAGAAGATTGAACCTGACACTTCAATCTACTGAACATAGTTAACAAATAATTTTTTTAAATATTCTTAAATTTAAATTAAGGTTTCTTATGCCCCAAATTTTATGAAAACTTGGAAAACACTCCACGTAATCTTGGGCAACATGAAAATACTTTTATTAACCTATAAATACATGGTTTTAGCAAACCAAACATACCTAGAATTAAAAATCAACAATCAAGCTCTCTTTGCTTTCAATCTTCAAAAGCTCTCTCTGCTTTCAATCTTCAAAGGCTCTCTTGCACACATCCATGTTGAAGTTTTGCTACTGAGTATTGCTGAGATTTAATCACTGAAGTTGAGCACAAATTCTGAATCTTTCAATCAAAGAATGAAGATCCCAGTGAATTCATTCTTGAGCTTCAATCTATTTCAATTTGTTATTTGAATATTGAAGTATATAGAGTTTTAAATTGTAATAATCAGCTCTTTTGTGAGAGTGTATTTGTACACCATATTGTTTCTTTTTTCTTATAGTTCTTTGATGATTCCAGGTTGTTGGATCGTTGGACCAAGCATGGCGTATCACTTAGAGAGGCGTTGCTCTAGCCTATTGAAGGAGTGACTAAACGTGGGGTATCGCTTGTAATGGTTTGCTCTGCCTGGAAAGGAGTGTTCTAGTGGAATCCTTAGGTGGTATTGGCCTAAGGCGAGGAAGTAGACTAAGGATAAGTCGGACATCGTAAAAATCTTGGTCTCGCTCTTACTCTACTATTTTATATACAGTATATATATATATATATATATATATATATATATATATATATATATGCATATATTGTGTGGGGTGTATGAGTGTAGGTTGGTGGAAAAACAAAATTCAAAATTAATAAGAAAGACTCTTAAACTTAAGAAAGTACGTTTTGACTAAACTTTTGTAGAAACCCACAAGGGAGTACGTTGTTTAATAGTTTGTAGAAATCTTAGAGTGCAAACACTACAAAAAAACTAGTTTTTAGTGATGAAAGTATTAGTGACAAATTGAATTTTGTCACTAAAAGTTGGTATTAGTGACGGTTTTTATGAACCGTCACTAATAGTCTAAGCATTAGTGACGGTTTTAGAAGCCGTCACTAATACGACACTATTAGTGACGGTTTTAAAACTGTCACTAATACTTTCGTCACTAAAAACAGCATGGTAAACAATTTCCGCGCAAAAATTTTTTCGAAAAAAATATTAGCAACGATTCTAAGGTATTAGTGACGGTTTTCAAAACCATCACTACTAGTGTTTTCATTTAAAAAATTTTAAAAAAGAAATAGTTTTAGTGACGGTTTGGGAGAACCGTCACTAGTAAGGGGGTATTAGTGACGGTTTTGAAACCGTCACTACCAATGTTTTCATTAAAAAAAATATTAAAAAAGAAATATTTAAGTGCATTAGTGACGGTTTGAGAGAACTGTTACTAATAAGGGTAATTAGTAACGGTTTTCAACTGTCACTATTAATGTTTTCATTTAAAAAATATTAAAAAGAAATAGTTAAGGGTATTAGTGATGGTTTTGGAGAACCGTCACTAATAAGGGAGTATTAGTGACGGTTTTGAACCATCACTACTAGTGTTTTCATTTAAAAAATATTAAAAAAGAAATAGTTAAGGGTATTAGTGACGGTTTGGGAAAACCCTCAATAATACCACCGTATTAGTGACGGTTTTGAAACCGTCACTACTAGTGTTTTTATTTAAAAAATTATTTTAAAAATTAGTTAAGGGTATTAGTGACGGTTTGGGAGAACCGTCACGAATAATAGGGTATTAGTGATGGTTTTTTAACTGTCACTACTACTTCAGACTTCAGTTAACCCAAAAAAACCCTAAGGGCCCCTAACCCATGCCGCAGATCTTACTCTTTCCTCATCTCTGACCTCTCAGCTCTCGCTCTCTCAAATCTCAATCCCATTTTATGTGCAGAAACACCTGGTTTGAGTTTTTAAATTTATTGAATGCTCTATGCTTGTCTTTAATTCATAATCAATCTAAAGTAAAACATATTTTGTATGATCCCTTCTATCAAAAAGAAAAAGGAATGACTTCAATTAATATGTGTTCATGGGTGTTATCAAAGCAATAAAAAAATTAGTATGTGTTCCAAGAAATGAGTGTTAGTGTGAATAAGTTAACACATAACACATGCATTCTCATATTCACAATGTCATGAAAAGAATTCTGCAGTTCCTGCTTGTACAAAATAGGTAAATCATTATTGATTTATTGGTACATAGTAAATCTGCTTCCCAACGTGACAAAGTTGAGAGTGTTATGAGATAGAGGATTTATGGTGCTTGTAATAGATAAAACTTGTGCTTTCTTGTGTTTATAATGCTATGAAAAGAATGTTACAGTTTCTGCTTGTACATAGCAGGTACATATTTGATTACCAAATGAAATTAATTATGCTTCCCAACTTGACACAGTTGGGAGCACTGTGAGATAAAGGATTTAGTTCATTTGTCTATTGAAGCCTACATTTATAGAGAGAAATGATAGGTTCTTGCTAGAACTTAAAAGCCAAAAGCTGGAATTTATTGAGAGTCAAACTGCTTACTATGAGTCCTAGACATCTTTTTTGTTGAGTAAGCTCTAGAAATCCTAACAACAATAAATAGTTAAATACCATCCCTTGTCCTTAAGTACTCCCAGCCATACAGAATGAAATAAACTAGAAAGAATCAAGCCTCTGTACAAATCTAAAGAATTATGCTGCTACATTAAAGCATGAAGAGTAAACACACTATAGCAATGTAACAGTAATGTGAATAAGATTTTGTCAAATTTGTTCTGCATCTCTATTACCTATTAGAAATCATTAAAACAAATTTTTATCAGTATTTCCATTTTTAGATTTTTAGACAAAGGATTCTATAAGAGCGTGTGGATTATTTAGACTAGCTTCAAAGGGTGGTTTGTTGGAAACTTAGGATCACATAGGATAGACAAATTTTGAGATATGTTTGGCTATGATCCACTTATCTCCATGTTCTCAAATCATTGTCTCCATAATTTCATATTAACATATGGCTTGATATGTATTTGATTGTTATTCACTAAGGCATTGAACAATTGTGTTCATATTTTATCTTGTTTGGTGTAATGCATTTTTATGCAACTGAGTGATTCATGGTTGGAGGTAGTCTTGTTAGCGCCTAATTAATTTCTTTTCAGTATCACTCTCATAGTCCCATCAATCTTGATTGTTACCTATTGAAGCATTTATCTTTAACAGCCACATCTTTATATATTTCATATCCCGTTGAAGGACATTGTTAACTGGAGGTAGTTTTGTTAGCGCATGATTAATTTCTTTTCAGCATCACTCTCATAGTCCCACCAATCATGATTGTTACCTATTGAATCATTTATCTTCAATAGCCACATCTTTATATATTTCATATCCCGTTGAAGGACATTGTCAACTATCTACTGAATTTGTTAGGTCAGGTTAGGGCTAGATCTAAAAAAGGAAACTTCTCTTCAGTGAATTGATAATCTCTAGTCCTTCAGCAACCAATTAACTCCTCTTTGTATTTGCAGCTTTGAAGTTAATCTGGCTAGTTTTTATGCAAATTTAACAGAAAGGCAAATAGAACCTTGAGAGTGTTCTAGGTTGTAAATAATTTTTGTGCTACAATATTGTAAACTAATTTTTCTCTTCTTTCTTTTTCCTGGGTAGGTATTAAGAGTAAATGTTTGTTAGAATATAGATATAGAGTGATGAGAATAAGGCAAGCACAAAAATAATTAAAAATATAAATCAAAACACGAACTATTTCGCAAGTTCTACAAAATTTTGATTGAATAAATATGAAAATAATTGTAAGGTGATTGTAGCTATTGACTAGAAAATTTTATTAAGTTGGTTAACCAAACAATTATGATTAAAGTGTCACATCCTTCATCAAGGATAGAAATCATAAAAGTACAACATAATAGGGTAGCAAATGTTGCTACATTTAGAGTCAAGACACTCCAAGTAGCAAAGCCGCGTGTGAGTTAGGTCTATTTGTTAAAAAAAATAGGTATGAATATCTCAATGTATTCATTCAATTCAACCAAAAAATAAAAACTCAGTTTGACATTAGTATTCAATATTTTCAATTGAATATTGTACTGGAGTTTGTTCAAAATGAGCTTCAGTTTTTTTTTCTTGGCCACAGTGGTCATTCATAAAAAATCTTGCGTACATACTCATCAGGATGGAGTTTGTGAATGGGAAAATAGACATTACTTGTCAAGCATGGTTTGTTCTCTTTCATATGCATGTTTTTATAATCCTCTAGACTGATGCTCTTCTTAAATAATGTTTTTTTGCTTAATGGGATGCCCTCCAATGTTCTAAGGGGACAAAACTCCCTTCTTTTTCATGTACTAAGAAACATCCATATTCTCTTTTGTGCTTTATGTATTTCGGTACGACATGTGTTCTACTCATGTTTCACATCATGGTTGGGACACATTCTCTATTTGGGTTGTTAAATACATGCTTGTACCCTTAACTTCATATCAACATTGTTAATGTGACATCTCATATATTGTGTTTTTGTCTATGCCATGCTCATAGTGGCATAATTTGACTATTTTTACTATTGTTGAGATGTATCTTTATGAATCAAAGATGAAAGTGAATATCAACTTAGTTGAAGTAACTCACCAACTTGTTTTTAACCATTAATTGGGGAAAAAAAAAATCTGAAAGAGATCCATATAGATTAATCTTGGAATAATTAATTATTTAATTACATAGAATCGTATAGTGATGATCTTTTCTATATTTTGTTTATTATTTTGAATATCACTTATAAGATTATGAACAAATTCAACAAAATAAAAGAAAAAAAGGGAAAAAATAAAAGACAAAATAATTTACATGATTCATATAGTGTTTATGTCAATAGAGTTGTTATAAAAATTTCTACTACTTCATGAATAAAATGTTTTAGTGTTTCGATCCTTGACTCCACATATAAATAATATTAATATATGAATTAAAAATAATCTCATATACATGGACTTTGCATTGGGTTAATAAGAGTCATAAGACATCCATCAACCATGCATGCATCATTATTTTCACCATCACTGTCTTTGAGGAACATGAAAAATAAGATCCTTACATCAAGGGAGAGTCCCATCTAAAGAGAAAAAACTAAAGAGGGAGGGAAGGAGGATGGAGGGACACAGATTAAGGAAAGAAAGCCTTCAAGCCTTTGAGTGAGAAGAGGCTTTGATTCGTCAAGTACATGTAATTTATTTATGTATTTTTATCTAAAAATTGAAATTCTCAAAAGGTTTACACCTTAATGCCATAAGGCTTATGCCTTGCCTACTTATCAGGGCTCCTTATGCAAAATTAATTATTGTCATTTCATGTGTGCATCGAAGCTTAGACGCATTCAAGAATGATTACTATACATTCATGCCTCATCGTACATGTGGGACAAATCAATTGTTAAAATTCAATTGAGTATTAGTCATATTATGTAGACTAATAATCAATTGAACATGTCGATTATTTATTTCATTTACGATTAGTCATGTTTGTATTTCAACCATTATTGAATTATCCAATGTGGATAGTTTAGGAAGTTATATTTACATTCTTGTCATCGTTCACGCTTTCGTCATTGTCATTATATATTTCGATCGCGTCTCTACTTGTATTCTCTAGGTGCATAGTGGGGTGTGGTGACAATTTCTTAGTGATGGAAAATTAGCAGATGATGTGCACTTCCCCCATCTCATGTACTTGGAGAGCCATAGGGAGATGCTGCTGAAATTTATAATGAGTACAACGAAGGAATTTGAGCGATTGATCGCAATGTAATTGCAACATTCCTGAATGGGATAGGATTCATACCCTTTAGAGGGAAGGTGGTTGATTATAGGATTCACAATGCATGGGTCATAAACATTTTGACAATGTAATCAACACCATTTACTTGAACATGTTATAGGGAATTAATGAACATGGATAAGAGTTGGATAAACGCTCGAGGTAGGTTTTTTCCAGAATACATGAAAGGGGTACATGATTTCATAGAGTTCGCGCGTCCTCATGCTAACGGTGCTAGTAAAATAAGGCGTCCTTGCAAGAAATGCCAAAACATAACATTCAAACACATTCATCTGGTCCATTCACATTTATTAGACTTTAGAATGGAGAAAAGGTACACAAAATGGGTGTTCCACGGTGAAGATTACACAGTTCAGAGTGATGATGACGATGATGAAGATGAGGGAGCAAATATAGTAGGTGGTGATGCACGTTCGAAAGGGTTAATCGAAATGTTAGGTGACTTACAAAGGGGGATTGCAGTGGACACAGAATACGTCAGTGTGTCACATACTGGTGATGAATCTACTTCAGTAGGTACCATACCTTGCGATCCTAGTACGTTAAATCGATTTAGTAAACCATTTGCTAATCTCGTGAGGGATGCACGAGTGCCCCTATATCCAAACTATAGAAAGTTCTTAAAATTAGAGTTCCTAATAAAGTTGCTTCATGCAAAAACAATGCATGGGTTATCTCAGAGTGCATTCAACATGCATTTAAACCTCATTAAGGCAGCACTGCCTAATGGTGAAACACTTCCAAAGTCCTTCTATGAGGCGAAGACATACATGCATGAATTAGGTCTTGGTTACACTACAATACATGTGTGTAGGTATGATTGTGCACTCTTTTATGATGAACATGATAATGTGAATGAGTGTCTAGAATGTGGTGAACCGAGGTATATAACTAATCAGAATAAGGGTAAAAAGATCCCCCAAAATTTTTTGCGATATTGTCTATTAATCCCGCAGTTGCAATGATTGTATATGTGCAAAAAGACTACTACAGATATAAGATGGCATAAAGAGAAACGTCTTCAAGATGGAAACACCCTTAGCCATCCAGCGGAATGCGAAGCTTGGGCCAAGTTTAATAAAATGCATCTGTAGTTTGCTAGTGATCCTCGCAACATCAGACTTAGCCTTGCTTTAGATGGGTTCAATCCTTTCGGTAACATGAACAACCCGTACAGCATGTGGCCATTTATGATGATGCCATACAATATGCTGCCATGGCGATGCATGAAAGAACCCTTCATTTATATGTCTATGCTTATTCCTAGACCCAGGGCACCTGGTAATGATATTGACATTTACTTGAGGCCATTAATTGATGAGTTGAAAGAACTATGGGAAAAAGAAGTGGAGACATTTGATATGCAAAACGGGACATGATGTGCAAACCGGGACAACATTTCAGATGCATGTTGTACTTTTGTGGACAATTAATGGTTTCCCCGCCTACAGCAATCTATCGGGCTGGAGTACAAAAGGTTACTTAGCATGCCTAGTTTGTAATAAGGATGCTGGGTCCTTATCCTTAAAGCATGGACGGAAGTTATGTTTTATGTGTCATCGTCATTTTTTACGACCTGGACATCCTTGGAGGACTCGTGGTGTCAGAAGCTTTAATGGAAAGCTTGAACAAAGGTTGCAACCAAACCGACTAAGTGGGGAAGAGATATTAAACCAGCTCAGGTTGATCGGAGATATGAAATTTAGGAAATCACCTAGCAGTAGAAAAAGGAAACGTGCTGAGTGGGAGTTAAATTGGACAAAGAGAAGCATCTTCTTCGAGTTGTCATACTGGAAAGATCTTCCACTATGCCACAACTTGGATGTCATGCACATTGAGAAGAACATTTGTGAGAATGTCATTTGTACATTGTTAGATATAAATAGGAAGACAAAGGACAACGCAAATGCTCGTCGGGATATGGAAGATATAGGAATACGGCTTGAGTTGCATCTAATTCGTGATGCGGACAAACTTCTTATGCCATAAGCCTGTTACACATTTTTGAAAGATGAGAAGAATAATTTTTTCGAATGGTTGAAATTAGTGAAGTTCCCTGACGAATATGTATCGAACATATCTCGATGCATAAGCACGAGGGAAGGGAAGATGTTAGGAATGAAAAGTCATGACTGCCACATCCTTTTGCAATGAGTTCTGCCCGTTTTCCTTCGTGGACACTTGACCGAAGATGTTCGCTCGATGCTGATTGAATTGGGGATCTTCTTTCGACAGTTATGCTCCAAGAAATTGAGCATAAACATACTTGAACGGTTAGCGGAGGACATTGTGATCATATTATGCAAGTTGGAGAAAATATTTCCACCAGCATTCTTCGATGTGATGGTCCACCTAGCCGTACATTTACCAATGGAGGCCATAATTGGAGGACCGGTCCAATATCGTTGGATGTATCCTATTGAGAGGTAAATTATAAAGTCGTACAATGTTCTCATCATTTCCTTGTTTTTTTTTTTTTTTTTTTTTTGTGTGTACAAGTCACTAATGCTGTGTAAAATGCACAGGTTTTTACCCACTTTGAAGGGGTATATGCGCAATAAGGCACGACTGGAAGGTTCAATCATTGAAGCATACATTGACAGTGAATGTCTTGCATTTTGCTCAATATATCTACATGATATTGAAATAAGGTTCACTCGTGAGGAGCGAAATGCAAACATTCATGCTATTAATGCCGAACATGAAGAACCAAGGAGCTCTATATTTTGAGGAAATGTTCGGCCGTTCGGTGCACAGGTTTACAATTTCATTGATATGGACGACCTACAAAAGGCACATTTTTACGTCCTCAATAATTGTGATGAAATTATTCCATATATCGAGTACGTGGTTCAAAACTCCTTACTTCGCATTGTATTTACATATGCATATATACTTAGTTGACATTAACATGTACTATTGTTGCATATAGCGAACATAAAGCTGAATTTTTCGCTCAAAATGAAAGGAATGTTGATGAAAGACATAAGAAGGAATTTGTCAATTGGTTTGGGTGCCGTGTAAGTAACAACTACTACCTGAGTTCGCTTCAATGTACATTTTCAATATTGATGATTTCCTCATCTAAAGTCCTTTGTAATTAATAGATGAAAGTCATGTATTATGATAAAGAACCAACAGCAAGTAAAGATTTGTACGCGTTGGCATGTGGCCCCAATCAACGAGTTAACCGCTACAGCGGTTGCATTGTCAACGGCTTACGCTTTCATACCAAGTCCCTCAAACTGCATAGAAGAACCCAAAATTGTGGCATTGCAGTGCTAGGCACAAAAGGAGATAAGGAAATTGACTATTTTGGTGTGTTGGATGACATTATAGAGCTTCACTATGGAGCTAACAGATTTGTCCACATCTTCAAGTGTACCTGGTGGGACATTAGCAATAAAAAGAGGGATAAATATGGATGCCTACTTTACTAGTGTCAATTTTAGTAAAACATGGTATCAAAAAGACCCTTTTGTGCTTGAGATGTAGGCAGAACAAGTGTTATACCTTAATGACACAAAATTAAAGGGTGAATGGCATGTGGCCCAAAAAATTCCTCCTCGAAGTTTGTATGATATTACAAAAGTTGCAGATGGGGAGAAGAGTGTCAGTAATGATGCTTTCCAAGAACATCAGCCATTTGATCCCGTAGCAATGCAATCTGCTAACAATGTTGCCAAGGAAGGAGTCGATCCTATAACATTAAATAGGGTTGGTGCCACAACAGAACAAGTAGGAACTGCTAACATTAGAATTGAACCCTCTATACATGTTGACTTCATCGACAGTGATGAAATTGATGGGGAAGATGAAACTATGGTTGAGTACTGTAGTGAAGAGGAAGAGACTCTAGAAAATGAGGATGATACTAATATTTAGGACTTATAGGGGGTAAGCGTGTTATGTTGTCACCGTGTATTTGACATGTGAGAACAGGTGAAAATATATTTACTATGCATCCATATAATATCCAATCTTCTTATATTTACTTGTGAACTGTTTTGCAGACATGGCCCCAGGAGGTCGCCACCCCTTACTTCAGACAAGGCTATCGACAACATCATCCCGCAAGGATGATGGATCATCCTCGAGAGCGACTAAGCACGTCGGGGCTGATGCGGCACCATCTGAGCCCTCGAGACCCCAGCCTGACGTCGATCCATCAATTGGGGATCAAGCCAAGGGTAAGTTGCCGTCCATAATTAGCAGCGTTGGTAAGGTTACGCATATTTTATTTAGAATAATATATTTACTATCATTTCACATGTATGATTATCTTATTGTTATTTAACTCTTCTTTCAGCATCGACCTCTATGACGCATACGAGTGCAGATCGCGGTGCAGCGAAGAACGTTGCGCTAAAGAAGCACCTAGAGAGGACTGGGCGGCGGATCTGTATCGATATTCCTCTAGGCTTTACGGACCCGCTTGACGATTGGTTCACAGCTTGGTCACAGGAGCTTGGCATTATATGTTGCCAATATGCTCAAGTCACTTGCATCACCTAGCCAAAGGTGACGGAGGCTCAGCGCTTGGTTCTAAATGAGCGCATCTTGGTAAGTAACCCTAAAACATTTCGTTCACTTTTAATATATTACACTAAAGATTCTCTAACATTCAATATATATATTTCATATGCGGGAAGAGTTTGATATGGACATTTTCACCGCATACCATGTGAAAAAGGCGGTGAACATGCAGCTGTGCTTTCGATTTAAGACCTATCGCAGCAAAATGCGCAACCATTTTAGGGAGATGGGAGATCAGGCAGAAGCGCACCCATATGATAAGATCTCCCTAGAGGATTGGCGAGTGGTGTGTCGCCATTTTCGCGACCCTAACTATCAGGTGATGTGTTTCTATTAATTACAATAACTATTTTTTCATATTTATATGAATAATAAAAAGTGATTACATCTATTTTGTAGGCTATTTGTGAGAAAAATGCTGCGAATCACAACAAACTAGATACGACGCATTATGGTGGCTCAAAATTGTTCGTCAATCATCAAAAGGTAATTGCTACAAAACTATCTAACCATCACTTGAAAATTGTTATTTATATTGACACCGTTGAATTCATATTAATGAACTTTAATATGATAATGTAGCACGATCCAGTCACTGGCGACCTAGAGTCGAGGCCAGATCTATATCAGAGAACACATCAGAAGACATCGGGGGAGTGGTGCCAGGGTGCGCAGATGAAACATGTAAGTCAAGCAGATTATTTAGTTCATTATCTTATTCAAAACGTCAGTTGTATTCTTATTTCTTCATTTTCATCATTTTAATGACTGAAAATAGGCAAGGATGCTTGAACTGCGGGATGCACCCATTGTAGAGGGCAGTCAGCCGATGACACACGACGAGATCTGCACTCAAGTGCTTGGGCAACGATCAGGTGGCTGGTTGAATGGTCTTAGGAGTGGATACGTCGCCCTAACATCATCATCTTCTTTTAGTGCGGCATCTCGTGCTGAGATTGACAGAGAGCGTCAAGCCGTCGAGGCTCAAGAGGAGGCGATGGTTATCCAGGTGCAAATGGTGGAAGCGGAGAACCAACAATTGAAAGAAAAGATCTCGAACTAGGAAGCAGAGATGCAAGCCATCAAGTATTGGAAAGTGCAAATGGAACAAATGATGCGCCAATCCCGCCCAGATGATGCGGGTGACTCCTCTCATTAGAAGGTATGTAAAAGCTAGTGACAATTAATTGAAATAGAAAATGCATGAGGATTTCAATTAGAATAAATACTTTATCCTTTTTTTTTACTTTCAAAATACATCAATAGATATTTAATAATTATTGGTATAATGTTATGGCTATTCCAAATTCTTTATTAGTGCTTGAAATAATATGCTCTTTATTTTTAACAGCCTAAGTGTGTTTTGTCGATTATAGAGTTTTAATAAGAAAAGTCCCATTACATAAGTGGAGCATTAGTTGTTCTAACCAAATAGTTGGGTTTAGCAGAAGTGTTGTTGAATGCCTTTCTGTTGTGCATTTGACTTAAGTACTTAATGAGTATCAAGATCATTTCTTTAGTTAATTAAGGAGCTTGCCTATTGCCTGTGAGGAAATTTGAATTGTTGGAATTTGTGGAAGTGGGGGATGATTGGAGGGCTAAAGCTTTAATAATCATAATCAATCTTTTTTAGGGCATCCAGGATTTTCTATTCTGGCCCATTAGCTCAACTTGAATTTATAAGCAAATCACTAGTGTTTGTGTGTAGGAAAGGAATCCCCGAAATATTTTTATTTTTATTTTTTTAGCAAAAAATATATCGAAATCCCCACATTTTGAACTTTTTCAACGAAGCTACAAGAAAAATATTACGAGGAATGAAATCTTTATTTCTTTTATAAAGAAGGGGATCCTCTTCCTATACACATACATGCATCCACACTTTTGAAGAAAAGCAATGGCACAAATGAATAATTGCTTATCATCTACGTCATGTTTAATCTGCAAAATAAAATGTAGTAGGAGTAGAACGAATGGAGATCAAACATGCACAAGTCAAGTGCTCTTCTCCAAAACACGGATCAATGTTTTCGAAATCCTCAAAAATAAGTAAAAAGTTCAATTCCTTTTGTAATATATAATTGGTCATCACAAAAATAAGAATTAAAAAATAAAAACTGAGGTGCATGCAGGAATCAAACAATAATGAAAATCCACCAACTAGGAAAATATACATGCATTCAACTTTACGTTCTCTGTTCCCTAATATGCAAGTGAGGGTATATAAAAGAAGGTCTACTGTGAGAACAACCCTACTTCCCTTCAGAACCTTAGCACAAAGACGTTGCGAAATTAGAAGCAGATACACCAAACTATACTTCTTTAAGCTTAAAATTTATAAGTATAGTGTTTGGGTGACAACCACCCCCTAACAACCCAAAAAAACAGAGCACCAGCTGTACAAGAAATCCTGAAATAAAAATTGTTCACCAACAACACCAACAAGCTCTCCAAAACTCTCAAGAAAAAATATTTTCCAAGGTATATGTCTAGAATCCAATCATGAACTTGAACCATAAGAATTGGAACTATAGGCATGTTAGGAATTGAATTTGCAAATTTATACATAAAAGACATTTTTGATAGAGGGCACTAAAATTAAATTTGAAGAACCAAATTTTCTACAAAAAAAAAAAAAAATCATTATTTATATAAGTTGCAAGCTAAAGCTGAAGATTTACATGAAGCACTTTGCTATTCATCCTCACTTGTAGCATCTACACACCATAGCATATTAAAGAACAAAGAAATCAAAGGTATACAAGATATAGCAAGGTCTATAGATAGAACCAAAAAACAGAAAAAAGAAAACTAGTTGTCAAGGCTAGAAAATTACAGACTTGCTAGCCTTTTAGACTAGAGATGGATAGATTTCTCGCTCTCCATGTATTAGACTTTGATAACTAAAATAAGCTTGTTATGATCTGGTATAGCTCCTCTTAGAATTGCAATTCTTCTCAACTCATTATTCCATCTTTTTTCAGGCCAGCAATGGATTCTCATAGCAATAATAACAAAATATATTATATGAACATATTCAATTATATATTTTCATTTTCACTTGATCAAGGGTTTCTTTGAGGTCTCCCATCTCCAATGACATATAATAGATTTCATATTTTGCTTTCACACCTTCACAAATACATCAACTTATGTTTATATATATGTATTTGATGTTAACACTAGCACATAACATAGTCAAACTTTAATAATTCAGGTATGAGATAAGCCACGAGTCTAAACATTGGTTACACAATTTAACTTTGAACATTTAATTGATAAGTAATGAAATATAATTTAACTTTCTATCTTTGATCATTCTTAATGCACTATTTATTCTCAATACTAATACAAAAATGATGAACATTTGATTATTAATTAGTTTATTCACATATATAAATAATTCTTAGACATGAAACTTCATAGTTACCTTGTTATTTAGTGTATTTAATTCAACTATAGAAACTTTATATTATTTCGGTGGATTATTTGTATTGTTTCTATTGTACGTTTTCCTTTTAAATTATTAGTATCCTACCCTCCTTAGCTTCATCTACTATTAAGTCCCACTTGTTGCAATTCTATTTCCTCACAAAAAAAATTCCATAATGCAATCCAAGCATTCCACAAGTAAAACATGTTTGATTCCATAATGCACATCCCCTTACTATGGGACTACCATGATTTAATTCTTGTTTGGAACTTGAAAAAAACATCATAAAAGTCTTGAAAATGAAGCAAGAAAATTGAATAAATCTATTGACTTCATGTTTCAAAGCTTGGAATTCAATTTTGAACTTGTGTAAATTTAGATAGATAGAAATATAAAATTATACTAAGTTCTTTCTAAATTTATTCAAATTCAAATTCAAAGTTTGAAGTACACTAGAGGCACAACTTGAAATAGTCTAATGATTTGTGAGGGGTGCATTAGTGTAGATGAAACTTGAGAGGACGCCCAATAATCGCAATTGGGCTTTTATTTTTTTAGCTATTTTATATTAGTTGATGAAAAGCCAAGATTGTTTTTAGTTGATGATTAAGTGTTATGAGTTTGTAAGGGATAGGCATAGTATGGAGGCTTCAGGACAGATTGGGTTTTAATTTTGTTCAGTTTATGAGAAGAATTATTTTATAGTTGAGGATGGCTACTAGGTGGTTCCTAGCTTTAGAAATTACTTCTAGTAAATCATGTATATATTTATAGATTTTTAGTTGTCTATTCCACTAATTTTTCTAATAATTCACAAAGCTTTTCGAAGGTAAATTGACATTTTAATAAAAAAACACTCACTTTGTAAAGGACATTCACCCAATATTTGGGAGTATCATCTTTAGTTATTGAAAATTTGAACAAAATATAATACAGACTTACACTAATTTTCGTCTAAATCCACATAAAATCTGAATTCAAATCCAAAATCTGAAATTTACGCTCCCCAAACACCACCTAACTTCCAAACACAACCTAAAAATTAAAATATGTTCTTCCCAACACAACCACACTATCTAGACTAAGTTAGAACCTATAAGATTTCAAGCAGGAAAGAATCTCTCCTTGTGCTTGTTTCAAGTAAGAGAATCAAGAACAGTGTTTCAAGATTTTTCTTCATCGATATATGCAATTGATTTATCCTACAAAAAACAGCACATTTTTTGGGCAGATCTTTGCAGTGATGATGTGAATAATTTGTTTGCATTTGCTAGTTTGTCTTGGAGGTGGCAACTGGTGTGGAGGTTAAGGCTATACCCATTTTTTGTGCTAAAAAATGATGAAAAGCTAGCTTGCTGGTTGACAAGGTGGTGGGGGCTAATCTGAATTAGATAAAGAAAAGGATTGATGGTTTTGTGCAGTCCATTTGTGTATGTGCAGCCTAGGCTAGTTTGGATTTTAAAGCTACGGATGAGTTTGTGCAATTTGGAGTTTGTGATGGTGGTAATCCTGCATCTGCCAATGGCTGTGGAGGAGGATGATAGATTGGTGATTGAGGCTTCTGTGTGAGCTGCTTTGAAATATCTAATTGATCTTCCATAGCCCAATTAATGCAAATTGTTCCTTCTGAATTTGAGAATAGGGAATTTCACTTGTAAGGGTCAATGTTTGTTTAACTCAAGATGCGTGATTCACCGAGTGATGAAGCCAACTTCCCTACAATTTAGACAGCAACGACAACGCAACCCTACCAATCATCCACGAGGTCCATCAGGTTGTAAGGTTTTGCCTCGTATGATCATCAGATATGCATCTACAAAGGGAAATGCTTGCTGCTCATCATGAGCCAATGATGTTCATCAGTTGACACAGCGAGCAGAGATAGGTAGGTCCCATATGAGCATAGCCTATACCATACACGCTATGAGTTTTTTGGTTGCAAGACAAGTGTGTATGGTCAATCAAATGTCTTGAGGCAGAGATAGGCAACTCTATTTTTCACATCGATAAGTGGATAACAGTTTTGGGTAAAATCAGTGTATATAGCTTCTAGCATGAGGTGCAAAGAGTAGCAATTTTATTCTATTTTTTAAAACTCATTACAATATTGTCATTTCATTAGTATGGCTGAACTACAGAACAAAAGACTAGAAACACCAAATCTAGTTCATTGAACTTGAGTTGTGTAGTAGGAAATAGCCCATTCTTCTCCCCAAATCCCTTATGAACCCATTTCCAAGAGCATGAAATTCCCATGTCCATATCAAAGCACTTGTAACTATAAGGAAAAATATTGTCCTTTTTGGTCACTAATTAATTGACGCAGAGGTCTGAGAACTTCTATACTAAATGTAACCTTGCAACTCCAGCAAGTCAAGGAAATGACTAATCCATCTTGCAGTTTTGCAGGCAAGGCCTCCAAAAGAAGAACTAGAAAAGTCACAATCACCTAATTACATTACCTCTTTGTAGACCAGCAAATTTCCTTGGTGTGTCAAGTTGGAAGTTTTAACTAAGACAACCATGACTCATTTAGCTTCCAACTAGCTGCACTAATTACATCCCTAGTTCCATGATTCAACATTACAAAAGAAAAGGTTTTGAAGAACCAATACTTGATAAACTCACAAAAAATTTATGAACAAAAATTTGAAGTGAAAAAGTGAGTATTAATGGGAAAGCAAGAAGATTAAGATTTGACATCTAGAGAGTTAGCAAAATTCCAGAGGAAACTCTAGTCCAATTAGTCATGGTACTTGTTAGTTGTCCCTTGTGTTAGCTTTATATCTTTAAAACAGTGTTTGGAGTAGTTTCGGGGAAGACAAAGCCACTATGGACTTGAACTGTAACCACGACAGCAACCTCATTAGCATAGTGGTAGGATAAATTGGCATGAAATATATAGAATACAGACACTAAGTAACATGATTTTGTAATGCTTTAGAATAACATTTTTTCTCTAGTTTCTTAGTTTGTATATATACTTCCTTTGTCTAACCAAAAAAATGAAAGAAGCACAAAAAATATTATCAACAATCAGCAACAATCAATTACTCGGGTGCTAAGTTAAAAAGAATTGAACACAAAAGGCAAAGAGGATTCAATTTTCCACTTTTTTTTTGCCTGTACTTTGCACGTATAGCATTGAGAGGGCAACCATTGGTGTTCATCTACAAATCTTGTAATGTAAAAGTCATAGTCCCTTACTATGGGACTACCATGATTTAGTGGAAGGCCTAAAATTCCACATCAATAGTTGAGAAAATAAACTTACAAGGTTGGGATTCGCTCCACAAATAAGTTACATTTTAAGAGCAGAACTGGAAGACCCTATTCAGCCAAAATTTTGTGCATGTGAAGTTATTTAATTTCAATCTTCTGAGTTTAAGCCCATGAAAAATATCATACACTAATCAATGATGTCAAAATGGATCATAAACTATTATATAAGAATGTTTAAACGAATTTTAAAATGTTGAATGCATCACATTATCTTCAAACATTATATACTTTTTCATTTTTTTCCCAAATTCTGTACCCAAGTCTCACATATTGTGGATTACAAGTCCTATATTGATCATTAATAATTTGCATATTCTTGCAACTTGAAACCAACTTCTCAAGGCAGTCAACTAGCTTGGTTCTCTAGCCGTTGTTAAGAAATTACTAGTCCCACAAAATCAATAAGCATTACAGTCCCACAAGAAAAAATCATTGGGCTGCATATATTCTGTGCACTAAAAAAGTTAAAATCCGCTTCAAAACTTCAGCGAGATCACATAATACTCGGAATAAAGCTACATATCAAAAACATTTTCTTAAGTTCTAAACACCTACAAACACTCATGGTTGTACAAAGATCTGGGATGGCTAGTGAAAAAACCCTTCAAGGCACAACAGGACCATAAGGACACTGATGAAGAAAAAAAATCACCAACTCTCTTTGCAATGCACACCATTACCATTGCCATACACAGCATTTAGTGACCCATTGGAGGTTCTATTCGCATGTCAATTTCTGTGGGCTTTCACTACTGATTGTCCGTTACAAAAACCATTTCTCTTTGTAGCTACCTTGCTTACATGGCCATGACCAATCTTCTGCAGGACTGCATCAAACTGCCCACACGCTGCTGCTATAAGTCTTGTGAACATGAAATGGAATTTAAATCAGGATCAGATTAATCAGCAAATTAATCTACACACAAGTGGGGAAGTTTCAAACTACATTTGTATTCTCCTTTTTGACTTTGTTTTTCTTACAAAAAAAATTATAACTGGGGTGAAGACGAGTTCCCTGAGATGGCAAGTGCTTCTGTGGGAATGTCCTTCATGGCATTTGTAGCCTTTGCCTTGAGTTCTCTCATATCTGCTTATACCCTTTCGACTCTCATACACACGTAGTCAGCGCTGCAAGTTTGTTAATTGTTTGAAGGAGAATTAAAGATGCTAGATGTTCTCCTGCCATACAGTTTAGTTTTATAAGTTTGGTAAATGCCAGAAATTACAGTGTAAGAAAATGTATGTGGCATTGGTGGTCCATTTATATCAACTGATCCTTCCAACATTTTCACCACTTCCCCCATTGAAGTTCTCTATATCCTTTGACATCCATCTGTAGCATGGAAAATTCATATTAATTACAAACTAACTTGCAAAGAGAGAGTCTTACTACTATATGCTCCTACCAAGGTTGGATTGGAACTAGTTTGAATGACTTGGACTCCACTAGTGTCCCCATTGACTCCAGCCTTGGCATATTTCTCAGTCATAGATCGTGCCTTTTGGTCAAAAGCTTGTCGGTTGTATTTGTATTCCCTGCTCTGTATACTCATCCAAACATACTAATAAATCAAAGAGATGCCTTTAACCACAAACCCCATCCCAAACACTTGAAAGTACATCGACTTACTGCTTCACACATAAGGCCATCATCAGGGTTGGGTTCACTTAGTAACAACCCAATGCTTATGAGCACAGTTAAAATGTTCAAAGATGGTTGCCATGCACCCTGCATGAATTAAAATCTAATTCTTGTTATAAATTAAATGTACAGATGTAAAACAAACTCATAACTTCGTATTGACATCATGCACATATGAACATAATAGAAATTTGTATCTTATGATGACGTTTTGCCCATCTAGCATACCAAATTCAACTTATCCAAATCAGCAGATGGAAAACACAAAACCTATATTATCAATCATTCTTTTTTAAAAGACTTCATCAACATAAATTTTCAAAATTAACCAAACCAAAAGCATGAATGAATGGGAGAAGAAAAACTCACCAAAAAATCGATAATGACGTAAACCTACAAGAATTCCTTCCTTTGCAATACTTCTGTAGACAGTGTAATAATTACCAAAACTAGTCGCTGAAGTGCTGAGGTCTATCTCTCTATTAGCAAATTTGACAATCAATACATTGTCATCCCCTAAAGCTCTTTGCAGGTAAGTCCTTTGTTTGTTTAGATATGGACCCTAGAGTAAATGTAATTAACTAATGAGAACAATGAAAAGAAAAGGATACTTTCTAGAATATCAACTTACATCTTGAGAAACTCCTCCCTAATTCTGTTTGGAAAAAGATTTTTAGGAGTGACGCTAAATTTCACATTATGTCCTTCAAAGCCTCAAGGTTGTGGTGGCAGTCCAAAATACATCTTTAATGCATTACCTTAGCATAAGACAACTTACAAATGTTTCTGATTCTTCTTCTAATTGGTTGTCAAGTGAAGATACTATAATGATGTTGTGTGTGTACGTGATCACCTAGCCCTGCTTGCAAATGCTTCTAGCTACTGTTAGATTGTTTATTGAGTGTCAGCACGCCTGCTTAAGTGCCTGCAGTTATTTGAGGCTATGTATATCTGTGATTCCTCCTAGAATACTGAATTATGTAGTCGTGACTGCTTTTTGAACTTAACCTTTGAAGTTCTATAGTGTTGCTTTGTGCTAGTGTGCGCTGCCTAATTTGCATTGTTGCTGTGTTTTTCATTCTTTATATTGGTGTGTACTGATTGAGGGGTGGATTATTTCGTCCTCTACAATCTGATGTTGATGTGATTTATTTTTTATGCATGTATATGTGCTACGTAGTGATTTATTTTCAAAAACCGTATACTAATTTTTTTAACTTTCTTAATTTGTAGGGTTTGCAACTATGACAACGTTAGGACGATATCATACAGCTCAGATGCAGCTTTCCATTTCTTTTTTATCTGAACAAATGAAATGTATTTAAATTTGAATTTTTATAATGTTGTGTATTTAAATTTGAATTTGTATAATATATTTGTATTTTAATTTGAATTTGTATAATATATTTGTACTTAAATTTGAATTGCAATTATGGTTTTTAAAAGAATTAATTTGAATAAGATTTTTACAGGAATTAATAATTAAAAAAATACACTCAACTATTGATTGTGCAATTTAAGTATTAGTGATGATTTCAAAATCGTCACTAATACTATGTCATTAGTGACAGTTTAAAACCGTCACTAAATCCGTAAGTAATTCTGCAGAGCAATAGTGACGGTCCTAAAACCATCACTAATAATAGACAAATAGTGACAGTTCGAAAACCATCACTAATAATAGACCAATAGCGACGATTCGCAAATCATCACTACTAATGAGTAATAGTGACGATTATAAAACCGTCACTAATAATGGAGTAATAGTGACGAATATAAAATCGTCACTAATAATAGAGTAATAGTGACGAATATGAAACTGTCACTAATAATGAAGCAATAGTGACGAACTTAAACCGTCACTAATAGCAATAGTGACGAATTCAAACTGTCACTAATGATAGAGAAATAGTGACGAATTTAAAACCATCACTAATAATAGAGCATTAGTGATGGTTTTTGATCGATCTAGTGTAGAATCTATAGTGACGGGCTTCGGTCTTTAGTGACGAATTAGAACCGTCACTAATACGCTATTATTAGTGACGGTTTAAATTTGTCACTAATACTCTATTATTAGTGATAGTTTGAAAGATTTGTCACTAATAAGTATTAGTAACGGCAGGCATAGCGATAAATTGAAAACCGTCACTAATACTCATAGAACCATCACTAAAACTAGTAGTGACGGTTTTGTGAGTATTAGTGACGGTTTAAAACCGTCACTAATAACCTTATTTTTTGTAGTGAAATAATTTTCATTGAATACAGGGCCTGAAACAATCATATACGCAGGGCTACAAACAAAGCTGAAAATTGCCAAAGAGCTGCATACTATATCTTGGTTTGGTATTTTGTTGATTGATTACTTTAGTCATTGATTGGTTATTTGGTTGATTAAGTTTCTTACTTGTATGTTGGTTTGTGGATTGATTATTTAATTGAGGTTTGGTTGTGTGTATGATAAATCAACAAGAGATTAAGAATTCATAAAAAGAACTAAAAGAAAATTGTAATAACCTAATTCACCCCCCACTTTGGACAACTCCTTAACTTTCACGAACCTCTCAAGTTGGTCAATGTTTTAGCGTAAAATGGTCAGTAATTTTTTAATTAAAAATTTTTAAAATGTCCTCTGAGACTCTTAACGGTCATATTTTTAAGAGCTCTATGAATAGCTTATTCATAAGCTTAATTAGCAACTTTGATTATCCTGAAAATCCTTTGAAATATTTTGGGGCATATTTTTTTAAATCAAAGTTCCCCCATATTCATTTTATTGCAAAATATCTTTAGGGCAAAATTTTATACTCTCTCGTACTCTATTCATTTTCATAAAATCATTTGAGAGAGATCATCTAGTTCCTCCTACATCTTTATTTTGAAAAACCTTTTTAGGAGAAAATCTTGGGGTTATAATAAGTAAGCTTTGAGTGTATATAACCTATATATTCTTGCTTGAGAAGCTTCTTGTTCTTGAGATTTCAAAGAATAAATTTCTCCCATACACTTTGTTTTGAAAAATCTTTTGGAGAAATTTTGTGAGTTATTCAAGAAGGCCTTGAGCATATATTTATTGATAAATACTAATGTTTCTTGCTTTTTTTTTTGACAAACTCTAAGTTCTCCTGCATTTTTCTTGAAAAATATGTTTGGGAAAAATATTAATTAGGGTTAAATCTTTGAAGTATTTATCATATATATCTTAATCAAAGATTACAAAAGTTTTGTTTGATAAAAATACCCTTACTCTATTGAGCATAATTTCATATCATTTTAGAATACATATAGAACTTCATCTTGTACATATTTGCTTAGTTTAAGAAGCATTTTTTTGTATGCAAACTTTCACATCTATGAACCGGTTTGGCTCAGTCCAGTTAAGTGAGTTAGGAAGACTCCGCCATGTAAAAAGAACCGGTTTAGCTTAGCTCAGTATATGAGCCGGAGAGTCTCCGGGTAAGGAGAAACGGTTTGGCTTAGCCCAGTAAGTTAGGGAGACTCTGCGTAACGACCTGATTTTTCATGCCATTTTTTTATATTCATAATAATAACAAACATAATACTGTATGGTAAATATATCCTGTACTCTGATATCCAAAAACTTAATACCTAGGCAGCGAAAAACATACAGTGTGCAACTAGAAACACAATACTAGAAATTTCACCACTTATGTACATCATTCTAGTTTAAAAGTCTAGATCCCCTAGGATCTATACACAAATACATCTCACCTAAAAATGACTTACACTATAGATAGGGCAGAACTGATATCTCCTCTATCTACGAGCCTGGTATGCCCGACTAGCTAGACCACTTGAAAAAATATTAAATTATTGGGATAAGATAATGCTCAGTAAGAAGAAATATGCTATTACCAGTGTGTGGCACATGAGTTTCTTTAAGCTATATATATATATACTGTAATTAACTTAATCTAAATTAACATGCAATAGTAAAATACCACGTAACTCACTCCTGTGTTTCTTAATATATATATATATATATATATATATATGTTACTAAACTTTGTATTTGAATATACTTTTAATAACTATAAGTAATTATGTTGTTTCTTGTACTTATATAATAACTATGAAAACTTCCCTAGATGGACAACTAGATGTTATGGTTCAAATCCTCTCATGATAGGGCTGTGCGGCCTGAAGGTGGGACTTCATCCCGGTTGGCCCTCTAGGATAAGTCAACTCAAACTCCACTATGGTACGATTAGCCCCTTAATATAGGTCTGTCCAAAGAGCATTTCAATCTCTCCCCTCCACCTAGATCACATTACGAACGAGTCTGCAATTTCTCCAACGACACAATTGATCATAAAATGCCACACTCTAACTGAGATGTTGTTGACCTGATTGGTCACGCCCTGTTTTGATAATGACAAATACTCTTGGTACTAATGGTTGTACTAAGAATTGCATACAGGTTCACCTTGTGCGCGCTTCAGGACTAAAAGACTTATCATGATGTCGTGCGGTGTTCGTGCCGATGAATGAAGAATCTTGTGATGCATTTGTATTTATTATTTAGTTTCTTTATTCTGGGATGTAATTTTATTATGGACTGTACACTCATATGGCTTGTAATAATTTGCATCATGCATGATAGGTAGGTATGCTCAAATGGACCTTAGTTGGACATTAGGTACCTACACGAACCTTAGAAAGACCTTAGGGTTTTCGAAGGTCGACCGACACCAGAATTTTTTGGTGTCTTCAAATTGGACCCCAAGTGCCCCTAGGACACACACACTTTCACATATATCTGTTAGGCACTTGAATAGGGCTTGTTTGTTTTGATACGGGACCGAAATGCACACACGATGCACTTTCGGTCAACCAGCCAAGCCAGTTCATTTTGGCCTGGTCGACCGAAACCTCCTTGGGTCAAAAGTTTGACCATGTGGTCGACCAACCAAGGTAGTTCAAAAGGCCCTGGTCGACCGAAACCTCCCTGTGTCAAAAGTTTGACCATCTAGTCGACCAGCCAAGGTATTTCAAAAGGCCTTGGTCGACCGAAACCTCCTTGGGTCAAAGTTTGACCATTTGGTCGACTGAACCAGGTTGTTCACAGATACTTGGTTGACCAAAACCCCTCTTGGTCAACATTTGACCACCTGTTCGACCGAACCAGGTAGTTCAAAAGGCCCTGGTCGACCAAAACCCCCTAGAGTCAAAAGTTTGACCATCTGGTCAACCGACCACTTTTGTACTACAACTACTTGGTCGATCGGAGGGTCCTCGGGAGAATTCCCAGCGGTCTGGTCGACTGAACTAGGCAGTTCAAAAGAAACTCAAAAAATTGGGAAATCACCATCTTCTGGTCAACCGTGCCCTTAGTTCAATACTTCCTTGGTCGACCGAATCATTTGAGACTTGGTCGATCGAAACATTTCAAGTCGAACGGACCTCTCTGGGTTACCCTGATTTTTACCGCGGTTAAACATATTTTAAACAAGGTTAATTATTTTAAAATGATTTAAAACTTTCTTAATAATGCCCAATAGGTCCCCAGCGGTCAAAAATACCTCCTTGCCTATATATACCCATTCATTTATCATTATTAGCAAGGATTAGCAAAACATGATAGGGCAAAACTCTCTCAACTCTCAAAATCCTATATTAGCCAAATACTTCTTGTAAACACTCACATACTCTTCAGTCATGATTTCTCTAAGCATTGTGAGTATTTCTATAAGGCTATAGTGCGTAATCTCTCTAGCTCATACTCTTTTTTGCTATAAAATTTGATTGATTTTATTTGAGAGTATAGCCTAAAGTTCTTCCACGGATTTCACTTGATAAATCTTGTGTGGGAAGACTTTGAGGGTTGTGGTTCTTGCATTGTTGTTGCAAGATACTTAAACCTAGATTTTGTGTGCAAAAATCCTTTTGCGAAAAGCTAGTCTTTCAAACAACTCCATTGTGCTTTAGACATTGAAATATTGTATTGAGTTTGTTTGATCTATCTTACTTAGCATATTTGAAACCCTGATATGATTTTGTGATATTCGAATATTGTGTTTCAAATCTTACTTAGATACACACTCTAGATCTTGATTGATTATCCATCACCTGATGAGTGTTTAGCACCACATTAAGCATTCAGCAATCTACATATCATTCGTGCTTGCTTGTATTGATTGAACTTGTATTGGTGCACACATCTGCTCTTCTAGAACACCCCCCCCCCCGCTATTTTCGTTTACAACTTTGATACAAATCTATTGTATTTCTAGGCATGGGCTTGAAGAGGTGAGACTAGCCTTGGAATAGTCCCGGATTGGCCTTAGACCCGGGTTGTTTACGAAAGCTAGGTTCGTCCGTCCTATTAAGGCGTGTAGGTTGAGGTCACCCGCTAATTACCTGGGTAAGGTTGAGGTCAGCTCTGTGTTAATTTGAACCGGGTTGTAAACGGTGCCGCTCCCCCCTTACGTGAGCTATTAAGTGGAATACCTCTGGCTTGTGAGTTAGAGGCGGGGACGTAGGCATTGTCAGCCGAACCTCGATAAACAGAGCGTGCAGGTTCATTTTACATTTGCACAATTTCCTTACTGGCACGTGTATGTATATTGTGAATGATTAAAGGTTTAATTTTGCATAACTAGGTTAAGTAATACTGTTTATATCTGGTTTAACTAGGCGATAAATTTCAATATCCAATTCACCCCCCCTCTCTTGATTACACCAAAGCTAACAATGTATCAGAGCCTCGTAACTTTAGATTTAAACTTATTTAGTAAAAGATCATGAATGGCTCATGTTAATGCATCTCGATTTCTGTGAGGGAGGTTGGTCACACACCCACTAATTTTGTGGTGAAAAACTATGTTGGTATGGAAATGTTAGAATGACTGTATATTGAAAGCTTTTAAATTGGAGATTTTTGGAAGGTCATAATGAGGGGATTGTTGTTTTTTGCCCTATTAATCCATTATGATGCTGATGTTCCTAAATCTTAATGTGATTGAATGATCATGATAGGAAACTTAATGCAAATAAATTTTGATGCCATGATACTTTACTGCACGCTTTAGATTCTAATGTTTTTATGTGAGGTTATGGCCGTGTAGTAAATGCTAAGTAGATATGGGAAATGAACTTGAAGCAAGAGAATGGACACCTATTCAAAACTGTGATCTCTCCATGTGACTACCGCCCTTCTAATCTTGAAGGAGGTAACCAGTGCTTTGTTGCCTTAATAGATAATGAGGTTATCTCTGTTCCCTCTACTTTATAGATAATCTGATTTGATCATGCGATGAATTGAATGATGGCCATCTGCTAACTAATCATGTGATATAACTGATAGTGAAAGCATGCTACGTATAGGAATTTCAGTTGACAATATGTTTGAAACTCATAAGTCTTGTTAACGCTAATAAAAATATACAGCTTGAAAAACAAGTATGAGCATGTGAGAACGAATGTGACTCAAAAATTCTTGCTGAAGAAATAACAATTTGAAATTAAAAGATTGGAAGCAAGAATTAATCTTGGACAAGGCATTGACTATTTTAGAAATCTAAGCTTCTAATGATTATAAGAAGATCACGTGATTACAGATCTTGAAAAATAAAATACAATAGTCTAAAGAATTTATGAACTTCAAATGTTGCAAAGAATTGAAAAACTCAAAAATTCAAGATCTAGAGAAGAAAATAGAAGACCAATCTAAGATCATCTACACGTTCACTAGAGGCAAAGAAAATTTTGATAAATTGCTTGGCTCACAAAAGATGACCTTAGATAAGGAGGGTATAGGTTTTAATGGAATTGAAAATAAGAAAAAGAAGAACCTATACATGGGCTACTTTGTAAAAGAATCGAAACATTATGCTAGTACCTCCTCCGGCCCATACACTCACACCATATGTATTTTATGTAAAAAGAAGGAGCACGTAAAATTTGATTGCCCATTTAAAAGGAAAGGTGTGAAACCCAAACAAGTCTAGAGAGCCAAAGTACCACCTAATCCTAACCCATTAAAAATCAAAGATAGAAAAATGGTATGGGTTGTCAAGAAAGCAAACCCCTTGAAACTCAAGGAAGAACTCACTCAAACAGGAATTACATGATCACATAATTCTTCCTTAGCATTTAGGATTAGCCATAAGGGGCAGTATTTTCTAAAGACTTAGGAAGTGGTTTGGGGCTGAAAATGTAAAATCTTAGTGTATGCCAACTGTTTAAAATCTTACTAAGTATTTGGAAAAATCAAGCCAATCTGCAAATCCAAGCATATAACCAATCTGAACTTAATGCATACATTCCTTGGTTGAAATGTGAAATCATTGGCTGCTTGAATGAAAATCCACTCTTAAATGGACATGACATTTTTGCCTTGTATTAAAAATTCAAATTGCTTAACTCATGCGTAAATATGAATATCTAAAGCTAAGCATACATTTGGTCCATTGCCTAGCTTGTGGTTTAGGGAATCCATCTCACACTATATATCATTTAATCCTAAACCCATCATTGAACTTAAATGCCTAATAAAATGTTTAGTCATCACTCTAGGCTTGAAGCACTATTAATCATCAACTCCAAATATTTCTATTGCTTATTAAAAGATATCCTTCCATAATTAAAATTAGAGGCAATCACTAAGGGATTCTAGTATCACTGTTAAATCAAAAATTCCCTTTGAGTTTAAATTATAAATCCTTTAATTTTGGTTTATGTCCTCCATAGGGAATCTTTACTTACCACGATCATATCAGGTAAAGATCCATCCTTCTCATTGGTTCGTATCCTTGCTCTAAAATTATGATCATATCTAAAGGATACATTCCAATCACCAAAGAGCGTCAGTTCCTAGTTACTCATATCCTCCACAATGCTCTTTGCCAAAATAAGTTAGGACATATTCTTTAAAATGCTTATCTTGTACAATGTCTTACTTTTGAATACTCTATTAAACTTAAATAAAATGTTTAATCTTTAAGAGTATTCAATTTTCTTCCAAGCTCTCAAACTTTATATAAAATCATTTAAGAGCTTCATTCTCATGAATTAAGTTAAAATGGCTAATTTAATTGATATAAGTTTCAATCTATTCAAAGAAACCTATGCATGAACCTTAAAATGAAAAGTCATTTGAACTTAGTCCTCTCACGTATTGTAAATCATAAGAAAAGAGGCAAATGTTGGCATAGCGTATTTAAAGATATATATCTTGTGACCTTTTGGTCCTCTAAGCCTATTCATCCAAAGCCAAGCATATAACGTTGAAAATCTTAATACACTTGGCCTAAAGAACCTGAAAAATAAGAAAAGGCATAAAACGAATTAGCACATAATTAAGGGGGAGCATTCATCTTTCATATTTATATATATTAAAATGCCCTCAATCCTTATTTATGCTTGTATGTTTGTATGCTCTTGTGAGAACAACTCTGCACTAATCTCATAACTATCCATTGTTAGTTATTGTTCATATCATCTATTGGAAAGTTCATTTCTTTTATGAGTTGTTGATTGAACTACTGGAAAGCATGCTTGTGTTGAATGTCTCCTGCATGGCGGATGCAGTGATATAATTTGCATGCTAGTTGTGGATAGTAGGTTGTTGCTTGCTTTACATGGTTTATCTATTGAAAACAACCCACTATCAGGTACTGGTTTTTTTTTATGGGAAAATGTCCTATTTACAAACAGCATGTTGCCGAATTTTTGCTAGGACTTTCCCATATAAAACCTTGTATTAAAGATGATTATGTTAAAATTAACGCTAAAATATTTTTGAAAGGATGAATGAAAACTAATGGAAATTTATGGTTCATCCTAACATAATCATCAAGCACTTAGAGAGCTGAGAACCTATCCTATAGAAAGAACTTATAGGACTCACATGCATCACTATTGTTTATTGAAATATTAAGGCTCTTCTGATATCCCTAAACAGTATATCCTGTACGTAAAGTCTCATGTTTTGATATGAAATGTTTTTGGATCATGAGTTGCATTGAATGCCTTAATATCTATTTTCGATGCACTTGTTGTCTATAGGTATAACTATACTGATAAGAGATAAATGTTGTTAATAGACATCCAGTATAGCTGTTGAAGAATGGTGTGTGCGCTCACTTATACTTTGGCATACTCAATGAAATCAATCCCTTGCAAAGTATAAGTAATTTATAGTATCTAAGCAATAATTCAAATTGATAGGGGGAGCATCTAAAATTGAAATGCCTATCATATTATGCTCACAAACCATTTAGCTTAGATATGGTGTCGAATCAAATGTGGCTTGTGCTTAACTAATATGTTGTTGGTAAAAATCTTACATTGACTTATAGTCCTTTGCCATATGTTGTTTATGTTTGCCATATGATCCCGCATGTGAATTATTAAATCTTTAGGATCATCATGGTTGTGATTTTCTGGATATACTATTGTATGTACTTAATTGACAAACCAGAAAATTTATGCTTACTTATTTTAAATTAAAGCTTCCTTTCTGCAAGCAACCCCCAGCACCATCTTGCAAACATCATAAGGGGGATATATATTTATATATTTATATCTATGTATATTTATTATTATAGTACTTTATGGCAAAGAACTAATTTCAAAACTTTTTTTTTCCTTATTATAATAATTATTATATACATATATGGTTATAAAATTGGATAACTAGTTTGGTAATTTCATATGAAAATGCATGCGAACTTGTTAGACTATTTTTATGCTCAAACCTCCCTTTGGTATCATATGTCGTGTGCCTTTAATTCAAATCTTTCATGGGTCTTATGATATGTGTCAATTGAAATGGTTGGTGCATATCTACAATCTAATTTTGTTTTTCATGACATTTAAAACATTTAAATGACCAGTTGTATTGCTTGTGTGCTTAACTGTTGAGGTTATCTTTGTCGTTCTGTTTGCATTGTATGGCTATTATATTTCTTGAATGACTGAAAGTTATACCTTTATTTTGTGTGTTGAAAATACTATACTGGTTGAGTTGCTTGATGAATATGTGCTATATGCTATTGATTGGAACTCAACATAGGTCACTTAAGTACAAAGTTATGATTGGGAATGGTTTATTTTCAAATGGCATGCTGCCGAATTTTTCAAAATTTCCTCCCAATATCCTTTTTGTATCTAAATGACATCCTTTGCCTTCGAGTTTTATTGTTCAAACCCTTTTTGTTGTTGCCAAAAGGGAGAGAAAAGGCAAAAGTGGGTAAAACAATGCTTAATCATGCTTATTCTTTAATTGATGTAATAATTGATCTATATAACTATATATTTGTTTGTTATGGCTCTGAGATTTGTATATTATGGTATTCTGAAAACTATATAACTAATTTCTGTAAACTGTATATAACATGTCCACTATAAAACTGTAGACTAAACTTATATTGAACAGTGTTAAATACATAATCTTGTAAATTACTAGATAGCCATAGCTTTAGCACAAATACTGTATAATTTGCCCTGTAAATAACTATATATTCGGTATATCTTAATTCTATAAAACTGTATACCCATTCATGATTCTATAACATTTGTATAAATTCAATACTGTACTCATATTACTCATGCCACACAGCAGTTAATAACTCATTAAATATATTTTGCATAACTGTATAATACCTATTCTGAAAATACACATAATCTCATACTATCTTTACTGGTAAAAATTCTAATTTATCTGGCATAGGATATTTCCCTTACCTACTGACTGGGAGGCTCACCTTCAACTTTAATCTCACGCTCACGGCGTACTATTTCCAAAATCCTAAAATAATACATATATACATATTCCCAATAAATCAACTATATTTCTCCCTACATACTCGAAATTTTTTTAACTATATTTTACCTAGGCTCCTAAAAATTTTCACCGGTGTCCTCAACCCATTTCTACAAGGTCCAAAAGCACTCTATTCCTAAAAATATAACACCCTGATTTGACTTCATAAAACTCCAGTATTATCTTCCCTAATATTTTCTCCTCAGTCTAGAAACACCAAAAACCTAATAAAACTGAAATTAACTAACTTACCCAAATTTTGGGAAGATTCCCAAGTTAGCTTAACCAACAAATCACTACAGGAGATGAGCAGAGAATTTTCCCGAGAGTGATGTGGTGGCTTCCGATCATCGAACCAACGAAGAACGGGGCCGGAATCAAAGAGAGAAAGAGGAGAGAGTCGTAGGTGAGAGTGAAAGAGAGTTTCTATAAATTTTTCACAGAAGAAATGAGGTTTTGAGCTTATATAGAAATCTTGTCCACATGGCCTCGTCGACGAGCCACAACTTCTCATCGACGAGTTAATGAGTGTGCTCGTCGATGAAAACCTTCTCCTCGCTGAGAAGTTTCAGAGTCTGGTACAGTCCTCTTGGTAACTTCACGTCAACGAGACGTGTTGACCTTATAGGTCACACCCGGTTTCGATAATAACAAATACTTAGGTATTTGATGGTTTTCAAGTGTATGTGTAGGTTTATATGAGCATTTCAAGAAATGGCACTTGAAGCAAGATATGAACACCGTGAAGGTTCTCTTTCATATTGTAAATTCAATTAATGTAATATGGTTATGTAATAGTAACTAGGTGTATGGACTGTGATAATCACCTGCATCTCATGCATACTGGATACATGGTAAGCTCAGTAGGACCCTAGTAGGACTCTAGGTCCCAACACTTATGCACATATTTCATACTGAATTCAAGAGTGTTAAATTTAAATTGAATTGAACATTTTAGGAAAATTTGAGAGACCTCGGGCGACCAAACTCTAGGAGTTCAAAACTCATCGGGCGCCCAAACTGTTGAAAAGTCAACATTTGACCTAGCTCTCGGGCAACTGAATCATTTTTGAACCTACCTCCCTTGGGCCCCGAACCCTCCGACAGTGATTCCCCACCAACTCGAGCTGTCGAAGAGTTTAGTTCAAAAACTTGTCTAGGTGACCGAACCTCTATGTTTGGGCTACCGACCCACTAACCGGGCACCTGAATCTATGAACAAATCTACTAACTTTTGTTTGGGCTACCGTAACAGGACTTGGTTTACCGAACAATTTTAAAGTATTGTTGAAAATGAGTTTGTTCAGGCGACCAAGCCTTGGTTCAGCCACCCGAACCTTCTCGGGTTAAATTTATTTTACCCGAGGTAAACTTGGGTTAATTTGGGTTAATATTTCCTAAGCATTTTAGAACTTTTCTAATAATACCTTGAGGGTCCCAAATGGTTATAGTTTTTACCTTGTCTATAAATATAGGCTCATTTGTGTGGATTAGAAAATAATTAAAAAAAATCATTAGCGAAGAATCCTCTCTTTTGCAAATACTCATATTGTCCAAATACTCTTAAATTCACATTCCCTTGATACATTCTGATATGGTGAGAGCTTAGAGAGTGTGCTTGTGATTGTTAGATAGTGCTTAAACTCCCACAATTCTTGTTGATTGTGTGATTCATTCTTGAGGAGTTTGGTCAAGTTTATCCCACTGATTTTATATTTTAAATCTTTTGTTGGGATATACTAGAAATCTTAGGGGTCTTTGCATAGTTGTTGCAAAACTCCCATAGCTTTGATTTTTGTTGTGCAAAAATATTTTCAACAAGTCAAAACATTTTTCAAACTAGTAGTGTGCTTATCTCATTGAAGAAAATATCTTGAACTTGTTTGAATATCTGATTGACATCTTTGGAATCTTGATTTGCTATTGAAATTTGCTTTACCTAATTTCAAAGATATAGTTTATATTTAACACTCCTGAATTCAGTATGATATATGCGCATGAGTGTTGGGACCTAGAGTCATACTAGGGTCTTATTAAGCTTACCATGTATCCAGTATGCATGACATGCAGATGATTATCATAGTCCATATACCTAGTTACTATTACAGACCCATATTACATTAATTGAATTTACAATATGAAAGAGAATCTTCAGGGTCTTCATACCTTGCTTCAAGTGTCATTCCTTGAAATACTCATATAAACCTGCACATACACTTGAAAACCATCAAATACCTAAGTATTTATCATTATCAAAGCCGGGTGTGACCTATGAGGTCAACATTCTCCCCCTTTTTGATGATGACAAATACACCATGCAAACAAATGGGTATAGCCTTAGAAGGCTCCCCCTAACAATGTGCATTATGTAAAAGTTTGTTAATGCAAATGAAAAAGGGCTATAAGATAACTCACATAAGAAGTGATAGAGGCACTGAATTTAAAAATGATGGGATAGAAAATTACTGTGACTTAGAGGGCATATCACATAACTTTTCTGCACCTAGGATCCCTCAACAAAATGGAGTGGTAGAAAGAAAGAATATGTCATTACAAGAAATTGGTAGAACTCTGCTGAATGAACATAAGCTACCTAAATATTTTTGAGCTGAGGCCATAAATACTGCATGTTATGTCATGAACAGGGTATTGATTAGACCTTCACTTAATAAAACCCCTTATGAATTATGGAACAACCATAGACCTAATATCTCCTATTTTCATGCTTTTAGTTGTAAATGCTTTGTGCTTAGGGATAATTAACATCTAGGAAAATTTGATTCTAAATTTGATGAAAGCATTTTCCTAGGCTATGCCCTTAATAGTAAAATATATAGAGTTTTCAATAAAAGAACATGGACTATTATTGAATCTATCCATATCGTATTTGATGAATCTAATCTATTTTCTAAAAAAGATGATGAAGATGATATTGACATTAGAAAATGCTAGACAAGTTATCTATTGAAAATAATGCAAGTGAAAATTCAGAAATAAATGATAAATCATCTGAAGATAATGAAAATGAGAATGAAGTTCAGGAGTTGCCTAGAGATTGGAAATTTATTAGAAATCATCCTATAGATCAAATCATAGGTGAACCATCCTGTGGTATAGCCACAAGATCTTCCTTGAAGAACCTAGTGAGTCATTCTGCTTTCTTATCCCAAAAAGAACCTAAAACTATTAAAGAAGCAATAGAGGATGAGTCGTGGGTAATGTCCATGCAAGAAGAACTTAATCAATTTGAAAGAAGCAAAGTATGGACCCTAGTTCCTAGGCCTAATAATCATACAATTATTGGAGCTAAATGGGTATATAGAAATAAAAAATATGAGAATGGGGTAGTAACTAGAAATAAGGCTAGACTAGTTGCCCAAGGTTATAACCAGAAATAGGGGATAAACTTTGATGAAACTTATGCTCCTGTTGCTAGAATGGAAGCCATTCGTATGCTACTTGCTTATGCCGCTTTTAAAAATTTTAAATTGTTTCAAATGGATGTTAAAAGCACTTTTCTAAATGGCTATATTAATGAGAAAGTATATGTAGAACAACCGCCCCATTTTGAAAATCATAAATATCCAGATCATGTATACCGGTTGTCTAAGGCCTTGTATGCATTGAACCAAGCTCCTAGAGCTTGGTGTGAGAGGCTTAGTGAATTTTTGTTAGAAAATGGGTTTACCCGTACGAATATTGACACTACACTCTTCATCAAATCAAAAATTGATGATATACTCTTAGTTCAAATTTATGTTGACGATATCATTTTTGGAGCAACAAATGATGAGTTGTGTAATGAGTTTGTCAAATGCATGCAAAGTGAATTTGAAATGAGTATGATGGGTGAGCTTAGTTTTTTTTTAGGGATGCAAATAAACAAGCTAAATATGAAACTTTTATGTGCCAATCCAAATATGTTAGGGACTTGTTAAAGAAATTTAATATGGAAGATTATAAAATTCTTGGTACTCCCATAAGTTTTTCCATCAAACTTGATAAAGATGAGCAAGGGATCCCTGTTGATGTGAAATTGTATCATGGTATGATTAGGAGTCTTCTATATCTCACTGCTAGTAGGCTTGATATTTTGTTTAGTGTGTGCATGTGTGCTAGGTTTCAGGCCGCCCCTAAGGAATCTCATCTATTAGCAGTTAAATGAATCCTCAGGTATGTACTTAGAACTATAAAGTTAGGCTTATGATACCCTAAGCATACTACCTTTGAGATTGTGAGTTATATTGATGCTGACTTTGCCGGTAATAAGGTTGATAGGAAGGGTACTAGTGAAACTTGTCACTATTTAGGACAATCTCTTGTTTCTTGGTTCTCCTAGAAACAAAACTCAGTTTCCCTATCTATAGCCAAAGTAGAATATATCGTGGCTAGATGTTGTTGTGCACAAACTCTTTATATGAAACAACAACTTATGGACTTTGGGTTGCACTACGATATAGTACCGATTAAATGTGATAATACTAGTGTAATCAACATTTCAAAAAATCCTATTTCACATTCACGAACTAAACACATTGAGATTAGACATCATTTCCTTCATGATCATATGCAGAAAGGAGATGTGGCACTTAAGTTTGTATGCACAAATGAACAATGGGCTGACATTTTCACTAAACCACTTCGAGAAAATAGATTCATACAAATTAGACGTGAACTAGGTCTCTTGCATAGTAGAGATGCTTCCTAGATATTTCATAGCTTGCATAAACTCAGGGTGAGCTTTCTAATAATTTCAGGGTCTACTAATTAATATAACAATTGATTGGTATCTTTCACTGGCTTGGACTTTATGGAATTGGTTATATTTTATCTATTGTATGATGATGATTGTATCTATGTTTTATGTATTGATCATACTAGAATTGTTTAAGTAGTTGTGGATAAACTATTAGATCTTCAAAACTCAAAACAGGTCATTTTTGTATAGGATCTTTTTGGGAAAGTACTATTTTTAAATGGCATGCTGCCGAAATTTTTTAAAAATTTCCAAACTTATCTTGTATACTAATGATTACTAATGATTCATACCCAATGCCTAAGGCAATTACTTTCATAGCCCTTTTTGCTATTGCGGGAGATGGATAAGAGGCAAAAATTGGGTTGCACTTAAGAAAAATAATTTACATTAACAAACTCATACATAATGCACATTGTTAGGGGGAGCCTTCTAAGGCTGTACCCATTTTTTTGCATGGTGTATCTATCATCATCAAAAAAGGGGAGAATGTTGACCTTATAGGTCACACACTATTTTGATAATGACAAATACTTAGGTATTTGATGGTTTTCAAGTGTATGTGCAGATTTATATGAGCATTTCAAGGAATGGCACTTGAAGCAAGATATGAACACCCTGAAGATTCTCTTTCATGTTGTAATTCAATTAATGTAATATGGTTCTGTAATAGTAACTAGGTATATGGACTGTGATAATCACCTGCATGTCATGCATACTGGATACATGGTAAGCTCAGTAAGACCCTAGTATGACTCTAGATCCTAACACTCATGCACATATATCATACTGAATTTAGGAGTGTTAAATATAAACTGAATTGAACATTTTTGGGAAATTTGGGAGACCTCGGGTGACCGAAACCCAGGAGTTCAAAACTCATCGGGTGCCCAAACTGTTGAAAAGTCAACATTTGACCTAGCTCTTAGGTGACCGAACCGTTTTTGAACCTACCTCCCTTAGTCCCCAATCCCTCTAACAGGGATTCCCCACCAACACGGGCTATCAAAAAGTTTAGTTCAAAAACTTGTTCGGGCGACCGAACCTCTGTGTTCGGGCGACCGAACCTCTGATTGGCAACCCGAATCTATGAACAAATGCTACTAACTTTTGTTCGGGCTACTGTATCAGGACTCGGACTGCCGAACTATTTTAAAGTATTGTTGAAGATGAGTCTGTTCGAGCGACTGAACCTTGGTTCAACCACCCGAACCTTTTCGGGTTAAATTTATTTTACCCATGGTAAACATGGGTTAATATTTCCTAAGCATTTTATAACTTTTCTAATAATACCCTGAAGGTCCCAAACAGTTATATTTTTTACCTTGTCTATAAATATAGACTCATTTGTGTGGATTAGCAATTAATTAAAAAAATCATTTATCGAGAATCCTCTCTTTTGTAAATACTCATATTGTCCAAATACTCTCAAATTCAAATTTCCTTCATATTTCTGATATTGTGAGAGCTTTGAGAGTGTGCTTGTGATTGTTAGATAGTGCTAAAACTCCCACCATTCTTGTTGATTGTGTGATTTATTTTTAGGGAGTTTAGTCAAGTTTATCCCACAGATTTCATATTATAAATCCTTTGTTGGGATAGACTAGCAAGCTTAGGGCTCTTCGCATAGTTGTTGCAAGACTCTCAGAGCTTTGATTTTTGTTGTGCACAAATATTTTCAACAAGTCAAATATTTTTCTAACTAGTAGTGTGCTTATCTCATTGAAGAAAATCTTTTGAGCTGGTTTGAATATCTGATTGACATCTTTGGAATCTTGATTTGCTATTGAAATTTGTTTTACCTAGTTTCAAAGATATAGTTTGTATTAAACATTATTGAACATTCCATTGATCATACCCTATTGAGTGTTGTTTTCATAACTATTTACATCACTAAGCTTACACTATATCCATTTTGTTGATGTGTATATGACTGTCTATATTAGGTACATATCTGCTTTGCATGAAAGTATAATCTTTATACAGGTCTTCTTGTGAAACATACTGTTGTATTCCAGGCGTGACTTGATGGGGCAGTAATCTAGTCCGGTAAGGATTGTATGTAAAGGTTGATGTCAACCCTGTGCTAATTGACCTGGCTGTTTAGGTGTCACTGCACCCGTTAAGTGAACCTTATAGTGGTAACCCTTATGCTTGTTAGCCAATGCGGGGACGTAGGCAGTTTACTGAACCTCGATCACATTTCTAGGTCGTATTTCTTATTTACCGCTTTCTAGTGCATGCTTGGTTGATTTTATCGTGCTACTTAATTTTCCTTGCATATTTAAATTGATTTATTTTATCCACATTAGATTGACCATAAGGTTGTGTAATATTGTTGTTAGGGGATTGACGTAGGATATAAATTTTTTAAAATACCAATTCGCCCCCCCCCCCCCCCTCTTGGGATTATGGTAAAGCTAACAAGATGCATGTCCCCATCGACGAGCCCTAGAACCCTGCTCGTCGATGAGCTCTTCTTCACTCGTCGACATGACCTTACTGAAATCCTTTAAGAAAATTCATTTTTCTCTCCTTCTTTTATTATTTAATTTTTATAATTTTTCGAGTTTCTACATTCTCCCCTCTTTATAAAAATTTCATCCTCAAAATTTACAATCTGTATTAACACCATCCTTAAAGAAAAATAGGCTACTTATTTTATTACTGACCCTCACTTGTAGCAAAGGAATATTGTGGTTACATAAGCAGTTTTGGGAGATTACAAATAGACTCATAAAAGAAAATTCTCCCAAAACCAAAACTTTATCTATCCTATATTATAAATTACAATTACACATTCGTCACCCTGTACTAAATAACATACAACTGTCATTATTTAAACTATACAAATCATTATTGTACCCCACTAAAAAGGTGTGGGTCTTTTCGTCTGATTTCCTCCTTAAGCTCCCAAGAAACTTCTTTCACCGCATAATTCCTCCATAGGATTTTTACTAGTGGTATTTTCTTATTGCACAATTCTTGTTCCTTCCTATCTAAGATCTGTATTAGAGTTTCCTCATAAGCTAGAGCATCATTGAATCCCAATTCTACATAACTGATGACATGGAAAGGATTTAAGATGTATTTTCTTAACATAGAAATATGAAATACGTCATGTATTTTGAACAGAACTGATGGTAAAGCTAGTCAATAGGCAACTGACCCAACCTTTTCAAGTATCTCAAATGGGCAATTAAAACTAGGACTCAACTTACCCTTTCTCTCAAATCTCGTGACTCCCTTTAGTGGTGCTATTTTCAAAAATATGTGATCACCCCGTTCGAACTCCAATTCTCGACAACGATTATCTACATAACTTTTCTGCGGACTCTAAGATGCACTAATTCTTTTTCTAATAAGTCGGACTTTAGCGTACACCTGCTGCACTATTTCCGGCCCCAAAACTCGCCTCTCACCTAAATCATCCTAGTATAAAGGAGAACAACACTTGTTACCATAAAGTGCCTTATAAGGTGTCATACCGACGCTGGTCTGATAGCAATTATTGTAAGCAAATTCAACCAACGGTAAATACTGGGTCCAGCTACCTCGAAAATCCAATACACATGCTCGCAACATATCCTCTAGTGCCTGAATCGTTATTTCTATTTGACCATCTGTCTGAGGATGAAAAGTGGTGCTGAATGCTAATTGATACCACAAAGCCTCCTGCACAAGCTCTTCCAAAACCATGATGTAACGTGTGGATCACAGTCCTAGACTATAGATACTAGTACTCCATGGGCTCGAACAATCTCCTGAATGTAAATATCTACTAATCTGTTCATAGGGTAGCAAACCTTAATAGGTAGAAAGTGAGTTGTCTTCATCAACCAATTAACAACTACCCAGATGGCATTCTGACCATGCGGTGCTGGCGATAGCCCAATAACGAAATCTAGGGATATGTGGTCCCACTTCTACTCAGGGATGAAAAGTGGTTGTAACTACCCAGCTGGCCTCTGGTGTTCAGCCTTAACCTATTGGCACGTCAAGCACTACTGCACAAATTCAATAGTCTCCCTCTTCATGCCACTCCACCATAAATACTCTTGCAGATCCATATACATTTTAGTACTGCCAGGATAAACTATGTATAGATATATGTGAGCCTCCTCTAGAATCATTCTCCTAATATCATCATATGTAGGCACACACAATCTAGTGTGAAACCTCAGAGCTCCGTCGTCAAAAATATTGAACTCCTCTCCCTGACCATCCTGTACTCTAGCTATTACCTTTGTTAATTCTGCATTATCTCCTTGAGCGGTTTTGATCTTTTCATATAACGTAGGTTGCACAACCATCCTGGCAACAAATTACTAAAGATAACTCTCTACCAACTCTACACCAAGTCTCTCTAGATCCATCAGGATCGGATGTTGAACCTCCATAGCTACCAGCGCTAGTCCCACTGATTTCCTGCTCAGAGCATCTGCTACCACGTTCGCTTTCCCTGGGTGGTAACTAATAGTGCATTCATAATATTTAATGAGTTCCAGCCACCATCTTTGCCTCATATTAAGCTCTTTCTGGGTAAAGAAATACTTCAAATTTTTGTGGTTTGTGAAGATTTCGAATTTCCCACCACATAGATAATGCCTCAAAATTTTTATAGCATAAACCACTGCAGCTAATTCTAGATCATGAACAAGATAATTCTTCTCATATTCTTTAAGATGTCTAGATGTGTAGGCGATGACTCTACCATGCTGCATCAACACGCACCCGAGTCCCTTCTAGGACACATCACTGTATATAATGAATCCATCCTCTTTCAATGGAATAGCTAACACTGGGGCAGTAACCAACCATTGCTTCAACTTTTGGAAGCTCTACTCAAATTCAATGGACCATTCAAACCTCGCATTCTTTCTCGTGAGTTGTGTCAAAGGACCTGATAATCTGGAAAAACCATCCACAAAGCACCGGTAATACCCTGCTAGACCTAGAAAACTCTTGATCTCTTGAACATTACTCAGTCTTAGCAATCAACTACTGCTTTTATTTTTCTTGGGTCAACTGATATACCATCCTTAGATATCACGTGTCCTAGGAAGGTGACTTGCCTCAGCTACAATTCACATTTCTTGAATTTCACGTACAATTATTTTTCTTTCATTATCTAGCAATACCAGCCTCAGATGATGCTCATGCTCCTTAAAGCTCTTCGAATAGACCAGTATATAATCTATAACAAACCACAACACATTGGTCTAGACACTGATGAAACACCCAATTCATCAGGTCCATAAACGCTACCGGTGCATTCGCTAGAATGAATGGCATGATGAGAAACTCGTAGTGCCTATACCTGGTCCTGAAAGCCGTATTTGAAACGTCCTCTACTTTAACTTTCATCTGGTGATAACCAAATCGGAGATTAATCTTGGAATAAACTTGAGTCTCCTGGAGTTGATGAAATAGATCATCGATTCTGGGAAGAGGATACTTATTCTTTATCGTCACTTTGTTTATTTCTCTATAATCAATACATATCCTCATGGTCCCATCTTACTTCTTCACAAATAACATAGGTGCTCCCTAAGGTGACACGCTGGGTCTAATAAAACCTCTATTTAACAGCTCCTACAACTAATCTTTTAACTCTTCTAATTCTGCTACAGCCATTCGACAAAGGCGCTTTAGATATAGGTGCTGTCCTTAGAAGCAGATTAATTTCAAATTTTATCTCCTGATCTAGTGGTAAGCCAGGTAACTCCTCTAGAAAAACATCTAGGGAATCTATAACCACTAGAATGTTAGCTTGTTTCAGTTCTTCCTTTGGTAGCTCTTTTATGTTGGCAATGTATCCCTGGCAACCGTCTAGAAGAAATCTCTTCACTTGAATAACAGACACTAGCTGAGGCAAGGCACACACACGTGTACCCACAAATCTATATTCTTGCTCACCTAGGGGTGTGAAAATTACTTCTTTCTGATAACAGTCTATGCTGGAGTAATTAGCTGCCAGCCAATCCATACCCAATATTATATCAAATCCTTGCATATCTAGTATCACAAGATCAGCTGGTAGTACTTTCCCCTGAATGCACACTAGAACGTTTCTAAGTATCTTCCTACACCTCTTAGTAGATCTAGTCGAGGTGGCAATAGACAACTCAACATCTAACAATTGTGCCTGTACCTCGGCCACTTTAACATACCCCGACGATACAAAGGAAGGGGTGGCACCTGTGTCAAACAAAACAATAACTTTATATGGTAATATAGTAAGTGTACCTATGACAATGTCTCCCGCAATCTTAGCATCTCCCAGCATCAATGCATAGAGCCTTGACGATGCCATATTCCTCTACTGGCCTCCACAGGGCACCTGATGACCATCCCAATTTAGTATAGGAGCTAGTGTATAAATCGGCTGTCCTTGACATGATCGAGCCATATGGCTGCGTCTCCCACAATAGCAGCAGACATTCTCCCCTAGTTGACACTCACTAAGATGTCTCCATCCATATATGGGGCAGGTGGGATAAGACTGCCAACCCTGAAATCCATTGTGCCCTATAGTCTACCTCTGACCCCCATCGAATCTACCTCATTTCAATAGGTCTTGACTAGAACCCGCTAGAAAACTCAAAGGCGCGAGCCACTTCTTTTGTCTCTGTGTCTCAGTCTCCCTTGGAAAACCCTCCTCTGCTATTATGGACCTGTCAACCAACTCTAACAAATCTTATATCTTTAATACTGCCACCTATTTATAAATTTCCCCCTTCAAATTCCTCTCGAACATCCTAGCCTTCTTAGCTTCATCAAGGACAATATAAGGACAGAAATGCGACAACTCAATTAATTTCGCCGCGTGCTATTAGATTGTCATCGATCCCTAAGTCAAGTTCAGAAACTCCTATACTCTAGCCTCTCTAACCGAGGCAGGATAGTATCTGTCAAAGAATATGTCCCTGAATTGGGCCTAGGTCATCAGCACTGGAAAGGATCTCTGCTCCTCAAGTAACTTCGTGATCGTCCACCATCTCTTGGCTTCTACAGCCAATTTATATGTGGCATAGGCGACCCTCTACTCATCAGTGCAGTGAAGCACCGTCAATACCTTCTCAATCTCTTGCATATAGTTCTCAGTAACTGTAGGATCAGCCACTCCTGAAAATGCCGAAGGGTTCATCTTTGTAAACTTCTCTATCATGCAGCTTTGTGTTGTAGACGGACCTTGTAATGACCCGAAGAATAATGGTATTTAAATATTAAAAAAAGAGGAAAATGGAAATAGAACAAAAGGAAGCAGTAGCCTTCACGTTCGTTGACGATGTTGTATTAGGACCTCGTCGACGAAGGTGTATTTCGTTGACGAGAGGTTACCAAGAGGATATTTGGGCCTTTGACGAGAGGTTACCAAGAGGATATTTGGGCCTTTGAATTTCGTCGATGAAGGGGAGAGTTCGTCGATGAATTTCCTCTTGACTTCATCGACGAGGTGACGTTGCTCGTTGACGAAGCCCCTTGTATAAATAGCCTCAAACTCAAATTTAAACACAGAAAATCACTCCTTCTCTCTCTCCCTACCATTTCTCTCTCCTTTCTCTTCGATTTCAGCTTCATCATTCACTGGATTGATGATTTGAGGCCACCACGATGCTTTTAAGAAAGTTCTCTCCAAATCTGCAAGAGCGGATCGTTGGTGGGAGTGAGTTGAAATTCATCCCTAATTTAAGGTAAGGCTAAATATTCAAAATTTGGTCTTCTCGTAGTTATAAGAAAGGTTATTCACGGAGAAATACTTAAATTTAGTTCTATGAGTTGTTGGTTTCAGGGTGTCGTTCGGGGAACCCTGCGGGTACAGGACGAGTAGATTTTTAGGGGGTTTATTTTCAATATCAGGTAAGGGAATAAACTAAAGTAGTTATTTTCCATGCAAATTGCTATTATTTATCAGAAAAATAAATTTCAGAAAAACATGTATTATATCTGAAAATTATTGAGTAAATGCATATTTGGGAAAATACTGCTGTTATACACAAATTACGATTTTAGAATAAATTTGTATGATTTTATTCAGTATTATATGGCATGAATATTATTTTTACATGATATGTATTGTCTTATGACAATTTTACGAATAAGCATGTTTTCAGGAATTATGAAATAATGCAGTATATGATGATTTTGAAATGCATGATGGATGACTTGTTTACTCAGAATGATATGTATGAAATTTTCATCATAAGGCCGTGATTGATAGCCGGCGCAAGGTCATGTATATTATATGTTTCTGATGCAAGGCCGTGTTTATGAAATGTTTGGTGCAAGGCCGTATATCAATCCATTTATACTAAATGCTATATTATCATGTACTATATGTTATCAGAACCCAGATGTTAGTTTAGTTCAGTTTCAGGAGCACGGTATCATAACTATATAGATCAAATATCTATGTTCAAACTTGTGCTAACCACCCCACAAGGGGTGGGAGATGGATAGTTGATGTGGCTTTAAGTGTAGAGTTGTAGACGTCCACCTGGCAGTCCAAACCAAGATGTGGCAAGCCCATCGTACTTACAGACATTTTTGACTCGGCAGTGGTAGGCCAGCCATTGTCGGGTCCCGCTTTCGGGCTGCACAACCCGTCATGGAGGGTAATACATGACATCAGCTAGCTACACTTCATAGGTAAATTTTCAATATTATCAGTTTATCAGACATTTTATGAATAGTATGATTTACTAGAAAATACGAAAGTATATATGATTATTCAGTATGATATGATGAATGTTTTCAGGTATATGAAATGTATTGTATATGTATAATTGCACCAAATATTCATGTTGCCACACAGATGTATTTAGTTTATTTTTCCTTATTGAGAAATGTCTCACCCCCGAACATTAAATTATTTTCAAGAAATCCAGAAAGACCAACGAAGCGTGACCGCCGTTGAGTCGATTGTACTACCCTACTAGGAGGGTAAGTTTGGACTAAGATCGGGGGATTTTGACGTGAGGTCCTAGGGATGTTTTGTATTTTTTGGGAGATTGTATAAAGACACAATATTTTGAGATATACTTGACTCTGGTATTATGGTAATGTTTTTGTGATTTACATTTACTGCTGCCTAGGTTCCGCACTGTGTATGACAGGTGTCCCAGCTACCCACGGGTTCGGGTTAACTATTTTATTTTATTTTTTTCTTATATTTATATATAAGTCACTCGTTATAGACCTCCCTGCTCCTTGGAGCTCTGTGCTAACTCAACCATGACCTGTTGAGCTACACTACACAATACCGCATCTGAATCCCTGCCTCCCACGCCAAAAGGTCCTATTCCATTGTCTCCACTAGCGTGGATGCTACTTCCTCCTAGATCCATCTTGAAATAACACTAGATTATCCCAAGAATCCAAACCTCATTATGCTATTCTAATTAAATATCTCTATATCTCTTATTTCTAATTTAAGGTCAAGTTCTACCATATAGAAATAGAAACCGATGATAGTTTACTATGGTTTTCCTAGAATCATCACCCTAGGAAAACACAGAAACCACCCTAAAGTTCCTGCTTCCAGACTGCAGAACAGAACCCTAAATTTTATCCTAATTCCTCAACATTAACCCACTAATCTATTCTATTATTCTCAAAATTCCATTCCTAAATTCTGGTATTGTTTTCCGTTGTACTCTAGAGTCTACAAAATCAAGCAAACTTGGTTTTAATACCAAATTGTAACGTCTTGATTTTTCATGCCATTTTTTTATATTCATAATAATAATAAACATAAGACTGTCTGGTGAATATATCATGTTCTCTCATCCCCAAAAACATAATACCTTGGTAGTAGAAAACATATAGTGACCCAGAGAATTTATAATATTTAAATAATAAAAGGAAGGGAGAGAAGGAAATTAAAAGGGGCAAAAGCAGGTCTTGGGTGATTCTGAATTTCGTCGACGAGGAGAGAGAGAGTTCGTCAACGAGTTGTCTTCATGACCTCGTCGATGAGGTGACGTGGCTCGTCGACGAAGACCAGTGTATAAATAGTGTTAAACGAGATTTTTTAGCTTAATTTGGCCGCAGAAACACTCTCTCTCACTCCCTTCAGTTCCCCTCTCTTCTCTCTTAATTTATAGGCCGATTTTCAGCCGATTCGACGATCTGAAGCCACCACGATGCTCCTGGGAAAGTTATTTGCAAGTCTGCAGGAGCAGATCGTTGGTGGGACGAGTTTGGAATTCATCCTAGATTCAAGGTAAGGCTTTCTACTCAGTATTTGACTTTTTGACAATTGTAGAAAGTGTAGTACGCATAGAAATACTAAAGTTTAGTTCTACGGAATGTCGTTTTCAGGGTGTTGATCACGGAACCCTGTGGGTGCAGGACTGTTTTTTTAGGGGGCTTTTTCAGGAAACAAGTAAGGGGATAAACTAAGCTAGTTATTTTATGAAAATATATGTATGTTATTACAACATTTGATTTTGGGAAAATAAATATGTTTATATATGCTTTATGATTGGGAAATACTGCTGTAAAAGATGATATGTTTAAATATGTATGAAACCTATTTTGTGTGGCATGAGTAGAATTTATAATAAAATACTGTTTTTTGGGAATATGATAAAGATATGGATTTTTATAATGAAAAACCAGCGTACGGGCCGAGATTTTTATATGATATTTTGGCGTACAGGCCGAGCTATATGTATGATTTGTTGGCGTACTGGCCGAGCTATAGATATGATTTGCCGACATATGAGCCGAGCTATGGTAAAATATGAAATATCGGCATACGAGCTGATGATTTTCATGATATACGTATATATGCCAAAATGATATGATTGATTTGATAATTAATGAAATATCCATGTATCACAGTTTTAGTAAATGTTATATGTTATCAGAACCTGGTTGGCTTCATCTAGACTAGCACTTGCATGGTACCACTGCTATGTGTTCATGATTTATCATTATATTTGTGTTAACGCTGCTGTACGGAGTGGCATGAGGTTGGATGGTCGATGTGGTTTTAAGAAGTGTGAGCGCCCCTAATGTACAGACCAGGTCTGATAGACCCATCGAACTTACAGACTGTACTTTTAACTTGGCAGTGGTCGGCCAACCATTGTAAGGTCCAGCCTTTGGGCCACACGACCCAGTCATGTGGGGGTAATACATGACAACAACCTACCCTACCAGGGCTATTTTCGTATTATGTTATATGAGGTGAATTATGTTTATGAAAATCATGTATGTTCTGCCATGATATGAGAATATATGTTTCCCAGTTGTGATACAGATAGTTATACTGATATGTTTATGTATGATTATATATAGAACATGGAAATACTCATGTTGCCACACACTAGTGTTAGTTTATTTCCCTTACTGAGAGGTGTCTCACCCCAAAATTTTATAAACATTTCTAGAGCCCCTGATAGGAGAGCAGGTAAAGCTCTGCTGATTTAGTACTATTGATCTGCCCTCTCTAAAGAGTAAGTTTTGGTAGGGACGGTTGGATTTTTGTGGGAAATGTCCCTAGGTCTTTCTTTTGGAATGTATATACCTAAATACACTGGATGTGGTAACTTTACTATTGAGATGGATGGTTTTGTGTTTATGATATTATGATTTTATGTTTCCTACTGCTTAAGCTTCCGTTATGTGTTCTGTTTTATCCCTGGTACCCACGGGTTCAGGTTGATCATGATCTGCTAGATTTATTATACTGACTTGTATTATTTAAGGAAAAAAAAATTGTGAAAATTAAGCACGTCGTTACAAAACATACAATGTGCAACCAGAAACACAATACCAGAATTTTTACCACTTATGTACATCATTCTAGTTTAAAAGTCTAGATCCCCTAGGATCTATACACAAATACATCTCACCCAAAAACAACTTACACTATAAATAGGGTAGAACTTATATCTCCTCTATCTATGAGTCTGGTCTGCCCGACTAGCTGGACCACTTGAAAAATATTAAAGTATTGGGATGAGACAACGTTTAGTAATATGAAATATGCTATTACTAGTGTGTGGCACATGAGTTTCTTTAAGCTATATATATATATATATACTGTAATTAACTGAATCTAAATTAACATGCAATAGTAAAATACCATGTAACTCACTCCTGTGTTTCTTAATATATATATATATATATATATATATATATATGTTACTAAACTTTCTATTTGAATATACTTTTAATATCTATAAGTAATTCTACTGTTTTTTGTACATATACAATAAATGTGAAAACTTCCCTAGATGGATAACTGGATGTCATGATTCTAATCCCCTCATGATAGGGTTGTGTGGCCCGAATGCGGGACTTGATCCTGGTTGGCCCTCCTGGATAAGTCAACGGAAACTCCACTATGGTACGATTGGCCCCTCAACTTGGGTCTGTCCAGGGAGCATTGCAATCTCTCCCCTCCACCTGGATCAGATTACTAAAGAGTCTAGACTCTCTCCAATGGCACAATCAACCAAAAAATGCCACACTCTAACTGAGATGTGTGGTTGCACTCTCCACTGTATAGCTACGGTACCATGCTCTATAATCTGATTTATAATGGTCCATCAGGGTCTGATACTATATATGTATAATACTCTGGTATATACATGTATTTTATTATTTACCATGATTCTATTTCTACTGTAATAGCCATAACACTGAAATAATTATTTTGTATAAGTTGTACTGTCTATTCTGAATATATACTGTAATAATTGATCTATATAACTATATATCCATTTGTTATGGCTCTGAGATCTGTATAGTATGGTATTCTGAAAACTATATAACTAATTTCTATAAACTGTATATAACATGCCCACTGTAAAGCTGTAGACTAAACTTATATTGAACTGTGTTAAATACACAATCCTGTAAATTATTGGATAGTCATAGCTTTAGCATAAATACTTCATAATCTTCTTTGTAAATAACTATATATCCGGTATATCTTAATTCTATAAAATTGTATACCCATTCATGATTCTGTAACATTTGTATAAATTCAGTACTGTACTCATATTACTCATGCCACACAACAGTTAATAACTCATTAAATATAATTTGCATAACTGTATAACAGTTAATAACTTATTAAATATAATTTGCATAACTGTATAATACATATTCTGAAAACACCCATAATCTCAAACTATCTTTACTTGTAAACATTATAGCTTCTTTCCCTTACCTCCTAACTGGGAGGCTCGCCTCTGACTTTAATCTCACGCTCATGGCATACTATTTCCAAAATTATGAAATAATACATATATGCATATTTCCAATAAATCAACTATATTTCTCCGAATATACATACTCAAAATTTTCTAAACTATAATTTACCTAGGCTCCTAGAAATTTTCACTAGGCTCCTCAACCCATCCCTGCAGGGTCCCAAAACACCCTATTTTAGAAAATATAACACCCTCATTTTACTTCACAAAACTCCAGTATTATCTTCCCTAACATATTCTCCTCAGTCCAGAAACACCAAAAAGCTAATAAAACTAAAATTAACTAACTTACCCAAATTTTGGGATGATTCCCAAGTTAGCCTAACCAACAAATAACTCCAACAGATGAGCATAGAATCTTCTCAGGAGTGACATGGGGGCTTCTGTTCATCGAATCCACGAAGAACGGGGCCGAAATTGAAGAGAGAAGGAGGGGAGAGTCATAGGTGAGAGAGAGAGAGAGTTTCTGTAAATTTTTCGCGGGAAAAAATGAGGTTTTGAGCTTGTCGCGGCGTCCCGGGAGCGTGTGTGCCCCGAGCGGCGAAATTAAAATCATTTTTAGTTTTCAAGGAAAAATTGGAATGTTGGAGTCGCCACTAACCTTTAGTGTGGTTAGAACACGTGATGACTACCCCGTTAGGGGTAAAATAGGTCTACATTACCAGAGTTAGGCTCGGGAGTTCAGTTATGCAAGGGGAAGGTACAAGCACCCCCTACGCGCCCGTTCTTACGAACGGTACCTAATTAATTTGAAATTATCCTTAAGTGAATTTAATAAGTCTTTAAATTACTCTTTTTTATGAATTTATAAATACATATGAAAAATAAATAAACAAATAAATAAATAAATATATACATATATATTCCCTCAGAGCTTGGGGTACGTGATGCCCGAAGGCTCATACCCCCCCCCCCCCCGGGAATAAAATCATAGGGATTAAAAATCAAGAAAATACTTAGGAAAGTATACTCCCAAATTTTGGAAATCTTATAGATTTTTTAATAGAAAAATACTAGCATGGGAGGTTTCAATACGTGATAATAGGATAATCAACAACTACTAAAATATCAAAAAAAAAAAAAAAGGTAATAAAATACCATATATATTGAAAGTACTAAAAACACCCTAATATGTAATACTAAATATCCTAAAGATACCATATGAAGTAGTACCCTATATGTTAAAATACTAAAAATACCCTAATAGGTGATACTAAACATAGTAATAATACCATATAATTCATAATTATGACAATAAACATATAATATGAACTTAAATACTAAAAAAAAAATACCATATAGACTAATAATAATACTAAAATGCCATAATAATAAACTAAAATTATAAACTACATTATAAATACCCACCATAAGCATAATGTAAACATAATGATCAGATAATCCTAATAAACATAATAATATATAAACATAGTAATACCTATAAATACCACAATGTATATCAAATGAACATAGGAACAATATAAACATGATAATGAACAACATACCAAAACAGTACACGCTAATGAAAATACTACAATAAAAGACAACCATGTTCATTTTTTAATATACATTAATATAAAGAATGAAAATTTAAACCTAAATTAATACTATGACAAAAACAAACCCTACAAAAATAAAATAAAATAAAATAAAATAAATCGACGTCAAATATATATATACTTATATGAAACCTGAATTAATATTATTGCAAAAGGTGGAAAAATCCTGCGAAAAAAAAGAATAATGTTAGATATACACATACATAAAGCTCCACTTAAATGTACAAAAAATAATAATAATAATAATAATATTAATAATAATAATAATAATAATAATAATAATAATTAAACTTTTCATGTCAAACACTAATGAAAATACTACAATAAAAGACAACCATATTCATTATTTAACATACATTAATATAAACAATAAAAATTTAAACCTGAATTAATACTATGACAAAAACAAACCCTGCAAAAAATAAAAAATAAAATAAATCGATGTCAAATATATATATACATATATGAAACCTGAATTAATATAGAATAATGTCGGATATATACACATACATAAAGCTCCAATTAAATGTACAATAAAAATAAATAAACTTTACATGTCAAAACGCCACACACAGGCATGTGTGTGACAGTGTGAGTGCGTGTGTGTGTTATGTGTGTCTACATGCAGTGGGGCTTACAGAGGGGGTCGGAGTTTGGGTCGTGGAGCAAAGGGGACAGCCGGAGTTGGGGCTTGGCTCGGTGAGTCGTGGAGCGGAGGATGGTCTGCTGCTTTTGGTAATGATGTGGCGATGGTGTGCCCAGGGCGGAACCTCTGCTGCGGCGAGGGCGGCGGTAATGGTTGCCATGGAGCCGAGGATGGCGGTTGGAGTGCACAGCGCGAAGCCTCTGCTTGGTGCGGTTGCAGCGAAGGTGTTCTGGTATGAGCAGTTTTCAGGGAGGTTGGCTCGCGGTGGGGATGCTTGCCGGAGCAAGGATGGTGGCCGGAGGGACGTTGCAGAGGAGGGTGGAATTGAGGGGGCAGAGCTGTGCAGAGAGGCTGTGTGTGTGGCGGTGGTCGGAGTGGAGGTTGCTGGGGGATTGAGATGGAGAGGAGGCGGCGGCTGTTGGCAAGGGAAGAAGAAGAAGAAGAAGCAGAATTTTTTTTTTTACTTTCTTTGGCCTATGCCTGTGCGCCCCGGCTGTGCGCTACCCCTGTTCCTTGGCCCTTGGCCTCTCTTTTATAAAAGAATTTTTTTGAAAACCCTAAAAACAAACTTCCTTTTTTGATTTTATTTTTCTTTTTCTCTTTTTTTATGCTTTTATTCTTATGGTAATAATGAAAATGGAAATAATAATAATAATAATTATCATATAAGTATCAACAAGGTAATAATAATAATAATACTACTACTAATAGTAAATAATAATAAATAATTATAGCAAAAATAAAAATTAAGATACTTATTTGTAAATTAATAATAATAATAATATTAAAAAATAAAGTAATAATACTAATATTAAAAGTAATAAATAATAATAATAATGATAATGATAACATTACTAAAAATAATAATAGCCAAAATAAGATACTAATGCTAATAATAATAGTAATAATAATAATAATAATAAATAGTAATAATAATATTAATAACAATAATAATAATAATAATAATAATAATAATAATATATCAATAAAATAAATGAAAAATAAAAATAATTATAGTAAAGTAAAAATAAAATAAAGAAAATAATAATAATAAAAATGAAAAAAAATAATAATAATGATAATAAAAATACTAGCAAAATAATAGTAAAGTACTAATAGTGTAGGAAAATAATACTAATAAAATAATAATAATAATAATAATTAATAAAAATAAGAAAATAATAAGAGTGGACCTCTTGTTCTATTTGGTTAGGGCAAAAATAGGGTGTCTACAGAGCTTATATAGAAAGCTTGTCCATGTTGCCTCGCTGATGAGCCACAACTTCTCGTCAATGAGTTAATGAGTGCACTCATCGACGAGCACCTTCTCCTCATCGATGAGTTTCAGAGTCTGGTACAGTCCGCTCGGTAACTTCTCTTTGACGAGACACATATCCTCGTCGACGAGCCCTTGAACCCTGCTCGTGGACAAGCTCTTCTTCACTTGTCAAAGAGACCTTACTAAAATCCTTTAAGAAAATTCCTTTTTCTCTCCTTATTTTGTTATGCAATTGTTGTAATTCTTCAGGTCTCTACACTCTGCCCTGTAAGGAGAAACGGTTTGGCTTCGCCCGTAAGTGAGTTAGGGAGATTCCGCCTTGTAAAGAGATTTGTAAATGGCGTCGCTCCACTCGATTAAGTAAGCATAGTAGTGGAATCCTTGGGTAGTTGGCTCAAGGCGGGGACGTAGGCTGGAATGGTCGATGTAGGCTAGATTGGCCAACGTAGGCTAGATTGGCCGACGTAGGCTAGATTGGCTGAACCTCAATAAAAATACTATGTCCTCTCTCTCTTTAATTTCAGCACATGTATGTTTGATTATTTATTGTCTTGATTATATTACATGCATGTATTAAACATTTGTGGTATTTATGATTGCTTAGAAAGACCTTATGTTATGCAATACTGGTTGCGGTTTAAAAACAGAACATATTCGACCTAGGAATTGTTAAATACCCAATTCAACCTCGTCTTGGGAATACACCATTCCTATCAATAATGATTTGTATGGTTTAAGTTTACAATTGAAATTCAGAAAAGTACTAAAACTCTTAATTAAGTTTTGGTTGGCTTAGGTAAAGCTATTATGGTGGGTTGATTGTTTAAACATAAGAAGTTTACTTGCTTGAGTTATATTATTGAATCTTGCCTTAAATACATACTTGCTCATTATTTTGAATTCAGGATTGATTGTTGAGCTTGCTGAAGGTAAAATTCAAATCGTGTTTTTAAATTTCATATATACCTAGGATTGTATATTAGTATAGTCGTTCGCTGCATAGTTGATTGTGTTGTGATTAATATTTTTGAAAGGTTTAAAATAAACCAATCTTCCATATAATAAATTTTAAAATACCCAATTCACCCCCCTCTTGGGACTACACTGTTACTTTCATGGAATGCTAGTGCAATGCAATTGGTTTTGAACACTCACAACATATGATTGATTCAAAAAGAAAAATGCTTTTAAATACTCTTCTGAACTTATTATTAAGTGAGCCATTCATAATCCCTTAAAATCTTTCAATCCTTGATCATATTAGAAGCTTCTACTAAGGAATTCAAGTTTTCATTAACTCAAAGTAGAAGATTCTTCTTTACTCAATCTATGAAAAATTCCTTAGTCATTGTTAATGTAAGAGCATTGATTAGGAAAAATTCAAAAACTTCTAAGTGCTCATTGCCTAAATGATTAGAACATGCTTTTCATGCTTAATCCACAAGCATGAAGATATTTGGCTTATTTTCGATAAAATTCCATACTCCCCATTCAACCCTCAACTCTTTATGAAACACTTGGTAAATCTCTATATAGTGTTGTTGGAATTTGTGTATTCCCAAGAGGGAGGTGAATTGGAAATTTTAAAGAAACTTCTTCCTAGGTTTAACCATATATCAATAGTGCACAACCTAGGGTTTTTCTAATCATATACCAATTACGCAGATAATGATATGTTGAAATTAAATCATGCATGGCATTCACAATATATTAAATATAACATACATGTGCAGGAATATAAAGTGCTAGAAATTAAAGTACGCACACAATATGTTATTAGGGTTCGGCCAATACTGCCTACGTCCCTGCCTCAAGCTCATAAGTAAAAGGGTTTCCACTACGATTCACTTAACAGGTGGAGCGGCACCTAAAACAACACCTTAACAAGATGGTGCACCTAACTTTCCTAATTGGCTCAAAGCCAATCCGAAGTTTTTAACAGGGCAAGTCTCCCTTTTTAAGCCCACGCCTAGAATACAATCAATTAGTTTAGTTTTTGAGTACAAATAAAGTTGCTTCTAATGCAAGAAGATTCGTATTGATACACACAAGCAATAACTAATGCATATCAACAATCTAAGAACTATAAGCTCAATGATATATGTGCAAAAATACTCAGAATAATGTCTATGATTGATCAAGTGCAATGAGTGTATTAACAAGCTAATCTTTGAAACTACATATAGATGTATATCTCAATCACAGTTTAGGGTTTCAAAGATTTCCAACAAGAATAATCAAATATCTCTAAAATAATTTTCTCAAGATTCAAGCACAAGAGATATTTGGAACATAAACTTGTGAAAACGATTTTTGCTCAAACAAAAACACAAGCTAAGGTGTCTTGCAACTTGAATGCCAAGACCCATAAGCTTTAATTTTTCCCACACAAAAGATTTATTAAATTAAATCGGGGGAAAACCTATGCTCAACTCTCAATCCAAAAATCAAACAAACGATGAACACAATGAGAGTTTATAGCAAATGGAAATAACATATAATCACTCAAAGTACTCTCACAAGGATTGATTTAGCAATGGAATAGTAGTATGAGAGTGTATGGGCTTTGTGTTTTGAAAATGGTCTCTAAAAAATTCAGAGAATATTTTTGTTAATCAAAATGCTAATCTCACTTAATATGAGCAAATGAACTCATATTTATAGATATGGCCAAAATTATAACCGTTGGGGACACCAAGGGAATTATTAGAATTGTTTTAATTAAGTTTTAAAAAATTAACCCTGTTTAAGCCCAATTAACCTCTGTAAAAATTAGGTGAACTTGAGAGTTTCGGTTCATCAAGCCATAAGTTCGGTTGCCCCAATAGACACAAGAGAAAAAGTAACTTTTGAAGTTCGGGTGCCTGAAAATGGTTCAGGTGGTTGAACTAGGTGATTTTCAAAATGTCTGAGATTCAGTCACCTTGTCTTAAGTTTAATTTACCAAACTTGCACTTTCGGTCTCCCGAGGGTGTTTTGAACGTTAATGTTCGGGCCCTTAAGTTGTCGAAAAAAGTCAGAATAAATGTTCGGTTGAACGAAGATGCTAAGGTCTTCTTTGTTGGGTAATCTGAAGTCAGGTCAACACTCTGACTTTTTCTATGTTTGGTCAGCTGAGGTGTTTTTGACTCCGAGGTTCGGTCGCTCGAAACTTTATTATTTTTACACCTTAAGTCCTATTTTAAATCAAAAGTTTTCCTTGATAGCGTATGTGGTAATGGGGACTAACTTAAGTGCTAGTGCAAGAACCTAGGGTCTTTTCTAAGGCCTTTTTGAGTTACTCCCAAAAACCCAGCATCGGTTGACTGAAGGGTGATCCCTAAGGTCACTCTATGGTCTTGAACTTATAATCCCAACATACATGATATGCTTCAATTACTACAGACCTTTAGAATAGATAATATTACAGACCCAGAATGAAATATAAACTACAAGAAATAAACATGTTGGGTCTTCCTTTTCTTCAAGTCACCATACACCGCCATATGACGTTGACTTTGGTGTATTCCCAAGAAGGGGGTGAAGTGAGTATTTAAAACTTTTGCCTCCTAGGTTAAACCAGATGTTAGTATAACACAACGTAGGGTCTATCTAATCATACATCAATTGCACAGATAATGATATGCTAGAATTAAATCATGCACAACATTCACAATATAACATACATGTGCGGAAATATAAATTATGGAAATATAAACAGTGCACACACGATATGTTATTGTGGTTCGGCCAATATTGCCTACGTCCCCGCCTCTAGCTTGCAAGCCCAAAGATTCCACTATTGCTCACTTAATAGGTGGAGTGGCACTGATTACAACCAGGTCAATTAATGGGGCTAACCTCAACCTACAACTACACCTTACTAGGATGGTGCTCTTAGCTTTCCTAACCGAGACAAAGCCAATGTGGGACTATTTACCAGGGCTAGTCTCCCTCTTTAGGCCCATGCCTAGAATATAACAATCAATATAATTTTGTGTACAAATAAAGTACTTCTACTCAAGCAGATATGTACTACAATACAACACAGTATAATCAATGCACAACAATAATGCAAGAACTATAAGCTCAGTGATGTAAGTGTGCAATCAACACTCAAGATAATGTTTATATTTAATCTAGCACCAGAGTGTATCAATAATCTAATCTTTGAAACTTTGTATAAAAGTATATCTCAATAACAATCTAGTGTTTCAAATACTTCAACCAATAATAATCAAAATATCTCAAGAATATTTTCTCAATGATCAAGCATAAGAGATATTTGAAAATAGCTTGTGAAAAATATTTTGTGCACACAAAATAAAAGCCTTAGGTGTCTTGCAATATGAATGCAAAGACCCACAAGCTCCTAAGTTTTCCCCACAAAAGATTTATTAGATTAAATCGATGGGAAAACTTAATCTTAACTCTTAATATGAAAATCAAATAACAAATAATGCAGTGAGAGTGTTTGAGCAAGATTGAATGGCGTATAATCACTCTAGGTACTCTCACAAGGTTTGGATTATCAAGAAGGTAGTAATATGTGAGAGTATAGGCTTAGTATAGCAAAAAATTGCTCTAAAAAATAAAGAGGATTTTTGGCTAATCCAAATCCCTAATCCCTTGCTTAAATATACAAAGGAACACATATACATAGAAAAGGGAAGGATTATGACCGTTGGGAGACATGAGGGGAATTATCAAATTGTTTTAATTGAGTTTTAAGAAATTAACCCTGATTTACCTCTTTTAACCTCGATAAAAATTAGGCCAACCCTAGAGGTTCAGTCGACCGTACTTGAGATTCGGTCGACCCAATTGCTAGGTTTGGTCAACCGAGACATTTTTGAACTATAGGTTCGATTGACCAAACTTGAGGTGATTTCATAACCTCTGAGGTTCAGTCAACCGGACCAAGTTCAGTTGACCGAAGTTGAACGTTCGGTTAACCAGGCCATTTTTCTACTACAAGTTCGGTCGACTAGGGCATTGAGATTTTCTCACGTGCTAGTTCGGTCAACCAGGGAATTGCAATTCATATTAGAAATGGTCAACCAACTAGTCAACTTTTGACCTTAAAGAGGTTTAGTCGACCAAAGTTCCTAGTGTGTTTTGGTTTGGTCGATTGACCATAAAAAATTTGCATATAGGTCCTATTTTTCTTTTGAAATCACCCCTATTCATATGATTATTACTTCTAAGTTTTGTGGGGGTTTTTTCATGCAATATATTAGGACCTATGCTAAGTCTAAGGTCTTTGAGAGCCGACCCAAAAAAATCAGGTGTCAGTTGACCGAAGGGTGATCCCTAGGGTCCATCTATGGTCTTGAGCTTACAGTCCCTACCATGCATGTCATGTATTAATTATTATAGACTGATAGATTATTATTACAGGCCCGAATAAAAATACAACTTAAAATAAACGAAGGCTTCATACTCTGCTCCTCATCAATTCCATGGGCTTTGCCGAAAGATGTGCTTATTTAAGTGTGTCTTGGCTTCCATCTCTCATCTATCAACCGTGCTTAGAAAAATACATTTGTTCATACACTTAGCATACAAATGAGATACTTTGGTTTGTCATAATCAAAACAGGAGACGGACTCAAAAATTCAACATATGATTTTACTAAAATGATCCTGCACACAAACTTGACAAACACTAAATACCAATGTATTTGTCATGATCAAAACGGGACTTGACCCATAAGATCAACAAGGGCAACTATTGGCTCTTCACTCTAAAACATAAATAATTATTTTGCGCTTAGAACCCATAAAATTTATCTTGTGCAAATCAAAGTTGAAATGGGTTAAGACAATCTTGGAGATTAGTTCCTAGGTTATTCATGAAGTAAGTATTGGAACTAAATGATTATGAAAATGGCATTATTGGTTGCAACCAAGTAAGGTTGGATTGCACAAGGTTTCAATTAAAATAAAATCATTGAATTCAAAGAAACCTATGCACTAATAGCTAATTTGGAAAGCCATTTGAAATTTGGCCATTCATATGCAAAATAAATGATCTAAGATTAAAAAAAAAATGGAGATAGTAAAGAAAAATGCAAAGAGAATGAGCTTAATCTTGAGGAGAAGATGCAGCCGCAATGAAGACTAGATTGAGGGATAGCTTAAGTTTAGGAGGAGAACTTATGAACTTATTTTGTTTTGAAAACATTATGTTTAATCATATATGCCTTCAATTTTTAATATATAAGGTTTATTATGATCATATGAATGGTTATGCTAATTGATGTATATTAAGAATGTTATTCTAACTGATATCTATGTATTGGCAAAATTGTGTTGCATGTTGTGCGTTTCTATTGAAAAAATCACGCTAGATGAGTTATACATCTATACTGGCTTTGAAATGCTAGTTGGATATATGCTTAATTGAAAATGTATAAATGCTTGTATATTTTTTTTTTAGAAGAATATACAACAAAAATGAAAAATGGTTAATCTTAAGGGGAAGAAATTTAACTGGGTTTCTTTTGAAATGATAAACATTATATATGGTTTGTTTTATACTGGTATTGAGTTTCTTATGGAATGATATACATCATATATAGCTTGAAATTTTAAGAGTTTATGAATACATATGGATTGTTATTGAGGACTGATGAATATTATACATATAGCTTGGTATTAAGTGTTATATTCTACATCCATGGTTATCCTGGATGAATTATACTTATGATTTGATGAATGTTGGAAAAATAATTTATGATGATTCATGTATGTTTGCAACCACTTGGCGTTCTATGCTAGTAATGCTGACTATTTTTGTATTGCATGCTATTTGTTGGCCAACCCATGTTTGCTTTTGTTGTCCATTTGTAATCCCTGCTAGTCGATACTTGAATATGTTTTCCAGTTGATGCTCTTTGATTCATGCATGGTTGTGCTCATACTGATTATTACTTATGCATGCTGATTGTTGAATGCATGCTGGTTCATAAATGCATATTGTTGGGATTATTGGCTAATGAATATTTGTTGTGACATATTGCTAAATCTTCATTGTGAACTGTTGCTATTTGGCTATGAGAATTCTTGGTTGAGAAAATTGAAATAGCTAAGTGTGTGTGTGTGTGGGTGTGTGTGTGTGTGCATATATGTGTGTATATATATATATATGAATTTTCAATGGGAATTTATTGAGCAGTATGTAAATATATACTTGTATGCTGATTTCTGTTGAACCTTTTGCTGATCGCCAGATAAACATCGAGGGATCAACTTTTGAGCAAAATTTAAAAATATACTTTTATGCTAATTTCTATTGAACCTTTTGCTGATGTCAAAAAGGGGAGAATTTTTTTAGTAAAATGAAAAAAAAAATATTATTATAAAATACCCTTTGAATTTTAAGTCGAAAGGGGGAAAATATTTTGTCAAATGGGAGAATTTAAATCACAATTAAGCTTAAATGAATAATTTTACATAGTTTATTTTATGTTTATGCTTATTGTGAGGGGGAGCCTTATTAAGGCTACATCATTTTGCTCCTTGTTTATCATCATCGAAAAAGGGAAGATTGTTGGCCCAACAAAGCTTAATCTCATTTTGATAATGACAACAAACCAAGGCATCTGATTGTACTTTCAAGTGTATTTATAGGTATTTCAATAGAAAAGCACAATGAAAGATGAATACTGGAAAGCCATGAAGAATACAAGCATATCAAATATGGCTATTGAAGTAAAGCTTGGATGAAGATCAAGCTTTAGGATATGAAGAACTAATACTTTATAATGAGTATTGTAAACAAGGTTTCATGTAAGTACTTTTCAATTGGTCTTTGTTTATGAAGATCTTAGAGGTTAATTACTTGGACCTAGATATCTTTTTAAATACTTAAAAAATATTTTTATGAGGTCAAAAGTTATTTCAAAGAGGTTATTTTTGGAATGAAAAGCCCCAAAATAGGATTCTCCAAATTCTTTTGTTTTTTCTGCAGCTGTCTTGAAGTGCAATTTTATTTATCTATATCCTCTTATCTTCAAAAGTCTTCAACACAAAAGTTGTGGGATTTTTTCTTAGCTTTATATTGATACCAAGATCACTGTATATGGAGTTCTCCAGCAAAAGTTATGCCCCAAATACTGAGACGTGTTCGAAGCTGAAATTTCCCAGGGAGTTGAGGCAACCAAACCTCAAAGTTCAGTCGACTGAATGGGTCAAGAAACCAAACATAGAGTTCAGGTGCCTAAAGCGCGCAATAAGTCTCACGAATGGCCTTAAATCTTTCCATTTTTGAAAGATAATATGACCAAAACATGTCCAAATGGTCATATTTCAAACCTAACTATAAAAGGCTAATCCTAAATATGTTACGGGAAACCAAATAGCATCAAAGCACATTGATTTTATCTCTTAAACACTGCTATGCATAGTTCCCATTTTCTGAACTGATTTTTTGGTTTGTTCTTCAAGTTCAAAGCTTTCATAACCCATAAAACATAGCCTATCTCCTTGAGATTCATAGCAATACCTTTTGAGAGTATATTAGTGATTTGATATTGTACAAATTTGCTCTTTAGGAGAGTACTTTGATTGTACGAAAATATGTTGTTACGTGTTTTGTAACTTGACGATTTGGGGATAGAATTGTTGCCTAACGAGAGGGGTGTTCTTACTAGAGAGGGATATCTACTTATCAATGGAGAGAGGGAACTCCACCTATTGAATGGAGAGAGTAAGGAAAATCCTTAGAGCAGGTTGCTTAAGGCAAGAATATAGGCTGGACACCGAGCCTTGTAAAAAATTTGGGTGTTCTTCTTTCCCTTACCCTATTTACTTTTCTGCAATTATGTATTGATTATTAATTGCTATGCATGAGTTAAAAAAGATTTGGGAATTGTTGAATGCTGAGATTGATTTGAGGATATTGAGATTGATTTAAGATTACTTGTGGATATTGTGAATGATTTAATTTTCATTGCAAATCAAACACAACTAAAATTGAAAGTTCTGAATTAATTCAATAGGCTGAGATTATTTCATATTGATTGCTTGATTTTTTGAATACTATAAGAGTATTTGCTTGGTTAAATTTGTTGGGATTGTTTGATATTGAAATAATCATTGATTAAACACAAGCTCAATATTTGTACATCTTATTTAAATCTGCTTAAGATAAAATAAGCCTTGAATTTCAATTATACATATTTAGGATTGTTCATTGGTATAGTCGTTTGTTGATTAGTTATTTGTAGTGATTAAGATTATTTAAAGAGTACGTGACACATTAGTATTAAAATAAATCAAGCTTCTGCACATTGAATTTAAAATACCCAATTCACCCCCCTCTTGGGATTACACCATCACTTTCAGTTAATTCAAAACATTTTGGAGTCATGCATCCATGAACCGACTTTTAAGTGTTCCCTAATCATTTTTCAACAAATGTCAAGGTGGGTTTGCAATTTTACCTAATAAAAAACAGGAATTAAAAATTCAAAAACTTGTAGTTAATCAAAAATTTTTTCCAAAGCAAATGATTTTACAAAATTCCTAACATGACTTAAATTCCCATGACGTGGTCTTGAAATAACCAACACTTATGAACATGACTAAGTAAGTAAATCACTTGTAACCTTATCAACTTAGGAATAGTCAAAAAAGACTTAAATTCCCATGATTGAGGACCTCGTTTTTGAAATTGGTGACATGATTCATAATTAAAATGACTTGGTAAAAATTAACGTGTCTACTGTCGGCTCTTTATAAATAAAAAAAGATTTTCATTAAGAGAAAGAAAATATTTGTAAAGCAATATCTTCGTAGAGAGTAAAATTAATCGAACGTCCTAATTTTGCAAAATTCATAAATGACTAGTTGTAACCAAAATATTAGGAGTTGAAGCTCAAATGTTGACTCGTTCTCATATTAATGGATTTAACAATAAAAACTGTTGGCCTAATAAGACTTAATCTCGTTTTGATGATAACAAATCATGGGTACTTAACATGGTTGTTTAAGTAAATTTCAGGGCTACAAAAGCATTCATGAAAGTAAATTTCAGGGCTACAAAAGCATTCATGAGATCAAGTTCAAATGCTTGAAAAGGATGAATGAAATCATACTTAAAGCCATGAGTAATGATGAAGTTAAAGCATATTGAAGAAAAAGTTCAAGTTGGACAAAGAATGGAAGCTAAAGCATGAAGACTTAGTGCTTAGATAATATTATCTTATAAAACTCTCATGTAAGTACTTCACAAATTCAATATTGATGTCTGAAACTCTTAGGAAATATCATTGACTTAGAGACCTGGTTTTAAAATCATGGAAAATATTTTCATAAAGTTGCACATACATTTTTCCAAGATCAAAGCTAAGTTTTGAAATCAAAATTTTGAAAAACAAATAGTAGCAAACGGGACAGGTGACTGATGATCTATCATCAGACAACGGGCATGTTGCTCAGATTGTTTATAAGCAAATAGAACCAGAGCAGGCAATTGACCCCATAAAGTCCAGTCGACTATCTTAGCACTGACTTTTAAAATATACTGAACTTAAAAAGTTTAGGCGACTGACCCTCGTGCCATAGTCGACTGATGTTTATGTTATAACTTTTAAATAGGGCTAATAAAGTTTTTAAAATTGATTTCATGGCTTCCAAACTAAGAGAAAACTTGGGGAAAATGGTAAGATATTTTAGTGTTCTATATATACATGATATTTTCACAAATTATATAAAACATCAAGCACATACGAATTCAAAATTTCAAAGTTATATTGATGAAAGTATTCTAAGAACGTTGTTGTGTTGTTGCTGAAATTACTCAAGCAAATTTGATTTGATCTACTGATTTTCTCAATTCTAAATTAGAATCCTGATGATCTTTTGAGAGTATTTCAATTGTACGAACAAAGTTTGTTCCTTGGTTTTTTTTCGACGATTCAGTATTGTTGAATTGTTGCCTAGAGAGAGGGTTGTTCTTGTTAGAGAGAGATCTCCACCTTGAACGGAGAGAGACGTACTTCACTTGGTAACGAAGTGGATAGGGAATCCTCATAGCATGTTGATTGAGGCAAAGATGTAGCCTGCTGGTCGAACCTTGTAAAAAATTTGGTTAGCTCTTATTCCCTTAATCTTTTTACATTCTTGCAAGTATATAAACTGTGTGTATGCTTATTTAATTGTTGAGAACTTGCTGGATATTGGGAATTTGATGGAATACTTATTTTAATTATCTTTTAATCAAGGAACTATATTGAATCAATATTTGTTGGATTGAGAATTGAGAGTAGATTTAAAAATTGAATTTCTAAATACCACAGCTGAGGTAATTCTTGCATTGCAGGAAAATTTTAGGGTACTTAAAATCAATCTTCTGGAATTATAAATTGATATTTTCATTGATAAATAATGAAAAGAAAATCTGACCTTGAATACCATTTATCTATTGAAGTGTTGAGATTTAAATTTGAATAGTGAAATCATATTTACATTCACACATAAGATTGTTGGTTGGTTTAGTAATGTGACTGATAAGAATTTTTGTGGTTGTGTGATCACACCAAATTAATTTAAATAGGGGTAATACTTAGTTAAAGTTTCCACAAAGAAAATTTTAAAATCCAATTCACCCCCTTTGGGAGTACACCTTTAATTTAAAAAAAAATATTTATAGTTTTGAATACACATGAAAAAAATTGTTTGGTTTATTAGTATTTAAATACAAAATCATGGATCTCTAGTATCTTTTTATAAAGATTTTAAAGAAGTGCATTGACTTATTATGAGAATATATGTTGCTTCCAGATATCTTGGAATATAATATGAGGAACACATTTGTAAAGGGATATCTTTGGAGAGAGTAGAATTCATTGAAGGACCTAATTTTGAAAAATTCAAAAATGACTAGTTGTAGCCCAAAATATGAGGAGTTGAAGCTTAAACGTTGGATATACAATGCAGAAATTTCTAAGTTGAAATGTAAAAAATAAAAATAAAAATTCAGAATGCTTATTTTGATCGAGCTAGCTTTGTTGGTAATGATCTCTTATATTGCCTCAAATTCATTCCCATTGTATTGTTGTTACAATAAGGTTATTTAATTAGAGATTAGTTCTTTCATTTAGTTTTCCTTGAGTTGTTTAAAGGGGAGGTTCCATGACACGAAGAGAATGACATAATAACTTATATTGAGCGTCCCAATATATACATGTTATTATTCTTCTTAATAGTTAGAGAGCACACAAAACAAGCTCTTTTGAAAAATAATACCTTTCGTTCATCTTGATATTTTACCTTGATTGTTAATTATTATTCATTAAGAGCTTGTAGGTTGGCTTACTCTTGATGTTTCAATATTTAATGCACATAAAGTTTTGTATTCTCAAATTCACTCCTTCTTGGGTGCAACCAGGCCAAATAATATAAAATAATGCAAGATGTCAAACAACTTGTAAATAGCCAAAGCTCATCGATAAAAAAATATGTATTTTATAAAAAATATGGATTGTTGTAATAAATTATTACCATATTTAAACATGATGTCAATAAAAATCGTCAAAAATGAAGAAATTAAATGATGTGTTTGGGAGCATGGAATTGGAGCTTGGATTTGGATTTGTGTGGATTTAGGAAAAACAACAATAACAACAAAAACAACAACAATAATAAAATCAAACCTTAAGTCCCACTAGGTGGGGTCGACTATATGAATCCTTTTAGGCCAATTTGTACGATCATGGAAAATTTATTTTGACGAATTTAGGGCTATTAAATCCTTATTCACGGCCTCATTTGAAGTTATTTTAAGTCTACCCATACCCCTTCTATTGCCCCCCATAATAATTAACTCACTCTTCCTCATAGACACACTATGTGACTTATGTTGCAAGTGCTCAAACCATCCACATCGTCCCTCTATCTTCTTTTATAAGAGTTACACTTAACTTGTCGTGAAGATGCTTATTTAGTAATTTATTTTCTAGTATTACACCACTAATCCATTTAAGCATTCACATCTGGACAATTTTCACATTTTTAGGCAAAACATTGTGTGTGTGTGTGTGTGTCTATATATATATATATATATATATATATAGTTATATTACATTTATTCCAAATCCAAACAAATTGAAATTCAAGACTTGAAATCTATGCTCTCAAACACTACATAATAGTGTGGAATAATTACATTACAGTGGAAAAATTTATAGATCAAATAAAGAAATGAGAGTTTAGGATATGGAATAATCCATCTGTTTGGGATGCGGAATCCTCAAAAGCACATATCCAAGGCACAGCAACAACATAATGCAGCACAACTGCAATACATAAGAAAAGACGTGTTAATATTTGGTTGGGTGATTGATACACAGGGTATAGGAGTTTCATAGCTAAAGTGCATTTTCATAAAGGTGCCACTTTATATGGGCAAGAAAATATGTTGGATTATACATTTGGTTTCTGTCCAATATAAACATGCAATTTCCCTACGACTAAAAAAGGATCACACATGTGTGCACACACTAGCAATGAGCATTCTAAAAGACCATATACTCTTTCGTTTCTTTGCTTTCATTTTTCCTTGACATCCTAGCTTTAGGTCCTACTCCCGTTTTGCTTCCTGCAATCACATTTTTTTTTTTTCCCTCTTTATATTTAGTTTTCAACATTTCTTAACATAGTCAAATGCCACCTTCTTCTATTTCATAGTTTTAAATCTCTTTAGACCACTCTTATAACAAACAAGACATTATCCTCTAGATAAATCTCAAACGATCAAAGCACATTAGCTATTATCGTTGTACTTATATGGCATTGTTTTTTTTTTATTTTTTGTTTTTTATTTAAATTTTAATCTCTCGGCTTGCCCCTACATTCCCCAAATGCTCTTCATCCATCACTACTAGCTGACCTATCATAATCTTTTAATAACACCATACTCTGTTGTCCCGTACTATTAACCCTTATTATTTTGTACATCATATTGTTCAAGTTGCTATTCTTGAAGTGTTTTATATTCACTCTATTTTTGTAAATGTTACCCTTATTAATGGATAACTCCTTGTGAAGCTCAACATTGATAAGGATGAAGACACTAAGGTCATTGAGATGGAAGCTATGGTAGAGGGCTTGGTGGAATTAGTCTTGTGCATCTATGACTCTTGGGATGCACAATCGGAAAGCAGGTAGAAAAACTGAGTTGTAGAAAAGTGAGGGTCATGAAGAGTGAGGTAGAGGCCAATGCGGATGATATGGAAGTTAAGAGGATAAGGGAAGGGGTCAAAGGAGGACTGATGAATGATGGCGATCGACGAAGGTAATGGTGGAAGTGAGGAGGGGAAGGGTGATATGTGAAAAAGCTATAGGGCATTAGCGGAGGGGTCAAGAGCATTGATAGTAAGAGTGTAGAAAGCAACATTGACGTCGTTGAAGTTGATAGTGAGCGACATTACAAGAGGTTGGTTTGTTGAAAGTTTTAATTAAGGAGAACAAAACATACACTATTGAACAAAAAGGTGTTGTATCTAGCTAACAGCCAAAATGGAAAACTTGATCACTATTGCTACTTATCTCACGACCTACCATTATTTGCAAAACTCTCCACTATAAGCAAGAATATCTCTTAAGCATTAGGAATATGTAGCATCGATTCTTCATGTGTTCGCATTCAACTGCCATATCAACGAAAAAATTTATGAAGCGAGTTGATGTGAAGTTCGAGAAAGAGGACAATGCGCTTGACTCACTATTTTGACGCTTTTTCAAAATTTTTTCTACTAGACTACACATTCATTTTGACAATTTTCTTTTCTTTTTTTTTTTTTCAACTTAGGGTGGCACGACTTTTGTTTCTTTGCTTTCATTTTTCCTTGACATCCTAGCTTTAGGTCCTACTCCCCTTTTGCTTCCTGCTATCACATTTTTTTTTTTCCTCTTTATATTTAGTTTTCAACATTTCCTAACATAGTCAAATGCCACCTTCTTCTATTTCATAGTTTTAAATCTCTTTAGACCACTCCTATAACAAACAAGACATTAGATAAATCTCAAACCATCAAAGCACATTAGCTATTATCGTTGTCCTTATATGGCATTGTTTTTTTTATTTTTATTTAAATTTTAATCTCTCAACTTGCCCCTATATTCCCCAAATGCTCTTCATCCATCACTGCTAGCTGTATCATAATCTTTTAATAACACCATACTCTATTGTCCTGTACTATTAACCCTAATCATTTTGTACATCATATTGTTCAAGTTGCTATTCTTGAAGTGTCTTATATTCACTCTATTTGTGTAAATGTTACCCTTATTCATGGATAACTCCTTGTGAAGCTCAACATTGATAAGGATGAAGGCACTAAGGTCATTAAGATGGAAGCTATGGTAGAGGGCTTGGTGGAATTAGTCTTGTGCATCTATGACTCTTGGGATGCACAATCGGAAAGTAGGTAGAAAAATGGAGTCATAGAAGAGTGAGAGTCATGAGGAGTGAGGTAAAGGCCAGTGAGGATGATATGGAAGTTAAGAGGATAAGGGAAGGGGTCAAAGGAGGACTGATGAACGATGGCAATCGTCGAAGGTAATGGTGGAAGTGAGGAGGGGAAGGGTGATATGTGAAAAAGCTATAGGGCATTAGCGGAGGGGTCAAGAGCATTGGTAGTAAGGGTGTAGAAAGCAACATTGACGTCATTGAAGCTGATAGTGAAGGACATTACAAGGGGTTGGTTTGTTAAAAGTTTTAATTAAGGAGAACAAAACAAACACTATTGAACAAAAAGGTGTTGTATCTAGCTAGCAACCAAAAAGAAATACTTGATCACTATTGCTACTTATCTCACGACCTACAATTATTTGCAAAACTATCCACTGTAAGCAACGATGTCTATTAAGCATTAGGACTATGTAGCATTGATTCTTCATGTGTTCGCATTCAACTGCCTTATTAATCAAAAAATTTACGTCCATTTAAAGAACTAAAAATAGTAAAGGAGTATGCCAAAAATGCTACCCTTAATTTACTAATTTAACCATTGCCTAGAATTTATTCCAACTTATTGTTCATAAAAAATAATAATAATAATAAGGAAAAAAAAATTAAAGCTTATAGAAAAAGATAACAAATGAAACTCTTAACAATACATTGTGTGGTAGCAACCTAAATATATGGCAATATGCATAAAATTAATTAAATTAAAGAAAAATAATATGAAAGCATTTGGGAGCATAGATTTCGAATTTTATATTTAAATTTATGCGGTATTCAACAAAACTTTATATATATTTACATTATGTTTTGTCAAAATTTATAAAAAATAAAAATAAATCTGTTGAATAAAAATTTAACTTTGGATTTTTAATTTTTCTATCATAAAATGAAAATTTTCCTTTACGCATAAGCTTTATCCAATCAATCCAGGTGAATCAAATGTGAATTTCTACTGTGTGCATGAGAGCGATAGTCTAGAATTGAATGCCTACCATCCCTTGCAGAAGCCATCCCCTCTCTGCTTTGTTTGAGGAGGGGAATTGGAAGATTTCTGGGGGCCATCGGGGCCATCATTCATTGGGTAACCAGCTGGCGGCGGAGGAAGGGAAGGCCCTGCAGGATACCCTTGAGCTGCCGCCGGCGGAGGATACAGTTCACCTGTTGGAGGATATGTAGACGATAGTGGAGGATGCACCCCTGCAAAACATCAACCACCCATTGATAAATGAAATATATAAAATCTTAATTAGAGCAACAAATTGAGGTATATATCTACGTACCAGGAGCTGCTGGATAGTTGGAATGACTCATGATGAACAATCTCAAGTTAAGAATATTTGAAAACAAAGAAGACAACTTCCTCGATCAAATTAACTATATGGCCGAATGAGTTATATATAGGAATAAAAATGGGCGGCCGGGAGTCGTGTCGGAGTTGGGGTGCTGGTTGAATACATACTTGCACATTAGTATTTCAACAATGGCGGCTGCCAACGCGTTAAAATAAACCGAGTAGTTTTGCCATTCTCATAAATACGACGTCCTGCACGCGACAGATCGATCTCATTGTATTTTGCCAGGAAAGAATGGGGAATTTCCAAACGATGTGCTTTCTAGAAGAAGCCTGACGCGCTGTGGCCCAAGATGTGGATAGTATTTGGAACATGCATTTTTTGGGTCTTCAATATAAATTTATGTAAATTTATAAACAGTTAAATATAATTTTATATAATATTTTATTTAAATTTATAAAAATTTGAATTTGGTCACCAAATTTATTTTATTCTTAAATATGTTAGCTTCATCCTTAAAATACTTTGGAATTTTTTTTTTTTTTTTTTTGGTCTACAAATTATTAGTGAAGGTGGGTTTCTAATGATATTTTTTTCAGGCAAATGTAAACTTTATGAATGAAATAATTATTCATCCAAAGGTTGACCTTTATGCACATTTATTTTTGTCTCCTGTCCCAAAAGATGAATATTTAAGAATGAAATTAACTTTTCGTTTTCAAAGGGTAACATTTAGAAACATCTACTTTCATCCCGAAACATGTAGATCCCGTCATTCCGAAATATTATTTTTCATCTCTAATAGTCAAAAAATATATTCATTCAAAACATATTCATTCATCTAGAATGAAATGAAATTTCATTCTAAAAATTGACAATGGTTTGTCCTCAAATAGTTTGTAGGGACTTTCAAGTTTGGTCCCTTGAGATAGTTAACATGTTTAACTATTCAATCCAAATGTAGTATATTTCGTCCTTAAGGTGCAACTATTCATCCCCAAAGATGTGTGATTTTGGATGGAAAGTATATCAAGTCCTAAAAATTTATTATTTTAGGAAAAAAATATTTCACCCCTAAATGTGCATTTGCTGTTCCTAAATTAGTTTGGTTCGTCCTTAAAACTAACTTTTTAAGAAAAATAAAAAAGTAAATTTTGGTCTCCTAATATTAATAGTTGGATAAATGTTTCATCACAATAATTGTATGTTTTCATTCAAATAATTAATAAATTAATTTCATTCAATAAAATACAGGATATGTGCTTTGACAACTTAAAAAAAACACTCATATTTGATGTACCCCAAAAATATCAACCACCAAGAGTCAAAGGGAGATTAAAGCCCAGCATTGATGGGGGAAGTTACCACCCAAGTCAATTGCTCGGAATAGAGTAATTGGCGCCAATCCAATAATGACCAAAGTGATCCACGCCGACACTGTAATGACCGGAGTGATCCACGCCAGGTGCCATAATGGCAAATCTACCAAGGGTCAAACATCGCCAATATAAAAGGGAGTATTGCAAAGAGGCGAAGGTATCTCATTCTAATCCATTCTTACTATTGCTTACAACCTCTTTAACAAATCCCTTACTTAGGCATCAGAGTGATCCTCCAGAGTACACCCGGGTCCTTCAAGCCGTTCTCATTTCCTTCTTTTTCAGGCGATCGAGATCGGAAGGTTCCTCAAACATCACTCAACATTTCCATTCAGCAACAATTGGCGTCGTCTGTGGGAACGCTTCTGAGAGGCTTTCCTCGTATTTCCGATCCTCGATCCATGAATCATGACAACAACCAATATTTCAAGGTCAAAGCCTGTTGCGGGTAATCAATCACCCCAATCCATTCACTCCACCCCCGGAGACCATTCGAGAGTGATAAGGGAGGAATTCATTGCCTTCCAAAAGAGAATGGAGGACATGGCAGCTTTGTAGAAGAACATAGAGGACATGTTCAATATGATCCTACAACAAAAGGGTCGTGAAGAACTTGTTCCCCACCATCAATTAGTTGATCCTAAATCACAAGAAAAAGTAACGAACCCGAAGGCAATGGAAATTTCAACCTCACAAAGAAGGTGGAAGATGCGAACAGCGTGGAGATAAATGAACAACGATCAAACGAGCTAGAGAAGAGGATCAAGAAGATTGATCAGATAGAAAAGATGATGAAAGAGGCTCAAACCAACCCATCTTATTGAGATACCTCATTGAAGTCTTTAGATCCACACTTCACCAAAGAAGTGATGGAGATCCCGCTGCCAAGTGAGTTTAAGATGCCAACCTTCGAAAGGTATGAAGGCTCAACCGACCCAGTTGATCACTTGAATACCTTCAATGTGTTGATGCAATTTAAAGGCGCACTTGATGCTATCATGTGTTGTGCATTTGCCTCCTCCTTTAAAGGTAATGCCAAGGCGTGGTACCGGACCCTGAAGCCTAGATCCATCAACTCCTTCTCTGAGATGGAACAGCAATTTACCAGGCACTTCATCAGCAGTCGCAGGATAGCTAAAATCTCGGTCCAACTGATGAGCCTGGTCTAGGGAGAAAGGGAGACACTGAAAAATTTTATACATCACTTTGTCACTACAACCCTAGAGATTCACAACTTGGATCACGGAGTGGTGCTGGCGGCCCTAACCATGACCCTTCAACCTGGAGACTTCCTATACTCACTAGGAAAAAGGCCTCCAGCCGACATAGGATAGCTGATGGCAAGGGCACAAAAATATATCAACTTGGAAGAGGTGATGAACACAAGGAGAGATTGGACCGAGTTGAAAAGAAAGAGTTCGAGAGACATTGGCGAAACTTCCAGAATAGGGAAAAGATAGGAGAGAAGCAAGCTACAGAGTAGCTCCAAGGGGTCAGGACATACAAGTAAGTTTCAATCCTATACTCCCCTAAACGCACCTCGAACCAACGTGCTAATGCATATAATAGAGAAGGGGTATGCCATGGGGTATGTCTCGTGGCTTGAGCCTATGCGTACACGCTCGCATAAGAGAAATATGTCTAAATTTTGTCAATTCTAGAGGGATCATGGGCATGATATGGAGGAGTGCATTCACCTCAAAAATGAAATCTAGGCCCTAATAAAAAGGGCATCTGTCAGGATTTATGAAAATAGGAGACCGCTAAATGGAAGTTCGCGAATAGAGAAGACCTGAGGTAGAACAAAAGGGAGAACAGATTGTTGGGGATATTGTTATGATCGTCGGTGGACCTGCTAGCGGAGGAGACAACAGAAGTTCCTTGAAAAGATATGCCAAACAGGTGCTCCTAACGCAAAGAAAGGAACCGAACTACAAGAAAGAAAGACAAGAGGATGTTATCACCTTCAATAAAGAAGACAAGGAGGGTGTGCAACAGCCTCATAATGATGCTCTGGTGGTGTCGCTACTGGTGACCAACTACAAAATAAGAAGAGTGTTAATAGAGAATGGGTGCTGAGTCAACATAATATTTTGGTTGGTACTACAGGAGTTGAAAATTGGGAGAGAACGCTTAAAATCCATTTTCACCCCATTGGTTGGGTTTAGAGGAGACGTAGTTTAACCAATGGGTATGATAACACTCCCCGTGACAATGAGGACATCTCCACAACAAATAGCCTTAATAACGGACTTCCTGGTGATCGATCGGCCATTAGTTTACAACATCACATTGGGCCGCCCAACACTCAATGCAGTCAAGGCCATAACCTCCACCTACCACTTGAAAGTGAAATTCTCCACCCCCCACCCCCACGGGGTAGGAATGGTCAAAGGAGATCATATGGTAGCTCGAAATTGCTATGTAATGGTGTTGAAAGGTAAGAATGCGCGGAAGACCTTGACCGTTGAGGATTTGGAGGTAAGGGGAGAATATCTGCAAATCAGCATGTTGGATGAAGATCTCATGAGTGTCTCACTAAATGGCGATCAGGAGAAGTGCGTCTTAATTGGAAGTCGCTTACCAAAGGTTTTTAAAGCAGAGATAAGGTGACTACTTAGCGAATATACAGACATCTTTGCCTGATCGGCTGATGATATGCTACGAATTGACCCTGTAATCATGGAGCATAGTTTACAGGAGGACCCAAACCATATGCTTGTGAAATAAAAGAGGATGACCTTTTCTTTGGAGCGAGTCAAAGTAATAGACGAAGACGTAACAAAGCTAATGAAAGCTAATTTTGTTAGGGAAGTTAGTTATCCAAAGTGGCTCAGCCTGTGGTCTTGGTAAAGAAGCCAAACGGAAAGTGGCAGACCTGCATTGACTTTACAGATTTGAACAAGGCGTGTCCAAAGGATAGCTTACCCCTCCCATGAATCGACCAGCTAGTAGACTCCACATCCGGACAGGAGCTCCTAAGTTTAATGGATGTATACTCAGGATATAACCAAATCCATATACACCCTGGAGATGAGGAGAAAGTGTTGTTCATCACCAAAAGGAGGCTCTACTACTATAGGGCTATGCCCTTCGGATTAAAGAATGTGGGAGCAGCATACCAAAGGCTGGTGAATAGGATATTCAAAGATAAATAAGGAAAAACAATGAAGGCGTCCGTTGATGACATGCTTGTGAAAAGCTTAAAGACGGAGGAGCATTGCAAGGATTTAAAAAAGGCATTCGAGCTGCTGCGCAGGTACCGAATGAGGTTAAATCCTGCTAAATGCGTGTTTGGTGTCTCTGCAGGCAAATTTCTAGGGTTCATGGTAACACACAGGGGGATACCTCACAAAATGCGAGTGCTGTTGGAAATGAAACCCGCCCCCTCCCCCACCCCCCCCCCCCCAGTGGAAAAGGAGGTCCAGATCTTGACCGGAAGGATTATTCCGCTTTGTAGATTTGTCTCTTGTTCAGGAGATAAGAGCTTACCATTCTACAGGGACTGGGCTAACTTGGGAGAGAGAGGGAGGGATTGACGGACTTTTGGCAGTGGACCTATGGTCGTGTGGGCTACTGGGCTGTCTATGTTGCGTGGGTCGTGTGCGCACTACCGCACTGGGCTCTCCATACTTAGGCAATGGGCTGTGGGTAGTTGAACTATTATAGGTTAATTAGTAATGGACTTTTAAGCAGTTTGACAAATATCCGCCGAATAGACCCGACCCGACCCGCTAAGAAGGCAGATATGAAAATGGAAAACCATACACTACAAAAAAACATATTTTTAGTGACGAAATTATTAGTGACTAAACCGTGACTAATACAGCACTATTAGTGACGGTTTTAAAACCATCACTAATACAAAATTGTTAGTGATGGTTATAAACCATCACTAATACTTTTCGTCACTAAAAATTGCGCGGCAAACAATTTTCGCGAGAAATTTTTTCCGGGAAAATATTAGCGACGACTTTATGGTATTAGTAACGGATCAAATTCATCACTAAAATTCACTTATTAGTGATGATTAACAAACTATCACTACTAATAGTTATGAATATATTAAAAAAAATTATTTAATGGTATTAGTGACGGATATCCCAATCCGTCACTAATAATGACGTATTAGTGACAGTTTTGAAACCGTCACTGCTAGTCTTTTTATTTAAAAAAAATATAAAAAAATTAAGTAAAAGGTATTAGTGATAGATTAGGAGATTTGTCACTAATAATGGCATATTTTTGACGGTTTTGAAACCGTCACTACTAGTTTTTTATTTAAATATAAAATAAATTTGGTTAATGGTATTATTGACAGTTTGTGAGAATCGTCACTACAAATAAAATTTAAGTTCAGACTATTAATGACGAATTTGTAGATCCATCACTATTGACAGTTATTAGTGACGGTTAGGAAAAACCGTCACTAGTCCCCAAAAACCCTATTATTGCTGTCCGCGGGATATTTTCCCTCCTCTCCTGGCTTCTTCCCCTTCCCCTCCGCCTGCTCCCGTTACCAGTCCATCTCCTGCTGCTCTCTGCTGCCAACCACCGCGCCAGTTCCTCCTCCTCCCTTCTGCTCTGGCGATCATCTCTCCCAGTCCGCTCCAGCTCCAGCTCCTCCTTTGCCCCTCATCCTGCTCCGGCGATCGATCTTCTCTCCCAGTCTCCCCCTGCTCTTGGCCGGAAGCCCAAGTTCTTCTTTCCCTATATCTTTTTAGTTTCAAGCATATATGAGTGTTGAATATTTGTATGTTTATGGAATTCAAATATTAGTGCTGAATATGAGTGTTTCAAGAATATTTTTTTCTTGCTCCTTTTCCTTAATAACGAGTCATGAAAAAATAAATATATTAATTTATTTATCTTTTTCTAATGTTTTTCAAATTTGAAATAGTCTCTGAAAAAAGAAAGAAATGAGAACTATAAAAATAATCCACTCTTCCATAATTATTTATAAAACAAAAAACAAAAAGAGAGAGAAATTAGATAAATATCAACGAACATAATTTTTATTTTCGGCAAGATTGATATTTAATTTTATTAGGTTTTTTATACTAAAATAAATTCTCATTTTTATTAGCATTTGATATGAATAGAAAATAAGGAAGAAAATGGAGGGGAGCGCTGGTCCATTTTCTAGCTAACTCTGGCAAGGCTAGTTCAATGGTAGCCCTTTGATGATCCTAATGTCACTGTTATATATGTTCTAAGGCCTTCGGTATCTCTAAAGGTCTCCAGGAGAGTGATGCCATTGGCATTTGTTCGAATACGGGCATATTTGCATTCTTAGGAGTGAAAGGATTTTTACAAAATGAGTATCGTTTCCCTGCCCTGTCTCATTAGTGAAGTTCCATTGGAATTCCATTGCTATGGAAATTCTACTATTGATCAAATTGTCCTTACTATTTTGGTGGATTTGATATAGTATTATCACATTTTATTATTTAAACAATAGCTTATTAACAAAGTGGAATAAATGTTATTATCGTGTAAGCAATTTAATGTGATGGCTATTGTTTGGATATTATATTGCTTTCAATTATTTCCATTATTAATTAAGAGTTTAATTTTTTAAAATTATGGTGGTTGAAAATTTTGGATGCAGATTTAATAAGTATGTTTTTGTCTTGAAAATATAATTATTCGTATGTTTTGTGCATAAGAATATGTGTGTGTCTGTGTTTTTTTTTTTTTTAAATAAAATTCAGAGGATGAGTTTTATGTAACCTCAACAAAAATATGATACAATTATTGACATAAGACTTTATAATAGCTGCACAAATGAGTTTATATTAGTTGCACCTCATAGGAAGAACACTTAGCCTCTATAACATCTAACCTATACTTGTATGGAAAACTTTATTAATTACATATAGTCCGGTGCTAGATGAGTTAATGGTAAGACGAAAAAAAAATACTATATTATCACATTTAAATGTCATAAATAGACAATATGGATTGAATGAACATTAAGGTCACGATGGATTCACTTGGAGTTACCAATTGCACAGAGACATGAACCACCTTGATATAGTAAACTAGGTTTTAAATTCAGAAATCGACACTTGCATCCATTAAAATGACATACCCTTTCAGATGACATGACACCCCAAGAAAAATATGAAAAATTAATAAGCAATGACCTAGTAATTAGTTAATCTCTGCCCGTCGCCGCCGCCCTCTAGTGCTCGACCATTTCCATGGTTAATAAGAATTGGTTCATTGCAGCTTGGTTAAAGGTGAGATTTGGGTTTACAACTAGGTCATTGATTTGCATTTTTGAAGTTGTTGCAAATTTTCTCAAAGTCTTAAGAAAGATGCTTTGTATTTTTGACAATTAAAGGGGTTAGTGTGTTCTGTTTTTTGTTTTTAATATTTTTAGTTGTTTTGTTTTCTATACCATTGGGGTTTGTCTTAAGGCAATTTTGAGATCATAATTTGAAATGAATGAATTTCAAACCTTGTATAAAAATATATACATTTTTTAAGCATTTTTAAAATTTTTTCTATTCGATAATAATGGGTACATTGTATTTTAAATTTATATAATAGTGTTTGAACGCGAGGTATAAATGAATTAGAAGATGAACTAGACGAAGGAAAGGAAAATTAAATAAGACTGAACAACATTATCAAATGTTTCCTAAAAGTGTAAAAAGGGTCAAGGAGACATTATTTAGCTATCCTCAATTTAGATTTTGCCGTCATTGAGAAGGGTTTGTTATATAATTTTAGGTCTACTTTTGATAACTTCTATTTTTGATAGTGGGCATATCATTTGCAGTGTATATACAATGAATGGAGGGGTTTTATCTAGTTTATCCGGAGTTTCTTTTCAAAATTAATTTGAAATGCGATAAGCCTGCCCATGTAGACAAAATGAATTTTAACATTTTATCTGATAGGTTGTCTCTTATAGTTAAGGTATGCTTTCAATATTAATTCTATTTCTCTTGAATCTTGATGCCCTTTTTGCGGTTATTGCATCCACTTGCCTTATTGTGGATGCAATGACCACAAGAAGGACATCAAGATTCAAGAGAAAGAAAATTAATATTTAAAGCATACCTTAACTATAAGAGACAACCTATCATATGAAAGGCTAAAATTCATTTTTTTTTACATGAGTAAGCTTATCGCATTTCAAATCAATTTTGAAAAGAAACTCTGGGTAAACTAGATAAAGAATCGTTGATGCAGCCGCCACCATCCACGACCTCGTCGTCCTTCTCTGTCATCCATGACCTCATTGCAGCTAGAGATGGGTATATATTTAACTTCAGTTTAATAGATGATTTAACTTCTAGACTGCATGCTTGGATTGATACATCTTGTGAACTGCATGGTGGTAGTGGACATTAGGACTGCATGCTTGATTGAAATGTCACCTGCATGGCTGATGCAGTGATGTGTATTGCCTGCTAGTAGATACTTTTAGGTTGTTGCATATCTTAATCTAAATGGCATCTGTATGATGCAAAAATATTGTGAATTGCATGCTTTTGTGACTTGCAGGTTTGAGAAATTTTCTATTTATAGACGGCATGCTGTCGAAAATTTGTTGACTTTTTCCCAAAATAATCATAGCCGTATACCATATGCTCATATGGTTATAGTGTGCTGAATGTTAAAACATTATTGAAAGAATGAGTAAACTTCAAATGAACTTTCAACTTCATCTCTAAATTTATTTTTGCATATGCTAAGTGAAAATTCTATTAATCATGGACTCATTTACATTATTTGATTATTATAATTGTTTTAGAGTCCTATGGAAGCCATGTAAACCATAAACATCACATTATATTTTTTCATAGAACTATATTTTGATATATATTGTTTATGAGATGCATGAACACGTTACGTTATTTAATGCTTATTATATGAAGCTCTTGTGCAATCGTAAAATGCATTACTGGTTGAATTATTGTGAATTGTTTATTGTAAACACCTAGGCTTGAAGCATATCTCTATGGAAAATGTCATATTTATAGGAGAAATACTGCCAAAATTTTTCAAAAAATATATACTAATTTTTTTTTTACTTTCTTAATTTGTAGGGTTTGCAACCGTCACAACGTCAGTACGATGCCATGCACTACGAATGCAGCTTTTGACTTTTTTTGTTATCTGAACATATGAAATTTCTGTATTTGAATTTGAATTTGTATAATATATTTGTATTTAAATTTGAATTTGTATAATATATTTGTATTTGAATTTGAATAATATATTTGTATTTTTATTTAAATTTGAATTTGAATTCGAATTTTGAATAATTTATAAATTTTTTAGCAATTATGGTTTAATTTTACGTATATGAAAATGTAATTACAGATTTTTATAGGAATTAATAATCGAAAAAAAATTAATTTAAAATTATTAGTGACGGTTTGAAAACCATCACTAATAGTTGCCTATGAGCAATAGTAACGATTTTCAAATCGTCACTAATAATAGAGTATTAGTGACGAATTTAAAATTGTCACTAATACTATGACTTTAGTGACAATTTTTTATCGAACTAGTGTAAAATTTATAGTGACGGACTTAGATTTTTTAGTGACGGTTTTAATCCGTCACTAATACTCTATTATTAGTGACTGTTTGAAAATTCATCACTAATAAGTATTAGTAACGGCAAATATAGCGACTAATTCAAAACCGTCACTAATACTCACAAAACCATCACTAATAACCTTATTTTTTGTAGTGATATTCAACTTATTTAGCAAGCGGTTGATTATGAGTTGGTTAAAACGACTCAGATGCGGATCGGATTAACAAATTTTTATCCATTTTTTCAGGTCTAATTGAGGTAAAAATATATATATAAATAATATTAAATAAAAATATTTTTATATTCCCAATACAACTAATTAAAGTACACAAAAATTCACATGTAATACGATAAATAGATGTTTCAAATAACATTTCTTTACAACAAGGGAGTATAATTTGCCTTTTCACTTTTAAATTCCAATGGAAGTACCTGCCCCACGTGAGTCCATTTTAGACCAATTATCTTTGAAGTATAGCATTATCTTTTTTGGCCATTTAATAAAATAATTAATATTATTCAAAGTTTTGCAGCATACCATTGGCTTAGTGCGTTTTCAAGTAGCAATAGTAGTGCAGTAGTTTTGAAGAGATGAAGTTTTCTGAAGGACTTTTGTCTTATTGATGGCAGCCCAGGAAAGTTTTTTACGGAAATATTTAAAAAAAAATACAAATATAAGGGGAATGGGTAAAAAGTACCAAAAATATATGCTTTTCAAAAGTTAGATTGAGTTTAAAAAAATAAATAAAATAAAATAAAAAGCTTGAACTGAAATCTCGGTACCAAAAAAAAAAACTGAAAACTGACTTTTCAAAAATTGGTTCTTGACGCGCATGCACCATACACCGAGAAAAAGGTTTTGCCCCAACATCCATGCATGCATGACCATACCCCGCCTGCCCCCATCAAATCCTTAATGCTTGAATAGAAATATGAGAATCGACTTTTGAAAAGTTGGTTCTTGATGCGCACACATCACACAGAGAAGTGGAAATATTAAGATAAAAAATAACAGCTTACTTTCTAATTACATAAAAAAATTATTTAACATATACGAGAAATTGAATTAGCCTATGTAATTATTATATATATATATATATTCATTATAATTTTTTTTATTTCATTATACTTTTCTTCCATTCCATTATTGCATTCTACTCCAATTCTTTTTTATTTTAATATACCGAACATTAGTAAATTTATATAGAAAAGTTTTAAAATTTTATATTTCTTGCCTATATTTGAGAGTATAAAATATTAATTTTAAATTTATATTTTTTCAAGTTTGTATAAAAATATAATATAAAATCATATTAATTCTTTTTTTTTTAATTAATTTTTTTTCTAAAAACTTCTCTATGTATAGTCGGCTAAGCATATACTGTTAGGACCCTCCACTTACCCTCGCAAAGTGACGAGCCTTATGGCCGAACGCTCTATTTTGATATGAAGAATACAATATCAATTACATAAAGGAATTTAATAAAGTAAATTAAATTTTAAATTTTTTAAAAACAATAATATAATTCCACATAAATTTTTATGGTTCTATTTTAATAGGAAGAGTACAATACCCTCTACATAAAACAATTTAATAAAATAAGTTAGTTTTAAGAATTTAAAAAATGTTTACAATTTTCATTATCTTTCATACTCCACTATTCTTTAAAAGAATATAATATAATTTTTTTTTTTTAAAATACGTTGGTCCCATATGAGCACTTTTGATGTAAAAGATATTGTAAAAAAAAAAAACCATTTTATATATAATTTTTTTATTTTCAAATTATATAAGATAGCCTTTAGTAATATATATTTTCTTAATTTGAACATGCATTTGTGTCAATTTAAATGAATTAATATGATTTTATATTATATTTTTGTACAAACCTACAAAAATATAAATTTAAAATTCATATTTTATACTCTGAAATGCAGAGAAGAAATATAAAATTTTAAAACTTATATAAATTTATTGATGTTTGGTATATTAAAATAAAAAAGAATAGGAGTAGAATGAAATAATGGAATGGAAGAAAAGTGTAATGAAATAAAAAAAATTATGACAAATATATATATATATATATATATAATTACATAGACTAATTTAATTTTATTTCATTTTTATATGTTAAATAATTTTTTTTTATGTAATTAGAAAGTAAGAAGTCATTTTTTGTCTTAATATTTTCAAAAGTAAATTATTTCAATTGTTTTATTATTTTATTTATTTTTATACAACATTTTGAAATTAAAAAAATAACTATCTTTTTTTAATTCATTTTAAAAATAATTAAAAGGTAAATAAATATTTTTAAGTATTAAATGACACTTAAAAATATATTTTTTATTTATAAGTTTTATAAAATTTTTAAAATAATATATATTTTATTATCATTTAAGTTAAAAAAATTACAATTGATTCCCAAGTGGAATTTGATGGAGGGGAAGGCATTAAGTGGGATTTGATAGTTGCGTAGCTAGATTAATATTGCGACGCTTGTTTGCTCAGAGAAATATATATACATGCGTATGCAAATATATATAAATGCGTGGGGCCGCACTGTCACTCAATATTCTCAGTCTGTCGGTGTGAACGGCAATTGAGGTTTGAGGTCTGGTTATTTATAATGGAATGAATTACGAGATATGTGATAGACAAGCATTCAGCAACCTTACATCAAATCTCAAATAATTGTTGCCAATCTGATACACTGAAACGTCTTTGTCACGAGCAGGTTCGGTAGCCGTCACTTCAATGCCTCGCCTTCACACTGATCTGTCTCCAGCTCAGAATCATAAATTCACACTTCGTTAAAAGCAGTGAGCCCCGCCGCCCAACCCACTACCGTCTCTCAGTCAGAAATCCGGGAGGCTTGATGCGATTGCTGACAAATGCTCTTCTTCAGACCCGTGATGGCTCAACCGAGACCCACCGCCACCTGTGCCTGGATATCATGAACGCATCTGATTAATCCGGCGAATCAGGGAAGGGCCGCCGACCATGAGTTTGGCATGGCTGGGATCCAAAGAGTGGCTCGTCGGAGTTCTCACGATCATCTATAAATAAATAAAAAGCACGTAACAAAAGTTACACCACTTTCCTACAGTACGTCGCAAGGGTTTGTTTATTTTGCTGCAGCTCTGCACCGGACCATGGCTCGGTGAATGTAATCCTAATTTTACCCACTGTCAACATCTTAATCAAGAATTCCCTCCCATTATGATTTGAATGATAAATTTCAAATCTTAAATTTAAATACATTTTAATAAAATTTTATATTATATAGCATCACACTTCTCATAAATTTACGTTTAAAGTCACTCTTAAATATCGGTTTATTGCACACTAACAATATTTGTTCTTTATTTTGCTATGACTTTACATTGCGAGGTTGTTTGGCCGGTATAATCATAATCTTGTATCATAAAAATGCTCTTACGCATGAGCATTTTGAGGTATAGATTATGGGTTTATAATTTATATTTGAATGAATTTAAATAAATTTTAATATAATTTTTTATTATATCTTATTCAAATCCACACAAATGCAAATACCAAATCCCTCACAATCATAATATTATTATACGTCAAGAGTGTTGTTTATTTTTTTTGCAACTTTACACCCCACAGTTATTTGGTCAATGTAATCATAATCTTATCATGCATCAAAATAGTTATTAAGAATTTTTATTTAAGAGCTCCCTCTCCTTTCTTTCTCACCACTTTGATTTGAAAATATTAGTTTAATGTCCGACATTATAAGTTTTTAATTTTAAATTTATACTTTTGTGATTTAAAATCCCCACTTATGGCAGAAAAAAACCGTGGTTCCAGCAAAACAAGTTACAAATAGATAACCACTAAACAACTCTAAACACACTTAGAAAAAATCAAAACCTTAAAACAAACCTAAACCCACCAAACAAAAAACGAAAGGTTTAACTAATGACGAAAGGAAATTAGACTCAACCTATCCATCTGAATGATACATTTCAGAGAACGTGGTAAAAGATGTTGTTCTTCGTAGATGACATTGTTTCCCAATTCTCCTTCTCTAGCGAGAAAATCAGCTGCACTATAGCATTCTCTATATTGATTGATCACTATGAAGTTCACTCCTTCTAGTTCGGCCACAAGATCCACCCAAAAATCCCAAAGATACCACAAGGTACATCTACCTTTTGAAAACCAATCAACAACAATTCGTGAGTCACATTCAATAATCACATTGTTGACCTTATAGGTCGCACTCGATTTTGATAATGACAAATACTCAAGTATTTGATGATTGTCAAGTGTTTTGTGCAGACTTAAATGAATAATCCTAGGAAGGAAAATTGAAGCAACTAGAAGACCCTGAAGACTTATAATTTGTGCTTGTAAATTCAGTGTTTGTAATATAGGTCTGTAATAGTAACCTAGGATATGGCTTGTACTTATTTTACGTGCACATCATGCATATATGATATATGGTAAGTTCAATAAGACCATAGCAAGACTCTAGGTCTTAACACTCACACACATATCAATATATAGGAGTGTTAAAATTATGCCTTAAAATTGAACAAATATCAGGATATTGAGAGAGTTCAGGCGACCGAACCCCTGGAGTTCAAAACTCCTCGGGCGCCCGAGCTATTGACAAGTCAACAATTGACTAGGGCTCTCGGGTGACCGATCTATAACATGCATACTTTCCACATGCGCCCTAACCCCTCAAAAGGGATAGTCCACCAACTCGGGTGACCGACTGCTTTAGTTCAAAAAGAACCCCGGGCGACCGAACACATGGATTCGGGCCACCGAACATAGGACCGGGCACCTGAAGTCACGAAGCAATGCTACTAACTTTGATTCGGGTCTCTGAACGTGAAACCAGGTGACCGAACTAAGTTTAATAAAATTTATTACTGAGTCTGGTCGGGCGACCATACCTCGGTTCAACCACCCAAACCTCGGCCGGTTAAAATTAATTTAACTGCGATAAAATAGGGTTAATTTGGGCTGATTGTATTTTAACCATTTGGGACTGTTTAAATTATTCCCAACATGTCCCAATCGGTTATAATTTTACCCCTCGCTATAAATATGAGTTTATTTGCAAGATTAGACAAGGAATAGCAAATAAATTAGCCAAAATATCCTCTCTTTTGAAAATATACCTTTTGGCCAAACACTCTCAAATCTTCATTCCTTTGATATATTTTGAGATTGTGTGAACATTTCTAGAGTGCTTGTGATTACTATAGATTGCTAGAAACTCCCATCTGATTGTTTGATTGCTATATTTTATTGGGGAGTTTTAGCGTAAGTTTATTTCATAGATTTTCATACTATAAATCTTGTGTGGGGATAAACTAAGTAAGCTCAAGGTATTTGCATCTTTGTTGCAAGTATTCAATAGCTTGGTTTTTGTTGTACAAAGATTTCTTCAAATAAACAAATATATTTTCAAAATAGTATTGTGCATATTTCATTGAGGAAAACCTTTTTGAACTAGTTTGATTATCTATTTCGTATCCTTGGAGTATTAATTTGCTTTTGAAGTACTTTGTTTAGATTCCTAGATATTGCTTGTGTTAAACACTATTGAGCATCATACTGATTATATTATATTGGGTGTTGATTGCACAAAAATTTGCATCACTGAGCTTATACTATATCCATATCATTGATGCATATGTGAATATGCATATTTGGGTACGTATTTGCTTTACGTGAAAGCACCATCATTGTACCATTTTTTTTGAGAGAATGCTGTTGTATTTCCAGGCATGGCCTGAGGGAGCGGTAATCCAGCCTGGTAAGGATTGGTTGTAAAGGTTGAGGTCAGCCCTGTGTTAATTGATCTTATTTATATAGGTGCCGCTCCACCCGGTTAAGTGAGCAATCATAGTGGTAATCCTTGTACTTGTTAGCCAAGGCGGGGATGTAGGCAATTGGCCGAACCTCGATAACATTTCTGTGTGTCACTCTTACTTTACTGCTTTATGGTAACTGTGTTGTCAATTAGACTTCTTTATTTAATTACTGGTACATATTACAACTGATTTACTTTACTTGCACTACATTGACCATAGGGTTGTGAATATACTGTTGTTAGGAGATTTACTTAGGGCATAAATTTTAAAAGTACCAATTCACCCCCACCCTCTTGGGATCATGGTAAAGCTATCAATTGGTATCAGAGCCACGTAGCATAGACTAGCTATTATTTTGCAAAAGATCACATATGGCTCATAGCTCTGTGACTCCTTTCCCTGAGGGACCATCTTCCACACGACCTCCTATTTTCAGTGGTGTTAATTACACCTTCTGGAAATAGAGGATGCACATCTACCTTTATAATACTGATTAAAAGGTGTGGAGGATTGTCTCTAAGGGAAACTATGTCCCTATGAAAACTGAGGGCACGACTAAAGTTCCTAAGACTGAAGAAATATATAATGATGATGATATGAAAGCTGTTAGTTTGAATACCACTGCTATGAATATTTTGTACTGTAATCTTGATGTAAATGAATTTAATAGAATTATGGCATGTTCTACTGCAAAAGAAATATGGGATAAGTTAGAGGTCACATATGAGGGTACGAGAGATGTGAAAGACAGTAGGATAGATATGTTGACCAGTGAGTATGAGGCCTTTAAGATGAATGTAGGTGAGTCCATTTAGAGCATGTACACTAGATTCACACACATCATAAACTCACTGCATGCATTAGGAAAGACCTATCCCACATATGAGATGATTAGGAAGATCCTTAGAGACTTACCTCTTGTTTGGGAAACCAAGGCTACGACCATTGCTAAGGGTAGAGATCTTAAGGCCATGACTCTAGATGAACTGATAGGTTCCCTGATCACTTATGAATTAGCCATAAATGAGAGACTTAATGAGCATAACAGGGCTAAGAAAGTGATTGCATTAAAAATCTCCACAAACACATCTAGTGAATGTAGTGAATCTGACACTGATGATGATATGGCCATGCTGACTAGAAAATTTAATAGATTTTTCAGGAAGAATAGAAAGCCATATAAAAGACATAGGGAGTCTACAACTGAGAAGGGAGAGTCTAGTAAAAGAAAGGAAAAATCAAATGCTCCCACGTGTTATAACTGGAACAAGGTCGAGCGCATCAAACCAAACTACCCACTGCTGAAAAAGGAGGCTAAGAAAAAGAAGAAAGCCATGAAGGCTGGGACATCATGGGATAAACTTAGTAGCGGCGAATCAGAATCATACCACAGCGACTCAGAGGTCGCTAACCTATGCCTGATGGCACACGATGATGAGGTATCGTCTTCTAGTTCATTATCTTCGTATTATTCATTTGATGATTGTGATTCTAACTGCAAACCTACATTTAGAGATTTACAACTTGAATATATTTATGTATCTAAATTGTAGGTAAAATGACCAAAGAAAATGATGATTTGAAGAAGAAATGTGAAAATTGGTCAAAATTGTTTAATATTGCAAAAACCTCTCATGCTTCCATTTTAAAAGAAAAGGATGCTACTATTATTGAGCTTGAGAGGAAATTGAAGTTTGCTTCAAAATTGTTTTAAAATTCACCGAGGGCAAACGCAATTTTGAAAAACTACTTGGTGCCCAAAGAAACTCCTTAAGTAAAGAGGGTCTTGGTTTTAATGGTATTGAAAATGTTAGACGATCTAATTTTTACTTAGGACATTTTACACGTGAGTCAAAATCTTATGTTCCTCCTAAAGATTCTAAGTGTAGAATAAAATGTTTTAAATGTAAATAGATTAGTCATATTCAATTTGATTGTCCACTTAGGAATAAGCGTGCTAGGATTAGGAAAGTATGGGTAGTTAAGGGCGATCCAGCTACTAACCCCCGTGGACCCAACAAAATTTGGGGACCAGCATCAGCTACTTAGTTTATCTTGCAGGTGTGCCTAAGATTGTCATCCTCCAAGGACAGGTGGTACTTGGATAGTGGGTGCTCATGGCACATGACCAGCGACAAGGGAAAATTCACTTCAATCATTCCCAAGGATGGAGGCTATGTGACATTTGATGACAATGTAAAAGGACGCATCATCAGGGTAGGTAAGGTTGGTAAGAATTCTTCTCTTACTGTTGATGATGTTTTATTGGTTGATGGGACGAAGCATAATTTACTTAGCATAAGCCAATTATGTGATAAAGGATAAAAAGTATCTTTGAGAATGATAAATGCATAGTAGAAGATAAATCAGATCACAAAGTGCTTTTTACTACCGATCGCCATGAAAATGTTTACACTACTTTTCTTAATAACTTAACTTCACAACAAGTGACATGCTTTTCTACTGTAAATGAAGCTAGTTGGTTATGGCATAGGCGCTTAGGACATGCTTGTATGGATTTATTGTCAAAACTTGTTAGAAAAGAACTAGTAAAAGGTTTGCCTAAAATGTCATTTGTAAAAGATAAAATTTGTAATACATGTCAAATGGGTAAGCAAACAAAATCTAGTTTTAAGAAAAAGAAATTCATATCTACTACTAGACCACTTGAGATGCTTTATTTAGATTTGTTTGGTCCCAATTCTGTGTAAAGTCTTGGTGGTAAATCATATGTTTTTGTTTTAGTAGATGACTTTTCTAGGTTCACATAAGTATTATTTCTTGCACATAAAAATAAATCATGTGAATAGTTCACCAAACTTTGTAGAAGGATTCAAAATGAAAAAGGATATAAGATAACTCACATAAGAAGTGATAGAGGCACATAATTCAAAAATGAGGACATAGAAAATTATTATGACTTAGAGGGTATTTCACATAACTTCTCTGCACTTAGGACACCTCAACAAAATGGATTGGTAGAAAGAAAGAATAGATCACAACAAGAAATAGGTAGAATTATGCTGAATGAACATAACCTACCTAAATATTTTTGGGCCGAGGCCATTAATATTGCATGTTATGTCATGAATAGGATGTTGAATATACCGTCAATTAATAAAACCCCTTATGAATTATGGAACAACCATAAACCTAACATTTCCTATTTTCATGTGTTTGGTTGTAAATGCTTTGTGCTTAGGGATAATGAACACTTAGGAAAATTTGACTCTATATCTAATGAAGGTATTTTCCTAAGTTATGCACTTAATAGTAAAGCTTATAGGGTTTTCAACAATCGAACATTGACTGTTATTGAATTTATTCTTGTTGTGTTTGATGAATCTAATCCATTTTCTAAGAAAGATGATGAAGATGATATTGATATTAGAAAATGCTTGGATAAATTATCTATTGAAAACAATGCAAGTGAAAACCTTGAAGTAAATGAAAAATCATCTGAAGATAACGAAAATAACGAGTTGCCTAAAGATTGGAAATACATTAGAAGTCATCCTATAGATCAAATCATAGGTGAACCATCCTGTGGTGTAGCCACAAGATCCTCCTTGAGAAATCTAATGAATCATTCTGCTTTCTTATCCCAAGAAGAACCTAAAAATATTAAAGAAGCCATAGAGGATGAGTCTTGGGATGTTCATGCAAGAAGAACTTAATCAATTTGAAAGAAGCAATGTGTGGACTCTAGTTCCTAGGCCTAATGATCACACAATTATTGGAACTAAATGGGTATATAGAAATAAGAAAGATGAGAATAGGGTAGTAACTAGGAATATGGCTAGACTAGTTGCCCAGGGGTATAACTAGCAGGAGGGGATTGACTTTGATGAAACATATGCTTCTATTGTTAGGTTAGAGCCCATTCGTATGCTACTTGCTTATGCTGCTTTTAAAAATTTTAAATTGTTTCAAATGGATGTTAAAAGCACTTTTGTAAATGACTATATTAATGAAGAAGTATATGTGGAACAACCACCCAGTTTTGAAAATAAAAAATATCCAGATCATATTTATCGATTGTCTAAGGCCTTGTATGGATTGAAACAAGCTCCTAGAGCTTGGTATGAGAGGCTTAATAGTTTTCTACTAAAAAATGGGTTAACCCGTGGCAAAATTGACACTACACTTTTCATCAAATCCAAAAATGATGATATGCTGCTTGTTCAAATTCATGTGGACGATATCATTTTTGGAGCAACTAATGTTGAGTTGTGTAATGAGTTTGACAAATGCATGCAAAGTGAATTTGAAATGAGCATGATGAGTGAACTTAGTTTCTTCTTAAGGCTACAAATTAAACAAGCTAAACATGGAACTTTCATATGCCAATCCAAATATATCAAGGACTTGCTAAAGAAATTTAATATGGAAGATTGCAAAATTCTTGGTACACTTATGAACTCTTCCATTAAGCTTGATAAAGATGAGCAAGGTATCCCTGTTGACATAAAATTGTATCGTGGCATGATTGAGAGTCTCCTATATCTCACTGCTAGTAGGCCTGATATTATGTTTAGTGTGTGTATGTGTGCTAGGTTTTAAGCTGCCCCTACGGAATCCCATCTAAAAGCTGTTAAATGAATCCTTAGGTATCTAGTTGGAACTATAGAGTTAGGCTTGTGGTACCCTAAGCATACTACCTTTGAGATTGTGAGATATATTGATGCTGACTTTACTGGTAGTAAGGTTGATATAAAAAGTACAAGTGACACTTGTAACTACTTAGGACAATCTCTTGTTTCTTGGTTCTCCAAGAAATAGAACTCAGTTGCCTTGTTCATAATCAAAGCAGAATATATTGTGGCTAGAAGTTGTTGTGCCCAAACTCTTTATATGAAACAATAAATTATGGATTTTGGATTGCTCTATGATACAATACCGATTAAATGAGATAATACTAGTGCAATCAACATCTCTAAAAATCCTATCTCACATTCACGAACTAAACACATTGAGATTAGACATCATTTTCTTCGTGCTCATGTGCAAAAAGAAGATGTGGCTCTTGAGTTTGTATGCACCAATGAACAGTGGGTAGACATATTCACTAAACATTTCCTAAAGATAGGTTCATATAGATTATACGTGAGTTAGGTCTAATACAAAGTAGAGAGGCTTCTTAGATATTTCACAGTTTGCATAAATTTAGGGGGAGCTCTCAAGTGAAATTTACAAGTCTTAGCAACTAATATTAGTGTTGATATGCCTTATTGCCTTAGACTTTGTAAATATTGATTATTGCTTGAGCTTTATGTTATACTGGTTGATCATACTAGAACTGCTTGAGTAGTTGTGGATAAACTGTTAGGATTTATAAACTCAAATAAGATATTATTTATATAGGATCTATTTTGGAAAGTCCTATTTTCAAATGACACTTGGCCGAAATTTTTCAAAATCTTTCCAAAACTTGTACTGTATAAATATTGTATTTACCCTTTGCCTAGAGTTCTTAATTCCTATGACCCTTTTTGATGTTGCCAAAAGGGGGAGATGTAGGGGAAAAAAATAAATTGGGCTAACTTATTAGAATAAATTGAATTGAATTGAAAATATTATTTAGAACTTTACATGATGCACATTGTTAGGGGGAGCCTCCTAAGGCTATATCCATTTTTTGCATGATGTATTTGTCATCATCAAAAAAGGGGAGAATGTTGACCTTATAGGTCGCACCCGATTTTGATAATGACAAATACTTAGGTATTTGATGATTGTCAAGTGTTTTGTGCAGACTTAAATGAATATCCCTAGGAAGGACACTTGAAGCAACTAGAAGACCCTGAAGACTTGTAATTTGTGCTTGTAAATTCGATGTTTGTAATATGAGTCTGTAATAGTAACGTAGGATGTGGCTTGTATTAATTTTATCTGCACATCATGCATATAGGATATATGGTAAGCTTAATAAGACCATAGCAAGACTCTAGGTCTCAACACTCACACATATATCATACAATATATAGGAGTGTTAAAATTGTGCCTTAAAATTGAACAAATATTAGGATATTGAGAGAGCTCGGGCGACCAAACCCCTGGAGTTCAAAACTCCTAAGGTGGCCTAATTGTTGACAAGTCAATAGTTGACCAGGGCTCTCGGGCGACCGATCTATAACATGCATACTTTCCACGGGCGCCCAAACCCCTCAAAAGAGACAATCCACAAACTTGGGTGACCGATTGTTTTAGTTCAAAAGGAATCCCGAGTGATGGAACACATGGATTCGGGCCACCAAACATAGGATCGGGCACTCGAAGTCACGAAGCAATGCTACTGAATTTGATTCGGGTCTCCAAACGTGAAATTGGGCGACCGAACTAAGCTTAATAAAATTTATTACTGAGTCTCGTCGAGCGATCGAACCTCGGTTCAGCCACTCAAACCCTAGCCTAGTTAAAATTAATTTAATCACTGTAAAACAAGGTTAATTAGGGCTGATTGTATTTTAACCATTTGGGTCTTTTTTAATTATTCCCAACATGTCCCAACTGGTTATAATTTTACCCCTCGCTATAAATATGAGTTCATTTGCAAGATTAGATAAGGATTAGAAAATAAATTAGCCAAAATATCCTCTCTTTTGAAAATATACCTGTTGGCCAAACACTCTCAAATCTCCATTCTTTTGATATATTCTAAGATTGTGTGAACATTTCTAGAGTGCTTGTGATTGCTATAGATTGCTAGAAACTCCCATCTGATTGTTTGATTGCTATATTTTATTGGGGAGTTTTAGCGTAAGTTTATCCCATAGATTTTCATACTATAAATCTTGTGTGGGGATAAACTAAGTAAGCTCAGGGTATTTGCATCTTTGTTGCAAGTATCCAATAGGTTGGTTTTTGTTGTGCAAAGATTTTTTCAAATAAGCAAATATATTTTCAAACTAGTATAGTGCATATTTCACTGAGGAAAACCCTTTTGAACTAGTTTGATTATCTATTTCGTATCCTTGGAGTATTGATTTGCTTTTGAAGTACTTTGTTTAGATTCCAAGATATTGCTTGTGTTGAACACTATTGAGCATCATACTGATTATATTATATTGGGTGTTGATTGCACCAAAATTTCCATCACTGAGCTTATACTATATCCATATCATTGATGCGTATGTGAATATGCGTATTTGGGTACATATTGCTTTACGTGAAAGCACTGTCACTATACCATTTGTTTGAGAGAATACTGTTGTATTTCCAGGCGTGGCCTGAGGGGGCTGTAATCCAGCCCGGTAAGGATTGGTTGTAAAGGTTAAGGTCAGTCACCTAGTTTCTATAGGTGCTGCTCCATCCGTTTAAGTGAGCAATCATAGTGGTAATCCTTGTGCTTGTTAGCCAAGGCGGCGACATAGGCAGTTGGTCGAACCTCGATAACATTTTTGCATATCACTCTTACTTTACTGCTTTATGGTGCCTATGTTGTTAATTAGACTACTTTATTTAATTACTGGTACATATTACAACTGATTTACTTTATTTGCACTAGATTGACCATAGGGTTGTGAATATATTGTTGTTAGGAGATTTACCTAGGTCATAAATTTTAAAAGTACCAATTCACCCCCCTTCTTGGGATCACAGTAAAGCTATCACACGTCATAATAATGAAGTTTTTTGTATAAGCAGATTTCTTCCAGAATTGCATTTAATTCCGCACTATTGTTCGTACCATTTCCAAATATCTTGAAAAAGTTGCTTTCGCCATACCATGATAGTCCCGACTAATTCCTCCACCTCCTGAAGTTCCCAGATTGCCTCTATAGCTCCCATCACAATTAAGTTTTATCTACCATGCTAGAGGTTTAACCCATGAATAATCTTTCCAGGCCTGGCGCGAACTCTCTGATGTTTAATTCGAAACTCTTTCAAAATCGTAATGTCTGACATCTTCAATTTTCGAAAAGAATTGGTGCTTTTAGCTAAAATATCTTCAAGATGGATAGTCGATTATGAAAATCCTAACAAATGATATAGAAACAGCTACACCTCCCCTGATTACACTATGTCGATGCCCATTGTTGACCAATTCTTGTTTACTTTGATTTGTGTGCATAAAAAAGATTTAAAACCTTTCTTGTGTACTTTTTACAGTTTCAATTGTATTTTTAAGACCCTTTTATGGTGTCAATTTGATGATTTGAACACTTATCTAAGTTAGGATAGCTTGTTTTGGACTAGTTTAACCTTTTGGGTGTCTCCAAACACCCGAGGGGCAAGAAAATAGTTTTTCTTGCTTTGAGGGTTGCTCTTGGGATTTATTATTCTATCCCTAACATTTTCCTATAAATAGGGGACAAATAAAAGGAGAGAGACACATGTAAATGGGGGGAACAAGAGAACACAAGGGAAGAGGGAGAAGGGGCATAGAGGTTGGAAGTTGAGAAAGACAAGAGAGTGTGTGGGGGGTGCTCACATGGAAGAAAGAAAGAGAGCGAGGGCCTTTGTAGTATATAGTAGTGAAAAAAAAAAGAAAAAAAAAAGGGGAAGAAGCACAGTTCTTGAGCTTGATAGATTCTATTTCAAGGTCTTGCTGGCAAGAGAATTCTTGGGGGTGATCTTCATAGGATAGGTCCTCTTTCCTATGGTTTGTTTTGGGTTTACACCTCCATGGTAATTGATTCATTGTTTGTTATGAATTTCTTTGAGTAAGCATAAATCCTATAAATGATTCTAGGGTTAGAGATCCACATTGTAGACTATGTGGTGGTTGATAGTTGGGTCTCCGAACTGCCTGCCACAACCAGCGTAGTTGTGAGTTTAGGCAAGCTTAATTACATAATTGAATACCATTTAAACTAATAAACCTAACCCTAACAATAATACAAAGACTAAAATATTACATATATATATATATAGGCATCATGAGTTTGAGGGGGGGGGTACGTTAGATAATATATATATATATATATATATATATATATATATATATATATACCTCCCTCAAACTCATGATGGCGCACCAAGAAGCATCGAGAGTTTGTTGAGTAGAAACTGGAAATGACTAATAGTGTGAGACTTTGTGAAGTGTTGGCCTTACAAGATTCGAAATCTTATTTTGATGATAACAATAATATGAATTTAACTTATTTTTTTAAGTGATTATATTTCAGGACTAATGTATGAGAATACAAGGTCAAATGCTCAAAAGGATCATTGAAAGCTTATACTTCAAAGAAAGATGACCAAATGAAGCTTAAAAAGTCACGACATGGATTCAAAGATGATTTAATAGATCTTGAAGATTATGAGAACATGGATGTTAAAGAAAGCTTAAAGTATATTAAAGCTTGAAGACAAGATGGAGCCAAAGAAAGACAAAGCAAAAGAGTTCAAAGAAAGACAAGCATGCAGACTTAACTGTTTAGAAAGTCAAATGTCATAAGAAGTCTTTATGTAAATACTTCTTATTTAAATATCTTATGGAAATATGTTTGAAGCTCTTCTAGGGTTAAAAATTGACTTAGAGACTTTATTTCAAAACCCAGAAAATGTTTTATAATAAATCAATGCAAGAGAGCACAAATGATTTTGAAAACTAAAATGAAAATTCTGAAGTTGGTCTACCCAGACGATAGAGGAACACCCTTAGAAGTTTGAAGATGCACCCTTAGACAACTGAACGTTTCACTTTAGACGTCTGAAGTATTTTCTTTAGAAGACTAAAGAATTAGTTTAGTCAATTGAAGATTTATTTATTGAAACACAAAACAGGAAGAACACCCTTAGAAGATTAAACTTTCAATTCAGTCGTCTGAGCTAGGACTTCAAAAGACTGAACCCTCAGTTCAGTCATCTGGCCCTGTGTCCAAACTATATTTTTCAGTGCTTTAAGGAACATCAGAAGACTGAACCCAATTGTTCAGTCATTTGAACACTGTTAACGGTAAAATTTTTAAAATTTTTTAAAATTCAAAAATTGGTTTCTTGTGCCCCAAATTTTATAAAAACTTAGAAGACACTCCAAGTAACCTAGGGAACACGAAACTACTTTCAGTAGCTTATAAATACATGGTTTTGCAAATCAAATACACACCAAGAACAAAAGAATTGAAAAATCTGTTTTAGCTGAAAGCTATCTTTCTACTCTCTATTGCTCAACTCATTGCAAAAACTGAAGTGCTGAATTTCTGAAGTGCTGGTCATCACACCACTAAATCCTGTGTTTCTAATTCTCATTTAGAAGGAACTTGGTGAATTCTTCTCTTGAACTTTAATTGTATTTCATACTGATATTTAAATTTTGAAGTACATAGCGATTGAAATTGTACTAATCTGCTCTATGTGAGAGTGTTCTTTTACGCAGCTAGTGTTTCTTGTTTCTTGATGATTCCAGGTTGTTGGATTGTTGACCGAGTGTGAGGTATTGCTTGGAGAGGTCTTGCTCTAGCCTACTTAAGGAGTGACTGAGTGTGGGGTATCGCTTGGAGAGCGTTGCTCTAGCCTATTGAAGGAGTGTGTAAGGTTTACTCCCCCAGTAAAAGAGTGGTATAGTGGAATCCTTAGGTGGCTTGCCTAAGGTGAGGACCTAGGTTGGGGATAAGTCGAACCTCGTAAAAACTCTTGTCCCTCTCTCTTTTCTTTACTTTTTAAATTTCAGCATACTTATAAACTGCATGGATGTTTTAAATTTCATGATCATAAATGCTACGTAGTTTGTAAATTAAATAAACAGTAGTTTAATTTGTTTTTGGGATTGCGAAAACTGAAAGGGAGTACCTTGGGTGATCAATAATTTGCGAAAACCATAAAGGAGTACGTTGATTGATTAACACCCAAAGACTATTTAACTAAAAAGTTTATTTAAAGTCTGAGCTTTTGGAAAGAGTGCTGATTGTGTAGCAAATTGAGAAATCGAATCCATTAACCACAGGGTTTATTTAAATTCACTCAGCTACTAACAAAGCAAAAATTCTCAAAAGCTGAAATTCTGCAAGTGCAACAAATTGTGGTTAATTGGGTATTTCTGATTGGATTAATTTGAGTTATTAAATTGATTGATTGTTTGTTTGAGTTTTGATTTACTTGAGTTGTGTTGTGATTGGTTTGTGGATTGATTAAAGTAATCAAGAACTTGTTGTGTGTTTGATAACTTAACAAGAGGTCAAAGAATTCATAAAAAGAATTAAAAGAAATTTTAATAATCCAATTCACCCCCCTCTTAGGACTACACCTTGGTTTTTCAATTGGTATCATAGCGGGGTTATAATAAATCCTAACAAGTAGTTATATAAAGATCTAGATGGCACATATAAAAGTAGCTCCCTTTGGAGAGGGTCAATCCTCAACTAGGCCACCCATTTTTTTGGTGGACTCAACTATACCTTTTGGAAACAATGCATGAGAATCTATTTTCAAACAATGGATTGGAAGGCCTGGAAGGTTGTTACACATGATAACCCAATCTCTACCAAACTTGTGGAAGGAAAAGAAGTCCCTAAAGATGAAAAAGAGATGAATGATTCAAATAATAAAATGCTGCAAGTTAACTCTAGTGCAATAAACGCTCTCTATTGTGCACTTAATATTAATGAATTCAATAGAGTTATGGCATGTAAAACAACAAAGGAAATTTGTGATAAACTAGAAGTAACCTATGAAGGAACCATAGATGTTAGAGATGGTAGAATAGACATGCTCACAAGTGAGTATGAAGCTTTCAAGATGAATCTGAATGAAACTATAACAAATATGTATACAAGGTTCACACATATTATAAACTCCATCAATGCTTTTGAAAAAACATATTCAACCTATGAGATGATCCTGAAAATACTTAGAGGACTTCCTCCAATATGGGATCCTAAAGCTACAGCAATTACGAAAGGAGAAAATCTCAAAAATACATCCCTATATGAATTCATAGGATCCCTTCTTACATATGAAATGTTTATGAATGAAAGAAGTAGAAAATCTAAAGACAAAGAATCAATTGCTTTTAAAGTTTCAAAAGAAAACTCTAGTAGTAAAGATGAGGAAGATGAACTAGCCTTCATAGCCAAGAAACTTGCAAGAGTACTAAGAAAGAAAAATAAATTCAAAAGAAAAAAATCCAAAACTCAAGTTCAGATGAGGAAGAAACTAAGAAGAAAGAAACAAAGAAAGAACTACCTATATGCTATAATTGCAAGAAAATTGGACCCCTAAAACCGGATTGTCCAAAACTTAAGAAAGATTTTAAAAAGAAAAAGAAAAAGGCAATGAAGGCCACTACATGGGATAATCCAAGTTCTAGCAATTCAAAAAGTGAATCAAGTGACCAAGAGTTTGCTTATACTTACTAAATGGCTTGGGACGATGATGAAAGCTCTTTATCCAAATCCTTTAATAGTTCTTGTGATGATTCAACAGAAGAATCCAATGATGAGTGTATGCTCTCTTATGAAGAACTTCAAAATGATCTATTCAAGGTGCATAAAATTCTTGTTAGTGTAACTAAACAATACATATCATTGAAAAACAAGAACGAAGGAGTTATGAAAGAGGTGGAATCTTTAAAACTTGCTGAAAGTGAAAAAGATTTAAAAATCCAATGACTTGAAAGAAAAAATGAAAAGTTGATAAAAGAACTAGAATACCTAAGATCTCAAAATCATAATAAAGACATATATTTTTGAATTAGAAAATAAAATTACTAAGATGTCTCAAAACCAAGAAAAGGTGCAAGAAGAGGGTAAAAATATAGAAAACTCAGAAATAAATGATCTTAAGAAGAAAAATGAGGATCAAGCTAAAATAATCAACAATTTCACAAGAGGAAAAGAAAACTTTGATAGAATGATAGGTGTACAAAGAATATCTTTGAATAAAGAAGGCATAGGGTTCAATAGAGCAAAAAATACAAAGAAAAAGAACCTCTATATGGGGTACTTTGCAAAAGCCTCCAAAAAGCATTCTAGCACCTCTTCTAATGCCTATGCTCACACTATATGCTACCTATGTAAAAGGAAAGGATATATAAAGTTTGAATGTCCATTAAAGAGGAAAGATGTGAAATTTAAACAAGTTTGGAGAATTAAAGAAACATCTCTTGTTAAACCATCTGGACCCAAGAAAGTATGGGTACCAAGATGAAAGATAAGTTCATAAACAAATGACTCCATGGATTAAGCCATTCACCTTTGAAAATTAAGAAGGCTACTTAATCCAAATCTAGGATATTAAATTAGTTGAAATAAAAAATATTAAAGATGAGTTTAAGAGCTTATTGACAATTATAACAAATACAATGGTTATAAAGCGTGAATCTTGGTATGATAAGATAATAGTATTGGTATCTATAAAATGTATTGGTATCTACAAAATACATTGGTATCCATGAGTATGTTAATTAATACTTGAGCATGACAATATATTTGAGTCTATGAGCATGTTATGATCATGATATGATATGATATATGAGTATGAGATTAATTTTTAACCATATTAGCTTACATGCTAGTGATGGATCACATTATATATCTCTTGCATAATTGACTAATTGATAAATTTAAGCATGTAAATACATAGATGATATTGAAATAATATTGGTATTATTCTTAATATTGGTATCTATGAGTGCTTGCATGAAGTAAATTGATATTTGAAGAATGGCATGATAATTTTAAAAGCGCAATTGGTATCTTCATGAATACATAGTTTTCAATTAGTAATCTGGATATCTTCATGAATACATAGTCTACAATTCACAATTGGAATATGAATTTATTGAATATAAGATACATTTAATTCAAGGGGAGTTAGACTTGATAAAAATAATGATCTATGATTATTGGAAATCATTGAAAATTATGATATAACAATATGTTGTATTTTCTCATGCTACTTTGGAGCTTGCTGTAAATTTTCTCATGCATGATGAATGCAAACTTTTGATTATGGATGCTTAATGCCTTAACATTTATGCATTTTTCTTAATATCTTACTCTTTTTGATTGATGTCAAAAGGGGGAGAAATTTTAGGAAAAATTGAGTATTATAAATTAATCTATTGATATTTGATCTTGAATGATGTGATTTTAATAAATAAGCAGAATGATGTGATTTTGATAAATAAGCATTATATTGAAATTAATATTGAACTTCATCTTGATATTACAAATATTGTCAAGATGATGCTTATTGTAAGGGGGAGTCTTTTTAAGGTTTACTCAATTTTTACTCCTTATTTGTCATCATCAAAAAGGGACAGATTGTTCCTTACAAGGCTTAAAATCTTATTTTGATGATAACAAGTAAGATGAACTTAACATATTTGGTTAAGTGATTATATTTTAGGACTCATGTGTGAGAATATGAGGTCAAATGCTCAAAAGGATCATTGAAAGCTTATACTTCAAAGAAAGATGACCAAATGAAGATTAAAGAGTCAAGACATGGATTCAAAGGTGATTTAATAGAGCTTGAAGATTATGAGAACATGGATGGTAAAGAAAGCATAAAGTATATTAAAGCTTGAAGACAAGATAAAGCCAAAGAAAGAAAAAATAAGAGAGTTCAAAGAAAGACAAACACGAAGACTTAAGTGTTTTAAAAGTCCAATGTCATAAGTGTTGGCCTAACTAGGCTTTTCAATCTTGTTTTGATGATAACAAAAAAAGATGGTTTAACATGTGTTGTTGAGTGCCTTTATTTCAGGTATACATAACTCAACACTTACATTTTTCATGGATGCAAGCTGGAAATCAAAGCCAAATCAAGAGAAAGCTTCATTGAGTATTTAAAGACAAATGAAAAAGCTTAAAGACCAAAAAGGAGTTGAAGTCAAGAGGATCATCAAGAAACTTGAAGATTTAGTACTCAAATGCCATATTTAGAAAAGTTGTTTGTAAGTACTTCGTGTCAAATATAATTTAGAAAATATGAAGCTCTTTAAGGGAAATACATGGACTTAGAGACCTATTTTAAAACCCTGAAAAATGTTTTATGAAAGACCAAAACAAGAGAGCAAAATTAAATTTGAAAACCAAAATTCAAAAAATCATGAAAAGGACTAGTCAGCCGACTGACCAGAAATACTCTGGGTTCAGTCAGCCGACTGACAGAAAATCAGCAAGGAAATTAACTATCTAGCCGACTGACTCAATAAACTAAAAACACCCAGCCGACTGACAGTACCCAGCTGATTGACCCATTTTGAACTGTGTCACGCCAGCCGACTAACTATTTCTTAATTTTAATTTCTGGAAGACAGAAGGGTGTCAGCTGCATGTCCAGCCAACTGACCCTGTGGAAATACACTACCCAGTCACCTGGTTTGCCAACCGACTCCACAGGTTTTGATTTTTAAAATCCAACGGGAAAATTTCAAAAATTGGTTTTTCAAATATGAACATTGTAAAAACTTGGAGGACACTCCAAGTCACTTGGGGAATGCCTATAAATACTCTTTTAATCCCAAGAATTCACTCCCTCAAGCAATTACTCAACACTCTTGCATTCAAAGCTTACAATCTCTCAAAGCTCTCTATTGCTCACACTCCATTTGGGAGAGAAGTTCTGAAATCATTGCTGAATCATCAAACCACGTTTCTTACACTAAGTTTTCTTAATCAATGAACCTTTGGTGGTCTCTATACTTGAGCTTCATATTTTCTTTATTATTATTTAATTGAAGTATAATCTGTGCTCTAACTTGTACAATTCTACTCTATTTTGAGAGTTTCTTTGTACTCAGATCATAGTAGCCTTCTCATTGTATTGTTAATGGTTCAAAGCTTATTTGGATCATTGTACCAAGCAGGGATTGATCGCTTGGAGAGGTTTCTCTTCCTAAAAAAGAGGGAATATTATAAAAGGCTTGCTCCATGCAAAAAAGAGCATACTTAGTCAAATCCTTTGGTGGAATTGACCAAAGGCAAGGACGTAGGCTGAGGATAAGCCAAACCTCGTAAATCGCTATGTTCTTCTCATCCTTACTCTTTTTATTTTCTGCACCATATATTCTTGTATATGCTAAGTGTAGGTTGCAGGGCTTAAAATCCATTTTAAAATAAGACTCTTGATTTTAGAAAGTACGTTTTAATTAACTATTTGCAGAAACCCACAAGGGAGTACGTTGGTTAATTTGCGGAAATCTTGATTAAGAGAAGCACAATAAAAATTTCATTCAAAGCAGGGTTTGCAAACAACTACAGGGCTGCTACCAAAAGGCAAAAAATTCTTGAATGATTGTTTGATTTTCATACTTTGGTTGATTGGATTGTGTTTTTAATTTTTCAGTACTTTGTGGTGTGATTTGGTTGTGATTATAAGCTGATTGATTTACTTTCTTGTTGTTGTATTAAAACAAGTAAGAAGTTAAAAATAGGTTAAATTTTTAAATAATCCAATTCACCCCCCCACCTCTTGGGAAAGCTATTCTAATTTCAATTGGTATTAGAGCCTAGTTATAGTAAATCTTAACAAGAAACTATAAAAAGATCTAATGATACATATACGAGTAGCTCCCTTCAAAGAGGGCCAATCCTCAACCCGTCCACTAATCTTTTGTGGACATAACTATGCTTTTTGGAAAAAATGAATGCAAATCTATCTTCAACATATGGTTTGGAAAGCTTGGGCAGTAGTCATGGATGGAGATCTAATTGCTACTAAAATAGTGGATGGAAAAAAAAAAATCCTAAAGAGAAAAATGATATGACCAATATAGACTACAAAATGCTTCAAATAAATTCAAGTGTCATAAATGCCTTGTATTATGCTTTAGACGCTAATGAATTCAGTAGAGTCATGGCCTGCAAAATGGCCAAAGAAATTTGGGACAACTTAGAAGTAACGTATAAAGGAATGGTAGATGTTAGAGACAATAGGCTAGACATGCTAACCAGTGAGTATGAAGCGTTCAAAATGAATTCAGATGAAACAATCACTAATATGTATACTACCTATGAAATGATTAGGAAAATACTAAGAGGCCTTCTCTCCATATGGGAACCAAAGGCCATTGCTATAACAGTAGGTAGGAACCTTAAGACTACCTCACTAGATGAACTTATAGGTTCACTACTTACATATGAAATGACATTAAAAGAAAGAAACCTTGAACCTAAGCATAAGAAGTCCATTGCCTTAAAAGCATCTAGTAAAAGCTCTAGTGAAGATGAAAGTGATTCAAGTGATGTAGACCAAGATGAATTAGCATTCATCACTAAAAGACTTGGCAAGTTCTATAGGAGAAATAAAAGGTTCCCTAGAAAGCTTAGTAAAAGGAAATATAAAAAAGGGGAAACAAGTAGGAAAGAAAACAAAAGTAAAAATGATCCTCCTATATGTTATCATTGCAAGAAACCAGGACACATCAAGCCGGATTGCCCTTTACTCAAGAAGGATAAAAAGAAGAAGAAGGAAGCTATGAAAGCCATTTGGGATGATTCAAGCACAAGAAAAATGGAGAACGAGTCAAGTGGACAAGAGATAGCAAATATGTGCTTCATGGAAAATGATAAAGAGGTAAATTCTTACTACTCCTCAACAGAATCTAGTAATGAACCTTGTGATGAATCTTGTGATAGCATGCCCTCCTATAAAGAACTACAAGCCGAGTTATTTGCCTTACATCAAATATTTATCAAAGTCTCCAAAAGAAACATAACTTTGAAAGAGTAAAATGAAAAAATAATAAAACAACTTGAATCTTATAAATCCATTGAAAAGGATAAAGAATCTCGTATTGAAAACTTAGATGACAAAATAAGAGATATGTCTCAAGAAATAGGAAAAATACAAGTAGATGATCTAAATAAGAAGAATTTAGAAATAATTGAACTTAAAAAATCAATAGAGGATAAAGAGAAAATCATTTATAACTTTACCAAAGGTAAAGAAAATTTTGAGAAAAAGATTGCACAACAAAGATTACATGGAAATAGAGAAGGAATCAGATATAATGGAAAAACAAATAAAAGAAGTAAGAAGTTATTCGAGGGGTATTTTTTTAAAGAAGCAAAGTACTATGCTAGAACTTCCTCAACCAATAAACATGAACATACTACTTGCTACATGTGCAAGAATAAAGGACATGTGATGTTCAATTTCCCACTCAAAAGAAAAGGTGAATGGAAAGTAAACAATGGAACTAGAAATAATTCAAAAAAAGTTAAGAAAATTTGGGTTCCAAAAACTAACACCATGAATCCTTCATTGTAGGTGTGCTTTAGGACAACACCATCAAGGGAAAAGTGATACTTGGACAGCGGGTGTTCAAGACACATGATCGGTGATAGGACCAAGTTCACCACACTAAAACAAAAAGATGAGGGATACGTGACCTTCAGTGACAATGCCAAAGGTAAAATTGTTGGTAAAGAACCCTCTCTTACAATTGATGATGTGCTGTTGGTAGAAGCTTTAAAACATAATCTTTTGAGCATTAGTCAATTAAGTGACAAAGGTTTTGAAATAATTTTTAAGAAATACAAATGCATTATTCAAAATCCTAAGAATGATGAAACCTTATTCATAGCTCATAGGGTAAATAACATATATTGTATAAATCTTGATAACCTAGTTAATCAGAATGTGACTTGTTTGGCTGCCATGAATGAAACTGGTTGGCTTTGGCATAGGAAATTAGGACATGCAAGCATGGACCTATTATCTAAACTATCCAAGAAAAATTTAGTAAAAGGATTACCAAATAAAAAATTTATAAAAGACAAGATTTGTGATGCATGCCAAAAAGTAAAACAAGTGAAAAGAAGTTTCAAAAATAAGAAATACATATCAATTAGTAGACCCTTAGAACTTTTGCACCTAGACTTATTTGGTCATACTAGAACCCAAAGCCTAGGAGGCAAGCAATATGCCTTTGTAATTGTAGATGATTATTCAAGATTCACTTGGGTATTGTTCTTAGCAAATAAAGATGAAGCTTGTAATATGCTAATCACTATATGCAAGAAAATACAAAATGAAAAAGGCTATAATGTAACTAATTTTAGGAGTGATCAAGGTAGAGAGTTCAAAAACAAAAATGTTGATAAATTTTGTGATGATCATGGTATAAACCATAACTTTTTAGTACCTAGAACTCCACAATAAAATGGAGTTGTTGAAAGAAAAAATAGAATCCTCCAAGAAATAGCAAGAACCATGATAAATAAAAATAATTTACCTAAGTACTTTTGGGCGGAAGCTATAAATAAAGCTTGTTATATTATAAATAGGGTATCTATTAGATCAAGTCTAAATAAAATACCTTATGAACTATGGAAAGGTAGAAGACCCAACATAGCTTACTTCAATGTATTTGGATGTAAATGCTTTATTCTCAATACTAAAGATGATTTAGGTAAATTTGATGTAAAATCTGATGAAGGTATCTTCTTAGGATATTCCACAAGTAGTAAAACCTATAGGGTTTATAATAAAAGAACACTTACTATCGTTGAATCTATACATATAACTTTTGATGAATCAAATAAAGAAATTAAGAATGATGAAAGAGAAGATATCTTGCAAAAAGAAGAATATCTTGAAATAAAAGAAGAAAATAATATGAAAATTCAAATGAAAACCCCAAAGAAAACCAAGAACTACCAAAAGAGTGGAAATATGTTAGAAGTCATCCAAAAGATCAAATTCTTGGAGAACCATCAAAAGGAGTAACCACTAGAGCATCATTGAAAAATATATGCAACCATTATGCATTTTTGTCTCAAGATGAACCCAAGAATATTAAAGAAACCTTCCATCTCGTCTCAACATACTGAAGATCTGGCCATTGAGCAATGGCTTCTCACTCCACATGCCAAAACTTTCTAGCGCAATCATCTAAGCATGACGAAACCACTTCTAGGTAAAGTTCTTGACACTTCCTTCTTCACATTTGATTTCCCACATATTATTTAGTTATTCGAAGCCTTAGGATGGAAAAATTTTGTACTTTATCAAGCTAAGGGACACTTCCCAAACCTTTTCCAAAATTTCTATGCCAATCTTGTTAGAGAGAAACACAGGCTTTCGACCAATATAATGGGAAAATCTATCCCTCTCACTCCCAAATCCCTTGCCAAAATTTTTAAAATTCCAAATGGCAATTTTGAATGTCCTACTTTTGGCATGTATGGATTCTCGAACAAGACGTCACTCCGAAATAATTTCTTCCTTTGATATTAGACCATGAGCCCGTTTCTTTTGGAAATCCTCCACCATATAAGCATTTGAATCTTTAGGCTTAAATTCTACAAAAAATCGTTACATACAATATCCTCCCTCATGTTGGATCTCATGCATATATCTCTTATGCCGATTGCTTCATCCTCTAGTGCTTGCTCAAAGGTAAGAAACTAGACCTGCCAAGTTTTATGCTAAAATGGATGCTATCACGTGTAGAGGCACGGCGAGTTACCCTTCCTTATGGAGGCATCATAAATCTACTTTTTTCAAAACTTCAAATATCCTCATCCTTCGATCTCTTTGTAAAACGTACCCTTATGATATTTTCAATTCCACAACTCTTAAATTAATGGGGTATGAAAAATATGATGATGGATGGATTCTTAAGGGTAGCGGAGGTCAAATACGTCCACCTCCTTCTGTTACCGGTCCTCCTGCATGGTTTAATCCATTTTACCAAAAATTCACAAGTTTTAGCTAAAATGTGCAAATAGGAATCCAATCCCTTCAAACCAACTTCTCAGCTTTTCAAGCTAATTATTCCTCCCTTGATGACTGTTTGGTTGCATAGAGAAACACTTAGCCAGTTCTCTCATCCCATTGATCCTATGGATATTAGTTCCACTCCTACTAGCAAAGATGGAAGTGATGAAGAAGATTCCAAAAATGGCAATGATAATGATGAGGAAGACACAGAAGAGGAGCATGGTTATGAAGAAGGCGAAGATAATGAATCAGGAGAAGAAGAAGATGAAGCTAATGATAACTGATGTGTTTCTTAAAAATATAATGTGTTTCTTAAAAATCTAACATTTGTAACTTTTTGATTGTCTTTTGGCATGTTGTTCGATAGAACACTTCGCTTGGTAGTTTTGCTTGTTTATTTCCCCTTGTTTTTGATGATGTCCAAAGGGGGAGAGGTGTGAAAAGCAAAGATGGAAGTATATGTTAGATGGATGGGTATGTATGGAATATGGAATATTTATGATGTACCATGTATGGAATGATGTGTATGAGCACATATTAAAGAGAGCACATATTAAAGAATGCATATAGTAAGTGGGAGTTTGTTTTATCCTCATCTTTGCTTCTTATTTGTCACCATAAAAAAGGGAGAGATTTTTGGCCTAACTAGGCTTTTCAATCTTGTTTTGATGATAATAGATGAAGATGGTTTAACATGTGTTGTTGAGTGACTTTATTTCAGGTATACATAACTCAACACTTACATTTGTCATGGATGCAAGTTGCAAATCAAATCCAAATCAAGAGAAAGCTTCATTGAGTATTTAAAGACAAATGAAAAGGCTTAAAGACCAAAAGGGACTTGAAGTCAAGAGGATCATCAAGAGACTTGAAGATTTAGTACTCAAATGCCATATTTAGAAAAGTTGTTTGTAAGTACTTCGTCTCAAATATAATTTAGAAAATACAAAGCTCTTTAGGGGAAATACATGGACTTAGAAACCTATTTTAAAACCCCGAAAAATGTTTTATGAAATACCAAAACAAGAGAGCAAAATTAAATTTGAAAACCAAAATTGAAAAATAAGAAAAAGGACTAGTCAGCCGACTGACCAAAAATACTCTAGGTTTAGTCAGCCGACTGACAAAAAGTTAATAGAGAAATTAATTGTCCAACCCACTGACTCAATAAACTAAAAAGACCCAGCCGACTGACAGTACCTAGCCAACTGACCCATTTTGAACTATTTCATGCCAATCGACTGACTATTTCCTGATTTTAATTTCTGGAAGACAGAAGGGTGTCAGTCGCTTGTACAACCAACTGATCCTGTGGAAATACACTACTAGTCACCTGATCAGCTGACTGACTCCACTGGTTTTGCTTTTTTAAACTCCAACGCGAAAATTTCAAAAATTGGTTTTTCAAATATGAACTTCGAGGACACTCCAAGTCACTTAGGGAACAAGGAAACTAATCTTAAAATGCCTATAAATACTCTTTTAATTCCAAGATATCACTCACTCAAGAAATTACTCAGCACTTTTGCATTCAAAGTTTACAATCTCTCAAAGCTCTCTATTGCTCACACTCCATTTGGGAGAAAAATTCTGAAATCGTTTTTGAATCATCAAACCACGGTTCTTACACTAAGTTTCTCAATAAACAAACTTTTGGTGATCTCTATACTTGAGCTTCATACTTTCTTTATTATTATTTGATTGAAGTATAATCTGTGCTCTAACTTGTACAACTCTACTCTGTTTTGAGAGTTTCTTTGTACTTAGATCATAGTAGCCTTCTCATTGTATTGTTGACTGTTCAAAGCTTGTTTGGATCGTTTTACCAAGTGGTGATTGATCGCTTGAAGAGCTTTCTCTTCTTGAAAAAAGAGGGAATATTGTAAAAGGCTTGC